>NC_092687.1:15803085-16146085 GCF_964275005.1 Diadema setosum | reverse complement strand
TCGTTTGGCACATCTCGAATCTTAACACACTCTAAAGAATAAAAATGGTAAATAAACATTTGAAAGGTTATCGCTCCTCCAACCTTCTTGTAAATGTTAGATTCAACACTCAAAATGTTAGAGTTAGTATTTTTGAAATGGTAGTTCAACATATCAATATATGTTACACGCAACATTTCGAGTGTTAAAAATGATATATTGAGTATGAAATTTAACATTCAAGGAAAATGTTGGATTGATTGGATTGATGTTGATTAACCATTTCATTTTTAGAGTGCAAGTTTCAGATTTCACTTATCGATCTAAAAGAGTTAATCTGCTGATCTTCTGGGGGATTTCTCCTAACCTTAGTAAGGTGTATTGTGGATTCGGTGAATGCGGAATTATAATAAAGCAGTTGAACATAACAATGATGAAGAAACCTGAGGACGAATTGATAACAAAATCTGTTCAAAAGTTGTGAATGTTTAACGTCTGAGATGTAATTCATCATGTACTGTCATCTCCCGACAGGAAAGTTACTACAGCTTGTGACGTCAGAATAGTGCTCTTTTTAAGAACATAAAGAGATAATTCCTCATTTTATATTTATTACCACTACAAAGTTCATGTCTTTCTTCCATCTGAAGGCAGGAAGAAATTGATTACCCTTAACACAGGGTACTAATGTCAGTGACGAATCAAGGGAATGTGTATCATTACATGTAATAAGGAATAACATTTTGCGGCAACGTTTTTTATATCGTTTCGACATCACAAATTGCTGTAGACTTCTCAGATATTAGGGCACATGGGTTTAAACAAAACTTAAGCGATACCCCTTTGACTTTTAAGTAATCTTTGAACGACTTGTCTAAATTCATTATGACATTGTCAACGCATGTCCATGTGTGCATGCTATGTTTCAGTACTTGGAATGTACAGTCATGATAGTGGACGTGTTCTGTGTATGCTTTGTTCTTTGTCTCATTATAATACAAACTGCATATTTTTTTTCTCAATCCGACAGATCTCAACTCCCGGTATGAAGTCAATATAAGCTCGATAGATATGTCAGTAATCGAGGATATTGTCTTCGGAGAATTGAAGGGCTTTGCCGAGATGTACGTCGATCAGGTGGCGAGTAAGATGATGGCCGCGTCAGCTGTGGGTGGCACTCCGTACTACAAGAACAACACGGAGTTCAGAGACGCTGACAGCAAAAGCCTTCTGATTGGGAATTACACCTACCTAGCCGGCGGTAGGTGGCGCCCCAGATATTGTCGACCACAAGGAAAGGTGAGGGAATGCTTTTGTGTGTGTGTATAAATAATTATTGCCTTGATCACATTGTAACGTACATGAAAGAAACAATATCTTAAAAGTATTGTGAAAATGGGTCGGAATGGGTTCAGTAAAAAAAGTAGGGTAATTAGCCCATGGAGGGCTTGGAGATTTAGAGAGCAAAAAAAGCACATTATTCTAACAGTCCCCTTCGTTTTTCAAAATCAAAATCAAGGTTGCATGGTTCTATATGGCCCTCATTGGCTACTACCAGTAGCTTCGCATAATAAGTATAAAGAGATGCTTGGTGGTACAAAACTTCAAAATTGCGTTAAACAAATACATACTATACTGAACGTTTTCGACGTGCACTCGTCGGAGTAGAACCGCACGTATGAAACAGACGCGAACATAACAATATATACAAAACGAGCAAACCATTCAAGCGAGCGAAACAGTGCGTACGTTGATTGGCTGACGTCAACATGAGTCAGAATCTAAATCAAAAGAGCGTCAATGTGCGTACAAACTCCTTTTGCCTGCATAGAATAGGACTGGTCAGCTGAATGAATGTAGCCTCAAGCACTGTTTCGCTCGCTTGAATGGTTTGCTCGTTTTGTATATATTAATATTGTTATGTTCGCGTTTCTTGTTTCATACGTGCGGTTCTACACCGACGAGTGCACGTCGAAAACGTTCAGTAATATGTATTTGTTTAACGCAATAAGTAAAAAGTAAAGTTGGAAATTAAGTTAGTTATCAATATATATCATTCCGATGGCGTAATTCTTCACACAAAAATAATATCAGGGAATGTCTCTTGTTGACCGAATTTACCACATCTAATTCTTCCTATAGAGAGTGGGACAATAGTGGAGTGCTCAAAAAAAAACCAAAACAAAAAAAAAAAAAAAAAAAAAAAACTTGTCCACACCCGTCTTCAAGTACAACAAAACAGACTTGATCATAAACATTTCGGTGGTGACGACATTGTTTTTCAGACACGAAAAATGTGTGCTTTTTTTTTTGTTTTGCTTGCTCTCCTCGATCATTTTTTTTTTCTTTTTTGCACAAGCACAGCTTTGTCATTGAAGGACTGGCGATTATGATTGTAAACATTATATGCCAACATAGGAGAATGTTGATAAGCCTACCTTTATTGGTGTAACACTTAAAGCTGTTGTTATGTTTATGAAAAAAAAAGGAGAAGAATGGGGCCCTATTAAAAGGTAATTTGCCCCGGACAATACTGACATCAAATAAGACGACATCATAAACAGTTTAAACACCATCAATATTGAAAACTATACACTATACAGTATCATGCTAACATAATGTTATTTATCATTACAATAATAATTGATAATTACGATAACAATGTATTGTGTCTCCATGAGGAGTTCATGATAATAATGATAAGTGTTTCTGTATAGGGGAGCTCATGGTAGGAAAGAATGGTAGAGTAAGAAAAGGAATAGAGAAGAAGATAAAAAGCGAGATGAAAGTTCTGAATTTGATTGCTACTGGTAGCCATGCATGGTTCATAACCTGCTGGCATTGAACCAGGCTTATACACGGGTATTATAGAGTAACTTTGGTTTTAGGGGTGCACACCCTCTATACAATGCAATGAGCAGTGTATGAGAAAAACAAAAAGTGACACTATACCAGTATTGTATTCTGGTATTTTGATCTATCAGCTATAAAATAATATAATCTAATCTATATGTTTTTCTGTGATCTCTCCCATAAGCAAGTGCTGAGAAGTGATCAAAGATAATACAATGTCTGTGTGAGATATCGAATACAGGGTTTTATTAGATATACCTCCTTATGTATAGGGATTGTTATGAGGGGTGTGTTGTCTACGAAATACCTCCTCCGCTTACCATGCTATAATCACAATACTAGTATATCGAGTTTGATAGCAAAACAAGTTGACTCCATTTTTGCTAATTTAGAATATTTGCAATTATAGCTGATAAAAGCAAAGAAAATGATGCTATGTAACAAGTGAGGAATTTGCTCTACATGATTATGGATATACTGAAATTAAATGTTTGAATACGACGCCTAGTCCATTTTCGATTAGAATCCTCAGATCAGTTCTAACTTGGATACCACTTTTTAAGTTAATCACACATTTCTGAATGCCTGGGCTTAATTTTTTTTACCAATTTGAATTTGAATTTCAATTCATGTTCATATTTCTCAACGAAAAAAATGCATGAAATATAACAAAGTATGATGATTCATAATGTACAACTTGGATATGCAATAATGATAAAAAAAAATTGCTAATGTGGAACATTGCGGTCGATGTGTCAGAGTTTGGTTCAAAGTAAAAATGCGATAAAGAATTATAATGTAACCTACTTATCAAAAGCGTTGGTCTGAACAGAGGCCCAATGTGATAAAGTACGTCTTCAACAATGCGCTTTAAGATGCAATCAACTCTCGATTTTGAGATATCAGATTACTCGACGCACTGTATTGTCGCTACTATAGACATTTGTAGTTATGTATAGCAGGTCATTATACCAGAGTATAAAATTATGATGCTATGACTATGATATACATCTACGGTCATCGTATACAGTTATACCATGTATACACTTAATACAGAATGAAGGCTACCATACCATGTATTATACACTTAATACAGAATGAAGGCTACCATACCAGGACCTTATGAAAATACGTATACGAAGAAACACGAACAACACATAGATCTTCATTTGTTGTGTCCAGGCTTTAGAAACCTCCATCAGTCCATGATCTAATGATCGTATTTTTTAATATTTATATAAAACGTGAGGCTGTCGTTGATGTAGTATTACATGTACTACATGTATTACATGAACTGATGTATCTAATGATCAAATAGGTAGCCTTTGTCAACACTAACTGGGGAGGCATGCTATTCCCCTGTGCTCTCATATACGACATGAAGATACAATGTACTCTTCGGTTCTGCAAATTAAGCTTGAACGTGAATCATATTTATTTCTCCCTGACATTGTAGACCTATCTATTCGACCTTCGATAGGAGCCGTGTCAGAAGTTTATCATCCCATTTGAAGACACTTTCTCATAGAACTTAACAGTGTAAAAGAGGTGCTAATATTGTTATCGAAATTACTTTGAAACTGCTTTCGTTTAATTGTTTTCACACAATACATGTTAAACCCAGTTACAAAAACATACACATGTACATACAATTACAGTACTTTATTGCAATCGTAACAATGACCACACATGACGTCATTTCAGTCATGCAGTGTGTATTAATTGTGTGTGTGTGTGTGAAATCAGTGCATCGACTCGTTACATGAATAATGTTTGTATTGGGACAAAAGTTGAATACAACAGTTAGCATTCTGAATGGTCACCGGAAAAAAAAGGGGTGGGGCTTTAATAGCTGATTTGCATCTGATCTGCATTGAATTATAGCAAACGCATCACGCTGATCGACATGGCCATTATGGATAATCAGAGCTTCTAAAGTAAATACAACGATTCGCCGAAGAATCAGAGTTTACTCAATTGATATTCATCTCATCTACATTGAATTAGGGCCTACATATCATGCTGTCTGGCCGTGATCAGAGAATCTAACGTGAATTCAAACGTATCGATTCGCCGCGTATAGGAATAAGACTTGACTCAGATTCGCAAGCTGTGCGATCTGCGATGGTGGCTGCCATCATGCCGGGTACGCCATAGGGGAGGAAGCTTTTCTGGATTAGACCGAACCATGCAAAATGCGCTCCGCTAGTTATCTCACCTCCATGCTGGAAATCTCCTCTCCCTCCCCTCATATTTCTCCCTCTCTTTCTCTACCCCCACCCTTCTCCATTATATTAAAGGACAAGCTCACCTTCATATATACATGTGATGCAGCAATATAAGTAGAACACATCAATAAAAGTTTGAGGAAAATGGGACAATCCGTTCAAAACTTAAGAATTTTCACAGTTTCTGTGCAGTCACTACTAGATGAGAAGATTACTACAGTTGATAATGTCACACACGTAGAAGGATATAAGGAAAATATAACGAGAATTCCACAAAATTTTATTTTGTTAAGTACACATTTAGAGGCAAGTCATGTGCTCTCCTATTATGCAAGAAAAGAGAAAATATGTTAAATTTTCTTTACATCGTTTTACACGTCACAAGCTGTCGTAGTCTTCACATCCAGCAATTGCGCAAAGAAAGTTCAAAAATTCATAACCTTTGAACGGATTATCCGATTTTACTCGAACTGTCACTAACATGTGATATTGTTGCATTCTGTCAATCCACATGTTTATGAAGGTGCAGCATGGCAAGAGGGGGACCTAACTCCGCGTACATTTTAAAGCGAATCATAATGGACCGACTTCACGAAGGTGGTACAAATGAAACCATGGTTTAAACCATGGACAAAAACCATGGAGCGCCAAGTGTCGCATGGAATATTTCGTTACGATTTCAGTCATTTCGTCGATGAAATGATTATTTTGTAGGGAAATGGCAACATTTTGTAAGTAAATGAACATTCCGTCTACGACATGATAATTTCGTTAACGAAACAGTCATTTTGTTAACGAAATGACCAATTTCGTAACGAAATATTCCTTACGACACTTGGCGCTTAATGGTTTTTGTCCATGGTTTAAGCCATGGTTTCATTTGTAACCCCTTCGTGAATTCGGGCCAATGTGGTAAGGTTATGTGATCTCAGCGACGGGAGAAACACTAAAAAATAGCAAAAGAAGGAGAAAGTTTGAGAATGTTTATACAAGCCGTTCAAGCATTCTGTTTTCGTAAAGTCTATCTTATTAATCCGTTCACCGTCTTTTCTGAATAGAACGCTTCCGCACAAAACTTGATGTCACACTGCAAATATTCTTTTTCTAAATTCACCAACTCCACATGGTGTATACTTTTGGTAAACATAGGCTTCTATACTCCTTTACACTCTGAATTGGTGTGTCCTCACATTAGTAGCAGGATGACAATGTAGCCTCTTGTCAAAGACTGTTCTCACACACTTAGGGAAATTAAGGAGGGCAGTGGGTATACTCTCTAAATTCTTTAGATTGAGATGAGGAGCCAATCCAAAATTAGATTGAAAGTCTACATCAAATAGATTTTAATAGAAGTTAGTCTTTTTCTCATTTTTTCTCTAATTCTGGATTGGTCCTTCACCACAGTCTTGTAGATTGATTTCCATTCTGAGGAATTTAGAGGGTGCGACGATATGAATGTCAGCCTGGGAGAGAGGCTACGTATGTCTATGATTCAGACGGGGGACTTAAGGAGATCTCGGATCGTAAATCTTCTGCCGGCTTCAACTGACGCGTGACGTTCACTTATTTCGTATCGACACTCAAATGTACCCTTTCCTCCCTCCAGAAACTCACACGCCTTGCTAATCTCTGAATAGAAGAGGTTAAAGGCATTATTTACCATATGCAGATAAAACAAATATCCAACTTTAGTGCATCAAAATACTTCTAAAATGTGAGTCAGGGATAGAAACAACCAATGTGAAAATTTGAAGCAGCATAATCAACGTTAAATATTGATAATAATAATAATGATAATAATAATAATAATAATAATAATAATAATAATACATCACATTTGTAATGCGCTTAATACAATGTTTCTAAGCGCACAGGGAAGAGACGAAAGGAAAGATGAAAATTCGGGAAACAGACAGGTCAAAATATAAGTAAGAATAACATGACATAAATCAAATGTGTACCAGTAATTAAACACATACAATAATTGAATTACACTCAACACATTAACTTAGGAATATTGATAAATATTGATAATTGATTGATATAATTGATTGATTGATTATTTGATTGATTGATTGATTGATTGATTGATATAATATAAATAATTGATAAAAATATTGATAAATGTACAAAATGTGAACACTAAGTATAATGAAAATATTTATAGCCTAAACCGTCTACAGTCAAGGTTTATTGAGAGAAATTGCGATATCCTCTTATATTTCAGGCTTTATTGCAAAATATTTATATGATAGGATGATTTGTGATACAACTGACCTACACATATGCATCAAATGTGATATCTCAGTCATTTTTAGATCACTGATCCCAAAGATAAACAGTACCTGTAATGGGGGGGGGGGGGGAGGGGAGGGGGATTCACATTCAAAAAATAACTTGATTAGTAGTTTTCACGTTTATGAAACGCGTATATAGAGATATAACGTGTGCAAAAACAGAATGTAGAAATATATGATATATGACAAATTGTATATCAAACATTCATGGCTCGGTTCACTTGTACATGCGTTACGGGATACAAAGAGTGTGTAAATTGCTTGGAATACGTTCGTTTAAACGTGTCAATAGAGAAGTTCAGTTTAATGACTTGTACCACCGAAGTCATGTCATGAATAAAGAAAAGGGGCATTATGCTCAGCTTCTAAGCTCTTTAATCATTGTTAAAAATCTTCCTTTAAGTCTTAGGACAATTAATCATACCAAAATAATCATGACAGAAATTTGAAACAAAAAAGAATGGATGATCTCAGTAACTCATATCTAAAAGTCAATTTTGGTATAATTAGATATTTGCTCACAGACAAGTCAGCCATTTTTCTTGTTATTTGTCCATTGCGTGTCACTTCCTTACCTATCTGTATTGTGATACATGATCGTCCATTTCTTTTCCAGCATTTGTATATTTGTGTATGTAATTCTTTTCGTCAGGTCTCATTTTCATTTCTTTTGTACATTGTATGTTAATACTGTTCTTATTACTATTTATTTGTATACGTTCTGATTACATTTTATTCATTGTAACTTTGTTTGTAAACATACGCTTTGTAAATGAAATTTTCACGGCCTCGCTGAAAAAATAGTGAACAGCAGAAAGCAGGCGTTTTATCCTTGATTAAATTACCCAAACAAACAAACAAACAAACAAACATACTATGACATCTGATACGAGGTCCTCTGTAGATTGAGAAGATCTCGATTGGAAAACACCGGCGCTCCATGATTTGGTTGGCAGGCGAACCGTGATGTAGGAAATCTTTTCGGCGAGAACGTGCTGAAAGATATCTTTCACACTTATACTAATTATTACCCGATTGCCGACCCATTAGACGTATCAGGGCAATAACCCTCCCCACCCCCGGACAACTACCCCCCCCCCCCCCCCCATCCACCGGCTAAAAACTGATTATTGAGAAGGTCAGAGTAAAGGTTAAGGTTATATTTTAGGATTAGGGTTAGAATTTGGGTTAAGATTAGGATTAGGTTCAGGATTAGGATTAGGATTAGGGTCAGGGGAAGGGTCTGGGGTAATTGCCCAGGGGGTAATTGCCCTACACCCGTCTCGACCAACAGGTTCTTTCAGTCAAAGTGCGAGACGCGTTCATGGTAAAATTAGATGATATGAGCCAAGCAAAAGTCCCCGCTTGGCAAATGGACAGGTGAACTTTTGGCATTCATGTGCACCATATGCAGGTCACTTAATTAGCGAAAATGCTGTACATTTCAATACTGGATCAACGTAACAATGCCATCCTTGGACAGAGGCCGACTGGGCAATGGCACAGCGTTACCTTAAAACTGGACGAGAGCCCGAAGTCCCATTTTCGCACGAGATAGAGCTAGGGCTATAAATACAGTTTTTACGACGTGCATTCATCACTTTCATAGAAGAAGATCTACGCCTTTTGAAAGCACTGGTCCCTCTTACTATAGAATATGCCCTGTCAATGACTAATCAATATGCGATCGGAAACGCGTATCATAATATTATACTCCAAGGATATCATACGTATATAGTTCGGTTTCGAACTCACACACGTATATGCTCTCTGTTTTGTTTTTTGTTTTTCTCCAAGCTCATCCAAACTTGTGTGTTGTAAAAGTAGAGTTTGCCATAACACGTCTTAGTATGTACCCATGAGTGTTCTGTGAAGGGCGGTGTTGATTTTTATACAGTGTCAATACAGTCAAGTTGCTTGAAACCACACACACACACAAAATAATGATGATGATTGATTGAATATGGCTGGAAGTCCATCAGTCGTGTTTCGCCTACAGGCATTAATCGTTATGTCTTGCTCTATGTAGTAATGTACTACATGATGTATTTACAGCTTTATTAATTTGGTTACTGTTGTATGCCGAAATTCGACGAAATTTCAGTCACTTTCAGTACGTGCCTCATCGATAGAATGAATCTACCAATGATTTTGTGTATATCTTCTCTTTTATGTTTTGTTTTAAAAAATGAGATAATTGATTGTAACATCTTGATACGTTGCAGAAAATACCTTAGTAAAACGATTCAATGCGACTAACACTACGCATGATTATTAAATTTATTTTTTCCCTGCTGTTTCCCCTTTTGAATGTTGCAGGTTGCCATAGTGATTCCATACCGAGACAGGGCGGAACATCTCGCTATCTTATTACGTAATCTACTACAAGTCCTGACCCTCCAGAACCTCGAATTTGGAATATTCGTTGCTGAACAGGTAGGATCATTGACCCTGATCACCGCAAATGAATTCAAAGATATGTTTCTCTTGTGTGTAGTCCTATCTTAGCTTTCCTAATTTTAAAGGGCAGTTCCACAATGTGTAAATTTGCTTCATTATACGTAGGGGAAACTTAGTGGAAAGGACTAGTGTTTCAACAAAGTGAGAAAATTATGGAATGCCAAAATGTTCATAATTGTTACGTTCAGATGATGATCCTTAATCTCAAGGATGAGCTAACTTCGAGAATAATGTCTATGGGGTGCCAAGTGTCGCATGGTCGATGAAACGTAATCGACGGTGCGACGCTTGGTGCCCCATAAAACTTATCCTCGAACTTAGATTATCCTCGAGGCCAAAAATCACAGTCTGAAAGTAACTATCATAGTTTCATCGAATACACTTAAAGTGGTTTCAAGATAAAGAAGCTATCTCCATTGTTCCTATTCTGTCCGCGTCCTCTTCACAGAGCGGCAGAATAATGCCGACAATTCGTAGTTCGCTCAGTCCCAGGTGACTATAATATGGCAATATTCAGTAATCGGTATCAATTCGTTAATTTTTTTTTTTTATTCTTAGATTCTTCGACGTTTGCATTTTCCTTCTTCATGATTTGCCATTCCTTACAACTGTAAAATAATTTCATGAAAGAATTCCCCTTCTGGGAATCTACGCCATACAAGCAACGCTTCTTTATGGATGCCTCTTATTTTTATGTCCTAATTTATTTTATTTGTTTTATTTGACAATTCACTCGTTTTAATTTTTTGTTAAGTATTGGTTCGCTTTATTTTTTATACCGTGAAATATGGAACAATGAATATAAACAACTATAATTCGTCATTGTGCCGTCCATGAACTTCTTGCAGTGTATAAGCACGAGTGCTATTCCGTTAAAAAGATAAAAACAAATAAGTTTTCCCCTTGGAACCTTTCAACTGCAACATTCCCGTCGCGCATGGCCTAATTATCATTCATTGTTCTATCTCTTAACGCTGGCAAAGTACACGCTTGAGAGGATAGTAAGCCGCTATTGCAGATTGGAGGCAGGCATATTAAATTCTGTATCCTGCTTACAAAACTATTGAAGAATATTGTAGACACACCAAATTGTCGCATATTCATACAACGTCTGGATATAGGACGTATTAATATCATTCTAGTCACACACAACATCCTGCTATACGATCCTTATATGGCAGCGTCAGACCTCACACACTGTCATGTTTCATGAGAAGCTCATGAATATGAATGAGCCTCTTACTTGCGCAGAACGAACTTTGCGAACGACTTTGCTCATTGTGTTTTTAAATGACATGGGATGTATTGTGTGGTTCGCGAGAAAACCCCGCCTACGCATACGACAATTTGGTGTGAATACAATATTTGAACGAAACAATACTCAAACCATCGTGTCGTATAAAAAGTCCCTTATCCATACGACGTATATAATATATACGTGATATATATATCCATATGAGAACTCTCCTGTCAGAAGGGGGAAGGAGGTTGTTTCTCGTATTCACTGGGCACATTTTTATATTGCTGACAGGCAAGAGACCCATAGCCATTGGGAGAGTATAATCATATCATAATCCCTTTTCATGGGTAGCTCTATCTCGTTAATCTTTATTTCCTGTTCATATGATGACGTCACTTTTGCGTTTCAGTTGTGAATTTGATCAATTTGCACCAACATCAAATTGCACAAAAGGGGAGCAATATCATATCTAATTCACACATTCTGAATGATAATAATGAATCCCTTGTGTGTTCACCGACGTACACAGGCAAACGACGGAACGTTTAATCGCGGGCTGATGAAGAACATCGGGTACTTGGAGGCAACTAACTTTGGTGACTGGGATTGCGTCATCTTCCACGATATCGATCAGGTGCCGATGAGGGCGACAGCATCGTATGGCTGTGAAAATATGCCGCGCCATCTCTGCGCCTACCCAGAGGAGATGGGCTTTAAGTAAGTTTGGTGTAAAATGCCACTCCGTCTTTGATTAGATTTCCGTGTACACAGAGTCAAAAACAAACAAACAAACAAACAAACAAACAAACAAACAAACAAACAAACAAAACAGACAGGATATGGTTATGATAGTCCGAATAGTATCCGGGATACTGTCTTCAATTGTGGTCTTCAAAGCTTTTGTAAACACAAGAGTGAAAATTCGATCAATATCGGTAAATCAAACTTTCGCAATTTTTCTTCATTTCCTTTTTTTTTTTTTTTTTTTTTTTTTTAGGACTACACGATCACCGGAAAAGTGTGAGGTAATGAAATCATCAGCTCAGTCTTTCGCATACTCACATCAACCGTTCGGAAAATGTCTTTTAAAAAAGAAAAAAAAAGTAAATAACGAAACCTCACCTTCCACTATAACTTATTCATGATTTTTATGTGTTTCATTTTTTTCGCTTGTCACAGGAAAGTTTATAATGTTGTTTCCCTACTTGCCTAGATTGATGTATGGCGCTATTTTCGGCGGTGTCGTGGGGGCGTCGGCTGAGCAGATGAGGCAATCGAACGGGTACTCGAACGTCTACTGGGGGTGGGGCGGGGAGGACGACGACATAAGGGCGAGGCTACACAAAATGAAGTATAAGATTTACCGGGACACCACCGACGGCTACTTTAAGACGCTACAGCACAAGAAGAAGACGGCCGATCAAATTTGCAAGGAGAGGTCAGTTCGTCTAGCTATGGAGTAGGTCTGTATGCATGGTCATAGCAAGCCCCATAGCTTTGTTCGTGCAGGGGGGGGGGGTGCTGTTAAAGGGTCATTGATCTCCCTCCCACCCCGCCCATCTCCAAACAATCAAGAGTATTGTTTACCATTGGGAGCAGTGATTCAAAAGAAAAAAAAATGTTCGAGTTACCACATTTGATGCATATGTGTAGGTCAGTTGTATCACAAACATCCTACCATATAAAAATTCTGCAATAAAGCCTGAAATATAAGGAGATATCACTTTTTTTTTTCTCAATAAACCATAATTGCAGACGGTTTATTCTAGAAACAATTTTGTCATAACCATTGTTCACATTTTGTGTATTCAAATTGATTATACTGATTAACATTTTTACATTAGTTCTCTATACCTCACATTTTAGAACTATTTTGAAGTACTAAAGGTGAGTTTTTGTTTCATCTGCAAATGGTAAATAATGCCTTTAAAAACGTTCCCAAGCTCCTTTGATATAAAACGTCATTCTTAACTGGGAATAGTACACCACATTAGCCACCTCAACAGCATTTTGTAGTTATAAATTGGTAATCTGTCATCACTCTATTGTAAATTGTTGTATTCTTTCACCTTCCCTTCCTTGTCCTCCTCCTCCCCCTCCTTTTTCTGTCTAGGAACATCCTGTTCATGATTTAAAAAAAAAGTGACATTACTGTAGTCGGCCTCCTCTCATGATTTCTCTGAACTGTTCTCTCCTCCTCTATCCAGAATTTGCTTCCTGCGACATTTTTCGAAACGAATGCACTGGGACGGTCTTAGTAGCGTGCGGTACCGGGCGAATGTCACCCTAAATCTTCTCTACACCCATATAGCAGTCGACGCCAAAAAGGAAACGTGGAACACGTACGAGTGCAAGAACAAGAAATAGTTTCCGCGAATGAAGACTTGAATAATATGCAGGTAAATATCGTATTATAGAATGTAGTTAATTAAGTTCAACAATGGTCTACATCATGCAAAGCATAGCAGACAATGTTGGGAAGGGAATACACGTTACAAACGTATATTGTTATGCGGTATCCTCATTTAGCGCTAGCTCATCTACTTCGTTGTCTTGTCCTCCTCCTTCTCCTTCTTCTTCCTTCCTTCTTTCTTTCTTGCTTTTTCTATCACTTTGTTGCTTAAAGGGATGGTACAGTTTGGTTGACATGGGTCTTCAGATTTTGTACCTGTGTATAATGATGAAGAAAAACTACTTATGATATACGAAAGATATAATTCTCAAAGATAATCAAAGTTTATTTAATGAAAGTTGGCGTTGAAATGACTTAGATATTCAAAGACAAATCGGTCGTAATAAACGTTCTTATTCTCCAGCAATTTAATTTTGTAGAAGATGCTGCAGCGGCAGAGCACGAATACACAAACACATACACAAACGTGCACACAATTTATTTTCAAATACTCCTTTTTTTCTTTTTCATCATTTAGAGTTACATAAACAGCGTAAAACAGTGGCAGATAAAAACAGTATAGTCCCACAGGAATACGAGAGATGATAACAGTTCTCTTTATATTTGTTTTGACCCTTTTGCAGGGTGTTCGACAAGACGGCAGAATGTTGAGATTTCACCATTTTGAGGCAGAAGCATCCACAATATCCTGACAGAGTCCTAAAACGTCGCCGCAGTGCAAACAACAAAGATTTGGAAGTGAAACTTCGCGACACAAGGCTGGAAGGCGTCTACATTAGTTCCATGCGTGGATAGTTCTCAGAGTTTGGCCAGTGATGTTATGACGTCATAAAAGCATCGCATTCAACGTGCTTCTACGTCTTTGCCTTTGTTTTTGGTTTTGTTTGTTAGTTTTTGTTTGTTTGTTTTTTGTGCGACGTCTGAGCGCGATGGATCCCCAAATGGAAGAATCTGACTGGCTTAAGCCCGTTTGCGCAGAGACTTCGAATGTCGTGGAAACTTGCCGTGGAATGCACTGGGAGGTGTTGGCGCTTTTTGCTTTGTCGATCATCTCATCAACTTTGATGAACAAAAGTTGTTGCGCCCGTCGGAACTGCTTGTTGTCATACACAAAATGAATGGGTAAAAATCTGTCGGTCCCTTTCAAACCTGCTTCCTTGGAATACTAACGGCATTCTGCTGCGTTCGTAGCAAGTGCTTAGAGCGGAGATAAACATTGATGCATTGGGTCCGATCAAACTTCAACAAACTGCTGATGGCCCAAGAGAACTCAAATTGTGAATAGATTATGATCTTTTTTTTTTGCTTGTGTAGCTGTTTTTTTTTTTATTGTGTTTCTTTTTCTAATCGTGGGTCTCGGATCTTTGAAACAGGAAAAGCATGTGGATTGCGTCACGATTAATGACAGTCATCACAGACTGTAGTAAATACTACCTAAATTCAAGCTTCCTCTTGTATTCAATGATTTAAGTGCGTATGAGAGTCACTGTGTAAAATATTATATGCTCATAATATTATGACATATAAGCTCTTTTACACCATTTATATAGATTTATCTGTCTATCTATATTAATATATATAATATTATCTATGTGTATAAATGGTGTAAAAGAACTTGTAGGGCATACGATCACGGCAGTTTAATATGATTTATTGTCCGTGCATGAGTCGATGTAAAATGCAGGAAAATATACGTTATAATTGGTGTGGGTGTTTTTTGTTTTTTTTTTTTTTTTTTTTGGCGTCGTTGGCTGAAATAGATTCACATTTTTTTCCTTTCCTCTCTCTTTCTCTCTCCTTTTTTGTCTATCCATTTTCAATGAGCAAAACGAATTCTTGTAAATGTGTGTGAGATATCGTGTGTGTCGTGCGTTTCGCCGTGCGAGGCGTAATAAGAGTTTCAAATATTTTGTAATCGTTATAGTAATGATTTTGGTACCGCTCTTTCGAGGTCCCGGTGTAGTCTTAATTTCAGCGGTTTATAGGCATTATTTGCATGATGCATTCCAAACCAAACTAGCGTCTCTCAGGTTGGTGTAGATACAGAGTTAAAATGATGACAATAATGATGGTCAATGATCATGCTCATTTTATCAACCAAAAAAAAAAAAGGTAATGGACAACAATTCAATATTAAATCTTACACACAATGTCCATGTTAGTTATATTTTTCTTTTCTTTCAAGAAGTGACCAAAGTGAAAATGCCCACACGAGATATAAAAATAATGATGTTTAGATTCTGTAACACTGCAAGATTATCACTATCATGGTCTCGAATCACGAATCACGAATCAGATTCTGTGGCAACAACGACAATGTACAGTCCTGATGGTATAAAGCGAAATAAGAAAGAAGGAGTACGGATATGCTAAAACAATGTTTCCAGAAAGGGAGACACTATGTACAGACACACGTGTACTTTTTTGCAAAAATGTTTAAAAAATAATGATATCGCAAAACTAAGACTATTCCACTGGAATCTATTTCAAGATCTATCATTCTATTGCTATGACTTTTCGTTTAGACCCATATACCTCAGTAGCTCCATGAGACAATTCAGTAACTCGGCAGATTATACACGAATCTACACAAAGCAATGGAAGAAATGAAGAGAAGAAGAAGAAAAAAAAAGAGCTTCTCATATTAAAGTCCACATGAGAAGTGGCAAACTTTTCGATAGCGCCCTCACTCGGTCTGTTCAGATGTCACTGCAAGTGCTGACGTCACGCAGCCTCCGATACTGTCGAGTCTTGCGCGCAAAAGCTGCGACTGAATTCTCGCTTGTAGGCCTAAAATGCATTCACTGTGAATGATGTAATAGTGTGGCGCGTATCCAAAAATTCCACTGTTTGTATAATCTGTTCAAACGATAATAATGCCTTTGAATATCGTGCCTATACTGTAGATGTGTAAGTCGTATATATAAGAAGTCGTCATCTTTATCATGCGAGTGTTTTAATGAAGGTTGTTAGCGTAAACAATCGTAATAACAGTAATGTTGTCTTGTATTTATTCCTGTCATCATGCCATTGTCGTAATTCATGATTGTTTGAAATCATATGACGATTAAGAATTTCTTCAAAGTCCGAGGAATGTAGATGTCGAGCAATCGCATATTTTTTGTTTGGATTTTTTCCCGCCGCATTTCTCTTCTGCGAAGTCAGACGCTTTGTTGGACATTCTGTGAAGGGAGGGGGGGGGGGGGGGGATGGGCAATGTTGCATGAATCCATGCTGTTACTGAATCATATGTGATTCGTTGTTGGGTATCGGTGGACTCTCTAATGGCTCGAATTAACAAATGTAATTTTAAATCAAATTAATGGTGTGAATGTAGTCCATGGATTATAAAGAGAGGGCGAAATATAGGCTTATCTATCACACGCGCGTAAAAGCGCGCGTTTGTTATAGGATATCTGTTGGCGTGGGCGAACTGTCACACTCATAAATATGCAGACGAAATTTGCATAAATCATGGACGACCGGTAAATGTAAACCAGTTTGGTGACTTCGAGCCATGTGGATAGGACTATATTGTTTGGGATCGTGTCCATGTTCAAATAGATAATATTATGAATCGAGGGTCAGTCATTGTCAACATCATATTGACCTCATGAATATGATTAGATTTGCCATAGTAGATATGCACCTGCTGTTCATTACCCCCTAGAATCCTACCCAGTATAATTCCCGTGCATGCTTTTATGTTTCTATCAAAATGGGTTAAATGCTTCGTTGCCAAAGTAGGAAGCAGTTGCATTTTTTTTTTTTTATATAAACTACTTTATTTAATGACGATTCAGTAAGTTTGACGAAACCCAAATATTTTAATCAGGACACAGTGTTACATCATAACTTTATGAGTCGATACCTACCTTTTTGAATACAATGGTGACTGGCATACCTTTGATTATTGATGCAATAAACTACAGTGTGTTGATCAAAGCAATATTGTGTAATACGTCCTTCACGTTTTAGACCCATTGTGCTGTACCAATTTAATTATGCATTCCTTAGTAATTTCTGAACCAGCTTCATGACATATTGTGTTGCCCAATGCCACTACATGTAAAGATTTGGGACTGTTTGTAGAGCGAAAAAAAAAAAACAGGAAGAGGGGAAGGGGGAAGAGAGGGAGATGACAAATTACAATATTGAAAGGAGAGGAGATGGATGAAGAACAGGAGAAGGAAGAGGAAATATGATGTGATATAACATAACATAATATGATATAATATAATATAATATAATATAATATAATATAATATAATATAATATAATATAATATAATATAATATAATATTATATGATATAATATAATATAATATAATATAATAATTATTATATTATTTATAAGTATGTTGGGGAAAGAGGAGGAGAAGGAGAAAGGGAAGAGGAAGAGGAAGACGATGATAATGATGATGATGATGATGAAAAACAAGACAAATCAGGAGGTTTTCCAGAAGGGAGAGGAGAATGTAAAGGTGCAGAAAAAGAAGAGTGAGAAGAACAAGAGGTATAGAAGAACAAGATGATGAAGGAGGTAGGCGTACAGGAGTATAATGACGTATTGAAGGAGAAAGAGAAGATGAAAGATAAGAAAAAGAAGAAAAAGGAGGAGACTGAGGGAAGGAACAGAAGATGAGTAAGGAGTAAGGAGGAGTTTTCTATATCCAGATGAGTCGGATGAATTCAAACATGTTGAGTTTATAGAAATAAGAATTTTGGTGGTGGATTTGGTATGTATATTTGAAACAACCTGAGATATTTCATAAAAGAACAAACTGAGTGTCATGGCTGAATCTGGGTTTTTTTTTCCGAGTTTGAATAAGTGAAAATTAATACAAAGATAACAAGGAAAAGTAGAAATTACGCGGTGCGTAATATATGTCCCCGCCGGAAGTAGCATTTAGTAGCAAAATGTACAATATAGGTAAAAAGATGAAGGTCAAAGGTCAAAGAAGTCAAAGGTCAAAATTCTATGTGGAAGTTTTGAAGCCCTCACCTAGTGCCATCACATAAAGCAAACGGAATCGAAATCGGGTTAGAAATGGCGAAGGAGTAGCATTTTGTAGCCAATATACAATATAGGTAAAAAATCAAGGTCAAAGGTCAAAGAAGTCAAAGGTCAAAATTCTGTGTAGAAGTTTTGAAGCCCTCACCTAGTGCCATCACATAAAGCAAACGGAATCAAAATCGGGTAAGAAATGGCGAAGGAGTAGCATTTTGTAGGCAATGTACAATATAGGTAAAAAATCAAGGTCAAAGGTCAAAGAAGTCAAAGGTCAAAATTCTGTGTAGAAGTTTTGAAGCCCTCACCTAGTGCCATCATATAAAGCAAACGGAATCAAAATCGGGTTAGAAATGGCGTAGGAGTAGCATTTTGAAGCAAAATGTACAATATAGGTCAAAGGTCAAGGTCAAAGGTCACAACTGAAATTCTGTATAGAAGTTTCAAAGCTCCCATGTAGTGCTATCATATAAAGCAAACAGAATCAAAATCGGGTTAGAAATGGCGAAGGAGTAGCATTTGAACATTTTGATCACACACGGACGCACACACGGACGGACGGACGGACACACGGACGGACGGACACACGGACACACACACGTACGGAGCCCGTTTCATAGTCCCCTGCTCGAACTCGTTCGGCGGGGACAAAAATCATAGTCTGTCAACTGAACACTGAAAACATAAACATTAAAATGTTGTTTAATGGGATACTGAAAGCTATACAAAATGGTATTAACGTACCTAACAATGCTTCTAATTTTTTGGAAATAAGATGAGGAAATACCTGTACTGATGCTATGCAACAATATAATGATTTGATTTCTTGAAGTTGAAAAAGAAAATATGTCGCAAGAATACTGTCCTAAAATATTCCTTCATTTAGCCAGCTGTTTAGCGCCTCTTTAGATCACTAACGCTAAACATATTATTGACCCCCATTCTACTAATAAATAACTAAGATTGTTCTCTTTTTGATAGAAGGAGATATCAGAAGTAATGTTGATATTGGCAATGACCTCCTCAGAAAAAAAAAAGAAACAAAAACATAATTTCCGAAATAGCAGATCCCTTACACATAAATTTATCGCTCACAACTTACCTTGTACCATGTGCCGAAAAATGAAATTACATTGTATATGCATGGAGTACTTAATTATGTTGGATCGGTTTAGTGTTTCTCTTGATACTACTTAAATGGATGTATAGATGAAATATGGATGATTATGATATTGGTGCATTGATATTGTGTTAAACAAATCAGTAAACGCTTAAATGCAAATACACAAGGTGCAAAGTGCACAGCGTTATATCAATATCACATGTATGATCGTGACTTATCTAAATTTATCCGCACTCTTTGCATAGCTTTTGCGTGAACGTATGTATTAAAGGTATTTTGTCAAGCTTTTTAGAAAGCAACGTTCCAGAAAATCAGTACGATGAAGGAAATAATATTTCCAAAATCAAGCATTATGTACATTTCACTTTTTTTTTTCAACATCATGAGAACATAATTATGGTCGTCGGCCGGTTAATACTATGATATATATACATATATACAAATATGTATATATATATATATATATGAAGAGTTTGTTCGCAAAAACCGATAAGTCCATTTTTGAAGATTTTGAAGTGCGGTCTCTGTCATAAAGTGCAAAATAATACCTTTTAAATGATATATTGGTCACTACATATAAAGGTACATTTTTGAAGTTATGGTCAAAAGAAACAAAATTTTCTTATTATTCTCTTTATTTTTCTTGACCTTTAATCGCAAATATCTCCATTTGGCAAATATGGACTTATCGGTTTTTGCAAACAAACTCTTCATATATATATATATATATATATATATATATATATATATGTGGATGTGTGTGTGTGTGTGTGTGTGTGTGTGTGTGTGTGTGTTTTGTACATGTATGAACGTATTGAGAGGTATAATTATAATCATAAGTATAGGAAGACCATTAAGATCTCTCTATTGCTATAATAGGTACGTTCTCGCCAACTCTCATCCTCTGTGGTCAGAGGGCATCGAGAATCTGTAATCGCTGTAAAACTCATGTTAAGGCCGTGTCACACCGGGCAAGCTACGCGGGCTTGTGGCGAGGAGGTAGTTTCCAGCACGTAGAAGATTTTCCGGGGGCGAACAGGAATGTTTGCAATTTTCGCATTTGTTTCTTACCTACTAGACGCGTGCTATTTAGCTTCTACTTGCGTGCATTCCATGTGACCTGCGTGAGAGCCAATTCCTGCGAGGTGCTGCCGGTAAGGGTCTCCTACTGGTGTTCTGCGCGTACCTCTGCGAGCGAACCCCCACGACTCACTCGGAACAAGTTTTGAGCATGCTCAAGGCCTAGTTATACCGTATCTGGGGAAGTTTTGGGGCTTGACTTGCGGGGAAACAAATTTGCTCCCTGGAGCTCTCCGCAGTTGGTCCGCACCTGACAGTACCTAGCGTGTATCTCGCCTGCACTTGCCCGGAGGTGCTCACGCAAGTCCGATTTAACCGCAGCCAAGTTTTGAGCATGACCAAAACTTTTTCCGGGTGAGTCGCGGGGATGCCCGGAGAGGTCCAAGCAGAACACCAGTAGGAGGCCCTTAGCGGCAGCACTTCGCAGGCAACTCCCACGCAGGTACTTCGCAGTCCCCGTATGCAGCCAAGATAATGACATTCCTTGGGACTTCAGTCATTCCTTCAGAGGAATTCCTTCACTGATTTGTCAGCCCCCACGCGACTGGTACAAAGGTCACACAGTATACCCGCAAGTAGAATTTAAGTAGAACGCATCCAGCAAGTAAGACAAATGCACTGAATCGCCCAAATCCTTGTTCACCCTCAGAAATTCCCGGTATGCTGCAAAATCCCTACACGCAACAGAATGCATAGCTTGCCCGGAAAGGTGTGACAGGGCCTTATTAACATAGTTGCGGGTAAAAATATTTGCGTGCACACCTCCTGGTGACTACGGGTGAGATACGTGCTAGGTACAGTCATGTGCGGCTCATTCCGGGGACCTCCGGGTAGTAAAAATTGTTCTTTGCAAGTCGCCCGCAAGGTTTGCCCGGAAAGGTGTGACACGGCCTTACGAACCATAACTTGCGCACACGGTGGCCTACCATTTTTGATAATGGCATGTTGTGATGTATTCAAAGCATGCAGTTTCTTTCTACTTTCTACTAAGGTCTATACTTTGTGGAAGCGACACAAGCTCTACAGGCTGATGATTATAACAATGATTATGAGTTTTCATATATAATCCAATGTAACACAGAATATGTTCTCAAACCGTTTTACAAACAAATGTACAAAAGAAATTGGGCGGCATACCACAAACCTGTTTTCATCCGTCATGATTTCACTTGGAGCAGATTCTGAGAATCAGATCGCAGAGTAAAATCTGAGGATGCTGACCGCCAAGAAAATGCCCAATTGAAAAAAAAAAAAATCAAATTCACATTTCAAATTCAAATTCAAGTTTATTCCATTTTCCGACAATAAAAAAGCAACACAACTTACATCACTCTTTCTTCAGTGATAAAAATCGTATCAAAAAAACAAACAAAGTGAGTTTAACAGAGTAAGACAGTACTTGTATACTTGCAGTAAAGATACATTACAATGCCTGAAGTAAATTGAAATAAAGTGGAATATCAACGTACACAAGGCGAAAAACGGAGGGACCCACTGAAAAGACGAAACTTGTAGAGTGTGGGCCCCTCGGGAGAGAAAGAATCAGTGAAAATATTGGTAACAATTATCGGCATCGGAACAACAACGAAAATGTCTGAAGCAACAACAGCGAAAATAGTTGTAACAGCAGAAAAAGAAAAAAAATAGAGAAAAAAAATGTTTAAAAACATTGACAAAATAGAAATAGAAATGGAAGCCTATAAAGAGTCAGACAGAAAAGGAAAAACACATAATGACAACATTAACGTGTAAACGGACATAAAGCGACACTGGGACATCGACGAGGCTATAGTTACACGTAAAAAAAAAAGACAGGCTACGACAGGAAACAAGACTAGCACAACGGAGATAACGATACACGATACACGTGTATCGTATACAAATATTGTAGTCGGATGCAATATCTATATCATAATGTATATATATATATATATATATATATATATATATATATATATATATATATATGTATATTATATATATATATATATATATTATACATTATACACATTTATTCATTCATTCATATACACACAATCTATATCCCCCAAGTAATGATATACCTGTCAAGTTTGGCATTAATTTGACTATGCGTTTACAGGAAAATGAAGAAAAATGGGCCCCATCAAGTTGGTCTCACCAGGGAGGGGGGAACCTCCCATGCCCATGATAAAATCTAAAACTGCATGACTGCAGTCGTTGTTACTGATACTCTGTAATTTCTGATCTTAGAAAAGACTTTTTAACATTCCTTAATTTGGGGGATCTGGTGGAAAAATATTAAGATCCTACCATCCCGATACTCCACCGACCCCCCCCCCCCCCTCCGGCCCCGAGGAGGGCAGCCCCGGATCTGCCGTATGCATACTACATTCATCAATGTATACATTAGTTCTAGTACTTCTGGTTTTAGCGAAGTGTTTTTGTTTTTGTTTTTGCTTTTGTTTTGATGGGCTTTGGGCCTCCTGTAACATCCTATGGTAAGCATCTAATGAGCATTAAGAACAACTTGAGATCCTATCCCCCTGTAGGGATGCTACCTACCTTGTGATACTCCGTCATGAAGTTTTCAAGAAGAAGACGGAAATAGAAACTTCGACCAAATTCCGTCTCCCCCTTACCTCCTGTTTTCCGTGTCTCTGATAATCATTGGAACTTTTTTCAAGAAGCAAATGACCACGTTATATAACAAATGAACAAGATAATACACATTGGAATCATAACGAGCATCCACGACGTTAATCTTCAAATTTCTGTTTTGCCCTCTCTTTGTTCTGCCCATGAAAATTGACTCAACCTTATTTCCTACATTAAGATACTATATCTGATTACACATAACATCAGATTTGTTTAAAGAATACCATTTCTCCTCCTAATTGTCTTTTTCATTGTCATTCCAACTAAACATTCTTAATGGCTATTCTCCCCTTTACCAAATTAGTTTTAGGCCCTATAGCTTTGATATATACAGTATTGTACAGTATGTAACAGAAATGTAGTTTATATCTCTTTGTTTATGCCATTGTTCTGTATTTGTGTGAATCTGCTCAAATCACTACATTTTATTTCATTTTATGTTGTGTATATACAGGGCGCCATTGAAAAGCAGTTAACAACATGTCAACATCTAAAAGACTCTTTTTAACTTAGCGTGCTGAGCATCAGCTTACTTGTGCAAGCTATATAAGTCATAAACAAATTCGTAGGAAAGCAAGGTTTGAACACCAAATTGCAATTAACATCTCTTTTTCAAAGTGTGTTTCGTCGATATGGATATCATATCGATATTGATATCATATCCACTGAATGTGTAAGCATCTTGAGATCCCTGGTGCATATTATATTCTGTTAAAGTCCAATAATTTAGTCTTTCTTAATGACCCTTATGTCTGAATAAACTCTAAGGCCCGAATTCACGAAGGTGGTACAAATGAAACCATGGTTTAAACCATGGACAAAAACCATGGAGCGCCAAGTGTCGCACGGAATATTCCGTTACGAAATTATTGGTCATTTCGTCGACAAAATGACTGTTTCGTTAACGAAGTTATCACTTCGTGGACAAAATGTTCATTTAGTTACAAAATGTTGTCATTTCGTTACAAAATAATTATTTCATCGATGAAATGGCTGATTTCGTAACGAAATATTCCATGCGACACTTGGCGCTCCATGATTTAAACCATGGTTTCATTTGTACCACCTTCGTCAATTCGGTAAAGGTAAACATCTGTTGTTTAATTCTGTCAATATTATACTGGATATAATATATGCTGAGACGTGACGGATAAAGCCAGTTTCAGTGGAACACATAACAATACATTAAACGTCTTATCTATTTTTTGTGTGTTTATGAATACGTGAGAGCGAATGCAAATGTACGGTTATTATGATCAATGTCCATTTTTTATCTACAGCATTTTTAAGGTAAATACACATAGCACACAAGAGCAAACTTATTTACATGAAATGATGGAACGAGTGCTAGACCTTTGGAACGACATACAAGTTAAACAAATAACATTTCATCGAACAGAAGCAGTCGTGACAATCCAAAAGAGTTGGCGCTATCACACAAGGCGGCCATTTTTTTTTTTCAGAACACTACCTCTTTTGCGGCTACAATAAAGTTATAGAAGCAAGAAAAATCATCGCTGTGAGGTAGGTCACAATTTGCTTTTCAAATATATACCAAATTCTGAAAGCTGTATAATGGGCCTAATACTGTACTTTTGTGTGTATGAGCTTTATTTGTGAGAGAATGATCTGAATAGCCTTGGTACGATCAGTATGTCTCCGTTGAGAGACTTGATTTATCAAACTTCGCCCATCATTGCCCATGTTGTCTAAAAAGTGCTATTTAAGTTCAACGTAGGTTTGGTACTCTCCAGTTAATTGTCTTTGTATCTTTATATCTATGCATTTGATTATCGAATTTGACTTCATAATCACGGATTAACGCATTGCGTTTTTCAGCATAGCATTGACGAACAAGGATATTATGGAAGGAAAGGGTTGAAAAGAAACATAGGATACAGGCTTTACTGGAAAGAGCGCAGTGTCCCACAGTATGAAACACAATGTAAAACACAATATTTTGATTTGATTTGATTTGATTTGATTTATTTCTGCTTAATTCCATTACATCAGATATGATTATGTACATGTCATTTATCGACAAACAGTATATCGATTCATAGTTTTTAGTACAATTATACAAGACAAATACAAACAGCTCGATGGAACTTAAGCAGAAGGGTCTCCAAAATAAGCCGAGGCTTGACGGTATGGAGACTATATGCTTACCTACTCTGAATAGAATAGGGAATAGAGAAAGAGAGAAATAGGGAAGGGTAGGGGGAAAAGGGAAAGTTACAGAGTGTGTGGGTACCACTCCAACTACTTTACAATAATAGTAATGATGATAAATACAATAATATAATGATATTAAAGTTAACACGTTCAGTTGCCTTTGCCGGATTATTGACCGAATATGCACAATGAAAATAATAATGTGTGAATACAAAGTATCCTATACATATTGTTATCTGACATGGAATAAAATATATCGTGCTTATTTTATGTACGCAGCAAATGGTAAGGCACATCGTACACATACATGCTCATATAATATACCTATACATACATATACAAACTCATATTCATAATATGGATAGATGAATAAATCGTTATATGTATGCACACATACATGCATTATGTATCACGTACATATTCATATATATTTGATTATAATACAATAAAGGAATCAGAATGTTATCCTGGGGAATACTGCTTAAGGAGGTAAAGTTTTACAGCCTTCTTAAATGAATACATAGTGGTCATGTTTTTAATTTCGATGGGAAGGGAATTCCAAGTGTCAGGGCCGGAGTGTCTGATAGAATGATGGGCGAGTGCGGTTTTGGGGTTAAATAAATGTAAATTTGTGGATTGTCTGGTTGGATAAGAGTGAATCTCTGAATTTGACCGTAATATGAACACTTTGTGAACAATCTGTGGAGTCTCATCACTCTGTTAAATTTGAGCGCATTATTAATTTGTACACACATTGTGAGGTATCAATTTACAGTGTGAAACAACTCTCTGTGAAAATTCACACCACATTGTGAAATCATCTTCACACTCTATTCAAATTCGAGCGTTTTCACATAGTCGATTATATGAACACACTGTAAGACGCTGTGTTCATTCAGGCATGGGGTGTCCAGTGATTGTCCAGAAATTATTCATAAGTTTTGAATAATGCTGCTAATATGACGATTCAGAATAAATCCTAGATTTGAAATTATGGATAACATTGGGAATGATCCTCAAATAAAGAGACCGTCGTTATTTTTATCTGGTGTTGTATGTCTCTTTCTTTCTCTCTCTCCCTCTCTCTCTCTCTCTCGCCTGTTTTCTTGCTCATATTCATTTTATCATTGTTTGCAGATGTGTTCATAACTGAGCTACACTATCCTCGAGTCCTTGTATTCCCGATGCCAGATGAAGAAGCAGATATATAATGGCGACGATGTGTTACTTGTTTACGTTACTATCAATTATTTCAACAGGTTGGTTCTTTGTCAATGCTGCTGACACCGATTGACCGTTTGTTGTTATTGGAGCAATAAAATTAGAAACTTAAAAAGAACAAGCTGAAATATATATTGATGAAATTTTATCATGATAACCATTAACGTTACTGTCTGGATTTACTATTGTGTCGTATAGAGAATCCAGTCATTTTCTCCTGAAGTAGAGAGAAGTGTTCAACATCATTTATTTTTCTTGAGATAGACTCCTCATTATCTCGTCTGTATAGGCTACTTCACAACTCTATAGTTCGTTCGTTGATGTTATGCTCTTTTGCACGTGCAGCATCATTAGTTCTCTTGCATGATTGAAATCCATGTTGATAATGTAACGGCTACAAAATGAATGGTATCCGCCAATTACAATGATGCAAATCTTAGATACTCCAGAAATGTTGTGCGATATGTTCATATCTGTTATATATCAAGGCATAACAACGGCAGAAAGGGATCAATATGTATGTGTGTATTTTATATGCAGTTATGGCGTCATCGGATCAAGTCTTGCCAGTAACAGTTGGACAATCAGTAACCATAAAGTGTCATTTGACTTTGGAAAGAAAACCTGATGTACGCTTCTGGACATATGCCCTCAGCCCGGACAGGTCAACATCATCCTGTTCCCACGTAACATTCTCCTTTTTGGTGACACTGCAGCCTCGTAGTGGAATAATGATATACAACGAGGATATACAACTTCATATCAAAAGTCGAGTTGCTGTGACAGCAACATTTGATCTAACAATTCAGAATGTGTCCGTCCAAGACAGCGGTTGCTATCGGTGTGGACACATCTACCAGGATGCTGGAGAACAAGTTGATAGTCCAATACTCCTGATAGTCTCTCAACCTGATGAAAGTGAAGTTCGGGATAAACCACAAACTGAAAGCACTTTCACCGAGAGTAATGAAAGGGAAGTCACAGAAGGTAAACCGTTCCGGTTTAATATTAGATAATTCAGTTTACTTGACCAATGAAAAGAATTTGCCGGATGACCAAAGCATATGAACTTCATTCTCATAGCAAATGCGTCAACTTAAAGGACAAGTCCACCTTCATGTACAATGTCATGTGGATTGAGTGAATGAGAATGCAACAATATTAGTAGAACACATCAGTGAAAGTTTGGGGAAAATCCTACAATCCGTTAAGAAGTTATGAATTTTTAAAGTTTCTGCGCAATCACTGCTGAATGAGGAGACTACTACAGTGTATGATGCCAGATGCGTACAGAGGTATGAGGAAAATAAGAATAAAGAGTATTCCACAAAACTTTACTTTTTGAATGAATGCACAATTCTTCTTCACATTACTAACGCATGTTCAGGAAAATACTATTCCCCTTGCCTTCTGAAAAAGAGAATTCGAGTGTTCTTATGGTATGCGAGAAAAGTGAGACTATCCTGACTTTTCTTTATACTTTATACATATCGTTGTACTCACGTGACATCGCAAGCTATGGTAGTCTTCTCATCCAGCCTTGACTGAGCAGAAACTTCAAAAATTCATGACTTTTGAACGGATTGTCCGATTTTCCTCAAACTCTTATTGATGTGTTCTACTAATATTGCTGCATTCACTCAACCCCATGTCTATAAAGGTGAACTTGTCCTTTAAGCTCCAATTGAATTCATCTTTGATTACCAAACACATGATCCACTCTTCAAATGTCAGAGAACATGTCTAGCGAAAGTCCATACAGGAAAACAAAAATGTTTACAATTTTTTTTTTGTCTGTAAATCTCAAAGAGAAAAGATCTTACATGATTAAATGTATTGATCGCTGTTATGACTGCGAATGTTGTAGAACTACCTATGGAGCCAATTTCATCCTTTTGATTTATTTTGCTGCATCCCATAAAATACAATGACATTAACAGAACGGCACAGCCTAAAATGCCTCACGTATGATCGTTTTAGAATCTCAAACCGTCTAAAGCTCCAAAGGAAAAGATAATATTCGTACTTTCACCAGTTAGTGTCATTGCATATTTTTTTTTTATGTTTACGTAGTTGAGTCATAACACTTTTTTTCTCTCTCTACACGTTTTTCCTACCTTTCTCTTGTAATACAAAGTGTGATGTGTAAAAAAAAAATCACTCATAAAATAATGCCAACACTTTGTTTAATTTTTGTATATCTTATTGAAAATGGAGTGCTGAACTAAAACTGAACAAAATTATGTTAACTGAACACGAAGACGAAAGTAAAGTAGCCCTATAGGACTAAAATCGAATAGACTGTTAAAATGTTAATTAGCCAAAATATTATTTAGAGGAAATGACGAAAAATTAGACAAATTTACTTTTAGAGCAGATGGTATTATAACTGCCACAATTAGACGAGATGGTTATTAGGGTGTAAGACCAATTGAATATTTGATCCTCGATGAAATAAAAGCTGAAGCGGTTAGTAGACCAAACAGCAAATGGACGAACTGTCCATAGAGAGAAAAAAAAAAAGAAATGAAAAATCAACTAAATGACTATTAAATGAACAAATGTTAGACCAGTTGTTTTTAGACTAAATGGGAGAGGGGGGAAAAGTCGACGAAATGGCAATTGGATCATCGCATATGTATTTGGCGTCTGCCTTTTGCTCTTCGTGCATTGATTTTTTTTTTGGCTTATTTGTTAGCCTTTGCTTTTTACCTCCTATCAAAATTGTGTTTACGTCTACGGAGAAAAAAATTCGTACGTGAAGTATGCCATTTGTTATTTGTCACTACCCAAAGACTGTATTGTACATATTGAGTATATGTGTACGTTGAGTTTTTTGAGTGATGTGTGATAACATTTGATTCGAAATGACTTTCTGAGTTTCTCCTCACTCTTCCTTGGCAGAACCCAGAAATGAACGACCTTTTACCATTCAGGGGATTTTCATGACTATCTCTGGATTTCTCACGTTGACGTTTATCGTTGTTGTCGGCAGCAGATGTAAGTTGTACAATTGTATAGATTTTTTTTTTTTTATTGAATACAAGATTTATGTGATGCTATGATCTTTTACAATTTTGTGAGGAAAAGGCTGAACAACAAAACTAGCAGTTTTCTTTTAAAGAATCTCAACAATGTTAAAGAAAAGTAAAAAGCAATATAAACTTACAGTGAGATATTATATTATCATTAATCCTCAGATATTATTATTTTTTTTTTTTACTTTCTATTCAAGTTAAACAGCGTCGTACACTTCTACCTTACTTTGTATTTTGGTTAAGAATATGTCTCATAAGTTATGCAATATACCACCACATTGAAGTAAGTTAAGTTGGTTAAGTAAGTCGGTTACTCCAGAGCTTCTTTTGTTTGAACATTTTGTACGGTTCGTTATTCCGAAGGTATGTATATCACAAAGAGAAATAAAGTTCGTAATTCCGAAAGTTTCGTTAGTACGTCCGTGATCATATTTCTTTATTAATGAACCTTCCGTCTAACGACCTTTATATCATTTTCGGGTTTACGAGACTTGTTTCATTTTCGGAATTACGAACCTTCGCTATATTAACCTTTTAAATAAAGCCGCAAGTGTCCAGATGATGGACTCCCTTTTCAGAAAAAAAGAAATACATAAAAGAACACATAATTCAGAAACGATATGAATACCACATACAGAAAAATATAAAAATAATTCAGTGAAATTGGATTTTCTCTACTGAATCATTATTGAAATACCAGTAAGAATGTGGAACATTTCATATAAACACACAACACACAAACATCTATATGCAGATTTTTTCATAGAAAATGAACAATGTTAGATGAGATCTTCCATGTATAATATATTCATAAATTATCATTGATATGTTGCTTCGAAAAACGTAGAGAATTTTTTGTTCATTATGATTGAGTTGTAATATTTTGGTTTTTTTTCCGCCTTGTAGCTTGTATATACACCTCTTCAATTTCATGCAATATTTGACCGTTGATTTCTCTCCTCTCTTTTTCACTGCTGATATTTTTGTGTAATAGTCTTCTATTTGATTTCTACTGTACGATCTTAAATCTAAAGCTTGTATTTTGGATACTGAATATTGTCATGCGTGATTAAAAATCGAGTGCAAGTCACGAAACCAACACCAGCGAGTCATACAGCCCACGAGTTATACAGTCCACTAGCAAACAGCCCACGAGTTCGGAATCAAGCAAAATAGGCAAATGAGCTATACAGCCCATCTTTGAGTTCAACACTAGGAAAATAAAGCCCATGAGTTCGACACTACGCGAAAAAAGTCTCCGAACACCGACACTACTCAAACAAAGCCCTCGAGACAGACACTATGGGAAATAGGGTCACGAGACCGACAGTAGGTGAAGAAGGCCAATGAGCAAGACGTGCTAAGCAAGGCCTTTATAAACCAATTAAGAGTGCGTGATTGTGTATGGTGTCCCGGTATACTCTGGAATAAGAAGGAAATGAGTGGTGAGAAAGGAGAGTTGCTACAATATCATCACGCCAGTTGCCCTGCAACACCGCCTGCAATTTTCAATATCGTTATTTCGCGTGTGAGCGTTTCTGCAAAAGGTGAATGAAATTCACTTGAGGTTCATGGCATCTTTCTACTTCAATTCCAAAATTGCGAAATCACATCTACTTCTTCTCCTTTTTTTTTTTTTTTAGTTGGATCATTTTGGATATTCTTGCTCCTCCTTAAAAAAAGAATGCTGGGTACGGCATCGGTTATCTCAAAGGGGGTATCTCATCGGGCTTGAAACTAGTTCGCGACTGGTCGCGTCTCCAGATTTTGCTAGTTGCAGAGACGTCTCCCAGACGTCTCCCAGACATCCCATTAGAATTACAGAGTCTCCAATTAGTCGCAAAAAAAAATGTTTGATTTTTCGCGAAGTTTCCGCGACGTCTTTGAAAGGTTTCAGAAAGGTCGCGGTGACTAATCATATCCACGACTGTTGAGACATCTCCGCCGTGTGTACGTCGCCGAGACCTGCTGGAGACCAGAAAAACAGGTGAGAGGTCCCGGAGACGACTCGTCTCTACAACTCTATTTGAGGCTGTTTGGACTACGTTTAGCTAGCATCTCACCAATGGAGACGTCGCCGCGAAGTCTCAAACCTATCAGTCGCAGCAGTCGCTGAGACGTCTCAAACATAAAAACGTCATGCGGTTTCAACAAGGAGACGACTCTGAGACAAACGATGGAAGACGAACGATGGAAGGAAAATAAGAAAATGAGGGAGGGAAGGCAAGGAGGACTATTGAGGAAGTAGGGTTCCACTTCACATCGCATGCGGAGCTATTGCCAGACACTGTTTATTGGCACGGGTAAGATAATTGACAAAAAGAAAATTGTATAGAAACAAAACGGAAAGATATTTATTATCCTAATAATTTATCATTTAAGAACAAACGGAAACTGTCTTTATTTTCCTCTTGACTGCAGCAAGACTCAGTGCATCTTTTAGAGCTCACTTGATTGATTCCAAAACGTACTCTTGACAAACAATTGTGCGGAGTAAGGGTTAATGAAATTCATTGGATATATTTCCTGTGGGATACTTGTGAAAGGTAAAATTTCTACTAAATACTTTTTTCAATCAGCGTTGCTTCATTCGTTCGATCATTTTACACACAGAGAAATTACGGTTCTAATTTGCACCCTAGAGGGTGCATATCGTTGTAACACCAGCGGCTCCATTTAGGGTTCTATTTTTGGGGGTGCTTATTTAGCACCCTATATTTAACACCATATATGGTGCATATTTGCACCCCTCTATTGGGTTCCCTTTCTGCATTCAATAGGATTCATGTCGTTGTAACACCAGCGGCTCCATTTAGGGTTCTATTTTGGGGGGTGCTTATTTAGCACCCTATATTTAACACCAGATATGGTGCATATTTGCACCCCTCCATTGGGTTCCCTTTCTGCACCCCATAGGGTGAACAAAAATTCAGGTGCAAATTTGCACCCTTTCTAGTTCATATCGTTGTAACACCAGCGGCTCCATTTAGGGTTCTATTTTGGGGGGTTCTTATTTAGCACCCTACATTCAACGCCCTATAAGGTGCAAATATGGACCTCTATACAGGGTTCCCCTTCTGCACCTCATACCTGCACCCATTATGGCTCATACTGTAATTGTTGTAATTTTGCACCCTATGGGGTGATAAAGTCACCGCAATATAGGATGCAATACAATTTGCACACGTCTCTATATAGGGTTACCTTTCTGCACCCCATATGGTGAAAATTATAACCTTTTTTTTTTTTTAAACCAAAATAATTATATACTGGATGCATTCACTGACTTCACAAACAATTACCTAAGGTAACACTCCAGACATGAAGCAAAATAGCATGCATAGATTTACACACAGTTTCTCAGTCAATTAAATCCACAATCTTTCGAAAACTGAAGTCAGAGACTTCAATTCAACAACAAATAGAACATAAACATGATGAATACAGTGCATACTTACATACAAATTATTAACATTTTGATATATGTCTCATGGAAGAGGGACAAGTTAACAGCGATTTTCTTTTTCATGGTTTACTTTAAAATGAACATCAAATATACACTGTATTTCTACAAATTCTCATACGAGATGCATATTTTGTCATAAAAAGGGCAATGTAAATCAAAAATTTATGAAATTTGGTCAGTACATTGATTAAGAAGAAAAATATTCGTTCTTTCCATCAAATGATTACTTTTCTTCTTTTAAAGGAAGTTACCACATTGACAAAAAGCACTAATTCTTTTTATATAAAAAATCCCTGAAGCTTTTATGTGCAGAGTAATAGTAAACTATGTGACAAATATCTTTCACATTGTCCTTCTACTTCTAGAATGGATCATAGATATGTACCTTGAATTTACCGGTACATCTTACGGTAATCAAAAGCACCTTTATGACGCTCTAACAGCGATATGTCAACTCTGATTTCTCTTTTAATACACATGTTATTGCCAAAACAATGAAGGGTATGGCAAAGTTCTGTCATATATATTTTGAAACTCACTACTTGTACTGACATATTCCATCCAATTCCAAGCTTGAGAGCTTGCGAATGTGCCCCATTATACAATTAGTATACTTCACATTTTGTTTTTCATATACAATTACACCAATGATAAGAAAGGTGAAAAAAAGAATCAAAAAATGAAGAATGCACATCTAAATTTGGTTACTTTTTTATGCACACAGCTAAAGATATGTCCCAGTTATAAATCTCGGGCAGAATAACACATCTGAAAACACTTTTCATTGCATCAAATTAACATTAACAATTCCACAGAAAATGTTACCTCAGAAAGGGAAAATAAGGTTAACCAATCAGTGGTATGACAAACTGGACATAAAGAGGAAGGAATATGTCTTCAGTGAGACAAGTTTAAAAACAATTCTTTTTGATACATTGTTTTTTTTTTTTTCAAGCGATGGAAACAAGAAGCACATTGTACTCAGTAGACCATCAATATAATTACACAATGTATGCACTTTAGCCCCAACATTCAAAATATTGTAAAGAGCAGTCGATTTTTCACATTTATAAAGCAGGTGTTGGTATTGGCACCATCACAAGCATAATGATCAGGAGCAAAATATATTATTATGACTATTATCATCATTATTATTACTATTATTATTATCATCATCTTATTATCATTATTACTATTACCATCCATATTTTACAGAGATTTATGATCATGCATGAGAAATACCTCAAGTGTTGATGTTACAGTCTCACAACTCTTCCAATCATTTTAACACTTAATTTTCACAAAACCTTACACAAATATATCAGCACTTTATACAACCTACTTAAAGAAAGCTTAAAATTATAATCAGAGTTAGAGGGCAAGTCCACTTTCATATAGACCTACATGTGGATTGAGTGAATACGCAGCAATAAGCCAGTCCGGAGATAGCTCATGTGCACATAGGTACAAATGACCTTTCATTTTTCTCAGTTGGTTAGGCACTTCACTCAATTCAAAGTGACATAATGCAGCAGCTTGCCCACCATAGCCATTTATGGAACTCATATTCAAACAAAGAATGAACCTAACCAGTGTAGATGAAGTGAACAGTATGGTTCATCAATCAACACTTAGGGAATCATCTGTTTTATTAAGTGCTGTCTTGAATATGTTAACAAACTTTTTTTGTGTGTTAACATTGCCAAATACCAGGCTTGCTGTCAAGTGGATGTACTGGCAGGCACCATTTATAAAGATTCCATGAATAATCCTAGCATTACAGATGCTTATCTCAGTGAAATTAAAAAACCAACCTGTCTCTCGGTACAAATAACCTTTTTCTGCACATGCTCAAACTGGTACCCCGAACTGGCTTATACTATTAGAACACATCAGAAAAAAAAATTGAAAAGCGGACATTCAGTTCAAAAGTTAATAATCTTTAAATCATTTGTGCAGTCGCAGCAGAGTGAGAAGAGTTTATGATGTCACATGCGTAGAACAATTCAAGGAAAACCTAAAGAGAATTTCACTTTTTTTTTCTTTTAGGAAAAACATGCACATTTCCTTGACAAGTCACTGACGTATATAAGGGCAATGATAATAATTTCTGCCTTCTTAAAGAGTGAAGTCCAGTGTTCTTTTATATGCGAAAAAAAAGTAGATATGATATATTGAGTTTCTCAGGTTTTGGAACAAACTCTATTTTTCAATCCTTATATACATAAAGGGTTTGTGAGAAAATCATGCTTTTGTCAAGTGTCACAAAGCTACTCCACTTATGACATTGCATTGCCAGAGATTGCCCAAAATTGACATACATTGTGTGGCTGTCTACTACAAAAAACAGCAGGCGACTTATTTTTTTTTTTGTTCCCTACTTAAACAATCAATTCAAAGTGTGCATGTGTTGTTGAAGCACTGAAGCTATCGATGGTGAAGAAATAACTAAAATATGAACAATACAAACTAACCCCATCTACAATGTGTAGTATGAAATATAATGGAAAGCATACTTTGAGTATTTCATATCTATTAGCAGATTCATATTTTCATCCATAATCCACCCTCCCCCCCCCCCAAAAAAAAAAAAGATAAAAGTGAATAAAAGTTAAGTTCTCTTTAGGTTGTGTTTAAATTTGTAATATTGCAAGTTCGTTCTCTTGTATTTTTCTATTATATATTTCTTTAGAGTATTCTTGTAAATATTCAAGGCCAGTGCATTCTAAGAAAGGGAATAACCTGAGAACAGTTTAGAAGACAGAATAAATAGTTATCGTTATCTATATGAAATTAGACATTTTCACATATATTTTGCAAAAAAAAAAAATGCTAATCTTCATTTCATGGAGTGGCTTTATTCTCATCCTCAGCTAAAAACAGGGAGGAGATTACTTTCTGGATTAAAATGGAAAGATGTTTCTAGAGCCGTGGTGTTTAGCAATTCTAATGGGGGGGGGGGGGATTCAATGTGACCCGTCTCAAATTTTATATGGTTTAAACATACATGACATATAGGAGTCTCATTATTATGCCTCCGCCCTGAATGGTGCTGGAGGCATATGTTTTCAGGTTGCCTGTCTGTCTTCCGGTCTGTACGGATGTATCTACGGAAAAATTGATGGGCTTTCATCAAACCTGGTTCAGGGATACTACATGATGCTGATGATCTTATTGGCTTTTGGACTATATCTGCTAAAAGTCAAAGAAAATTTGAAAATAACTTTTTTGCTACTTCTCTAGTCAGGGAAATTGGTGTACTCGTGTGTACTGGTTGGTTGGCGCATTCAGTTGGGTACAGCAAGGTTTCATCCTCTGCTTTCACAGGAAAGCCGACTCCCAACTTCTTGTTCTCGTAGTCAAGGTATATCTGCTCCTCTGCTTCAGCAACCTGCAGCTTGGTCTTCATAGCTAATCTCATCTTACGCTGCATAAGTCGAAACTCCTCGAGCTCTAGTTTTTGATGCGTTTCTACACTGCAAAAAGTCCGGTGTTGAATAGTGAACACCGAGCTGGTGTTAAATTTTCGGTACTCATTTATGGTGTTAAATTAACACCTACGGGTGTCATTTCCAAATTTTAAACTGTTTTTTGAAGAGTTTCTTAGTAACTGCACTTCTTGTTGATTTTTAATTTAAACAAGACGATCAAGAATTTTACATTAAAATACTAGATTTTTGAAAAAATGTGAAAATAAATTTACACCAAAGTAACACCAGCTGGTGTGGTCCCTTATTGAAGCTGGACAGGTGTTAAACCATTGATATTAACACCAGCAAATATCAAATCAACACCATGTGGTGTCATTTTTGAATTAACACCAGTACAGTGTCAAAATAACACCAGGTACAGTGTCAAATTAACACCACGAAGTGTCAGGTGAACACTTTTCAACACCATCACAGTGCATTTTTAACACCTGTGGGTGTGGTCCTTTATTGAAGTTTGATCGGTGTTAGATTTAACACCCGTGGTGTTAAATCTAACACCGATGTTTTTACAGTGTATAGCAGCTGCTTCAGCTGCCAAATAGTATGCCCTTCTGGCCATCACTCTCAGAAGAACTGGCATGGCTTCCACACTGACTCAACGAGGAACCAGGATTGACATCCTGAACATCTTCCATCTCCAGCTCTGGCATCCTATATGGCTCACCAGTCTCTCGAGGTTGACCTGCATCACTCATCCTGAATACCATTATTGAACTTGATGCATAGTGAACTCGATGATAAATAATCAATCAAACACAGGTCCCTTTGGCCCAGTATGAGACCAAGCTAACACCATGCATCAGCATGGATCAGCAAGGTTCAACCTGTAATTGAATAAAACAAAGTTCAACATACAACCAATATTGGAATATCTACCTGCTAAAGTATGGGATCAAGTAGTTGTACTTCTGAAGTGATTTACCGTTTAAATACCTTGTTTGTGTGACTTATTTTATGTCATGTCTAGCACATGCAACCTCTCCAGTGGATATTATCTAAATTAACATATCGTGTATCATTGCTTATGCTCTGTGACTATGACATTGCTAATTCATAACACACATTCTATTTTCATTGATAGACAACAAGGGGTCAAGGCCAACCTAAATTTTCTGACTTTAATCTTCATACATGTCTTAAATTCTCCTAAATGAACCAGGAACACTATTTTTCTTCATTAGGCACATCATACATGCCTACATCGTTCTTTCTGTCAACTTCACAGAAACCAATATCCAACTGAGTCTCAACTCGGCTCAAACGTAATAATTCCCATTAATGAAAATGATGCGACTATATCCGGTCACCTATTTACGTACGTACCTTGGTAACTGTGTCCAGCAGCCCATACGCATAGCGTAAATTTTACGCTATGCGTATGGTGCTGTTGGTCGTAGTTTACCTTGGTTGAGGCTTTCCGTATTAACGTGCACTTTCATTGACTTATTCGCTATGCTTTACTGTATGTATGATCGCACTTCTGACATGTTAGTACACGATGAGACCTCGATACAACTCTTTCGCATCAGTTTTCACCACTCAGCATTCTATGAGCATAATTCACACATATCATCATCGATTACTGCGAAATATTTTCAACGGAATTACAGTACAATTATCTACTCACAACGTTTGGCTCATCAAAAGATTAATTCATCATCCCAACCTCACGGTCGTCTGTCCATTCCAAACGAGGAACGCCGGTAGTATGCACGTACGTATACCGCGCGACCTACGGCGTGGCGTGCGCATGCGATTTTAGCTTTGCCATTGACCAAGTGCTCAACGGTCCACGCGTGCACGCATAATACGTGTACTTTTACTCGTTTGCTTTCTCTCTATGATAACGTCATTGAAATGATATTCTTGATCCCGGTGCGAGAAGAAAAAACACATTTTTAATTCAAGTAGCAATTCTTTTAGTACAGTACATGACACTGTTACTCTTTAACAACGTGTAGTTGTATTTTCAAATAAGAATATACGATAATATCCAAAAATAGTGTGGCATTTTAAGCAAACACCATTCAACACCCACATGTCAGCTCTCGGGAAAGACTATGGAATGGTTCCAAATTCGAACCTTTAAGACTTGGCTCCCTTTAGGGTTCGGATTTGCACTCCTACAACCATCCCGAACCCTCTAAGGTGCCACTTAGTTAGATTTGCTCGTAGGGTGAAAATAAGAACCCTAATAGAACCCTAATTTCTCTGTGTGTACGGTTTTTTTTTTTTTGATTGGTTAATGAAAAGAATGAAAAGAATTCGGGATTATCCCACAACATTCATTAACATGCATATTATCGACAGAATATTCGATTTATGAGTCGTCATGAATATAAAACAAAGAGAGATATTGCCAATGTTTTCAGAATGCTGGAGTCATCGGAATCACTGATAATGGCGTGTTCATAGTGAGGGCCTATATGAAGATAAGATATCAATTAGGAGGTATCAAAATACAACACATACAAATCTTTATGCTCATGTGGATTTAATGAATGAGAGATCAGTGGTAAATTTCATGAGATTCAATCTGCGCTAGGTTGACGTATCAGATTATGAAAAAAAAATCACGAAATATAATGGCAATCAAAGATAAAAAAACTGACACTTGTAATGTACATACTAAAGTTCAAAGTGCAAAGTTAATTCGCATATGATAAACAGGAAAAAAATATTCAATGTGTATTCAAAGCAGAACATAACTGAAATAATAACATACTATGGTAATAACTACTTCTATAATATGTTATGATCATTATAATATTTGTGAGAATAAATCAATGTATCATTTCGCTTGTTTACCTGCATTGTTTTATCCAAAGCTTAACTATAGATATTATAAAACGTGTCAGGGACTACTGAGCGGTTGTAATAGGTTACCGTAGCTAATTTCTTTTACTATTTGAATTATACTCAGTCACGATGTGCATGCATGATGTCAATGAACGACCTACGCAAGGTTATAGGTCCCTACCTTATCTTGCTTGTACAAATGCAGTTGTTTCAGTCTCAAGCTCGGTAGTGTGTCGAAGGGCATTCACAGTATGTTACTTTTCCCTTTCATGAAATTAATGCAAAGGGCTTTTTACATTTGTAAATTTTTGCTTAGCCCCGGACCAACGGTGGGGCTAAGGGGGGGGGGGGGGGGGGGGCCTTAGCCCCACCGTTGGTACGGGACTATCCTTAGCCCACTTTCTGTTTACACTCGTTTTTGCCAAAGTGGGCTAGCCCCACCGATAGTACGGTACTATCTGGCCCTGCAAAATAGCCGGGGTTAGCACCGCAATTGCGGTGCCAAGCAAGTGAGTGTAAACAGAACGAAAAAATAAATCTGGGCTAAGCGACGGAGACGGAGTCCGACCCTCACTGACCAATCAGAAACGAGGTAATCAAGTGCTGCCGGTGCGTGCGTGTACGTGTACAGTACACAGCGTAATTATGAATATTCATGTGGTTTGGAAAGTCCGGGGCTAAGAAATACGAGTGTAAAAAGGTCAGTTTTCTCCTAAGCCCCGGACAAGAGATAGTACGGGACTAATTTGCGAGTGTAAAAAGCTGAAGAAATTGGTACGGGACTAACGATAGTCCTGGGTCAGAGAAAGTCCGGGGTTAAGAAACACAAGTGTAAAAGCCCTCAACACTCTCTACAGTTACATATATGTAGTTTACATGTAAATGGAGAGCGTTGTTCATCCTGTCGGTCTAGTGTGCCTTCTTTGCCTACTGTCAGTCTCGTGAGAGTAATTTGCCTCGTGTCGACCTCGTGAGACTTTGTTTGTTTGTTTGTTCATTTCCATTTGAGGGCATGGCTGGATAGCCCATATTCAGCTACATTCAGATGGTATGGTCTTTCATGGGGTCCAGCTGGATGTGAATTTTCATTAGTGTCGGTCTTGTGGGCTTTGTGTACTGTCGGTCTCGTGGACATTTTGTGTTTGTAGTGGAATTCATAGGGCTGCATGACACAGGCGTAAGCTGTAAACTCTAGAGCTGTATGATTTAGAGACCTTTTTTCAATGTGGGTCTCGTGAGATGACCTTATTAAGTCACTGAATTTAGAGTTTAATTTCCATGAATTGTATCCTTGTATAACAGTAAGTCCTGTCAAGAACATAGAAATGATAATCAGCTGTTATTGACACAGATGCACATTACCCGATTCACACACACAGACCTTAGGTTAAAAAATCAAAATGTGTATCTTGTATATCTCCATGTAAACGTCCCTGTTGTCGGTTTGAATTTTCAGTCCTATTTTCCTTCATGTTAGAACCGTAGTATATAGTAAATATAGTAAATAGTAAATATATATCTTTTATTTATTGTGCCTTTGATTTTTTTTTTTTTTTGTCAACAGCCTTAATGCGAATTCTGAAGAGGTAAGCTTGTCATTTTGGTTTTTGTCTTTCTTTTTATTTGGGCGAGGGGCATTTTCGACTTTAAGATTCCAATCCCATCTCATCATTCCATCAAATTACTTGAATTTCTTTCCGTTTAATCACACTTTCCGGAAGGTTTGAGAGCAGGGTTTTGAAGGCGTTGAAAGTTATACAATCTTTCTCTTTCTGAAAAAAAAAAATAACGCCGTTATAATAAAACAATTTTAAAACAATGATACATATCTAACGCACACATTTGGTTCATTCGATGTAATTTTCTTTTTACACACAATAGGGACATGTCAGCTTCTGAGGACACAGGCTCCACATCACAATCTCCTGATCCAGCCTACAGAGGTGGTATTTCATGTATTCTTTAAGTCATACCAGATTTTTTTTTCCTCAAAAAATCATAGTAATCTGCTTTATTTCTTTTAAAAGTGCATTAGTGTGTCTCATGTCATGTTTACATGTTCCTAACAAAAAACAACTGATGGGGTGGGGGTACCATTGGCATCCATATACATATGGGTGTCCGTTATCTGTTTCCTTGTTCCAAACTTTATCGTTATTATCATTATCATCATCATCATCATCATCATCACCATAATCATTATCATCCTCACTATTTATTCCTTCCTCATTCTAAGAGACCTCTTGTGTAGTGTATAGAACATCAAACCCACTTTGCAATCAAACCCACTATGCAAATTGCCATGATTCTAAACTACAGTTACTCAGAATGTACTATATAAAATGGTTTATTTCCAAATCCTGTTTGGGTTTTACACTTGAGCTTCTGCAGTAATCATTATGCAACTATGGACTTTGTTAAGAATATCACAGACAAAATTGCATGTAAACTCCAATAGTTTACATAAGATTTTTTTATTATTTTTTTTTCCGAAACACTCATTGTGCCGATGATTTTCCCCTTTTGATCATTGGTATCACAGAAACCTGGCTCCACTATTTCAGCAAATGTACCTGATCAAAATTTGCAATATAATGTGAAAAGATTGCCTGATTGTTCATAGATCCTCATAAGTCCAAATATATCATTTCAACCGTGATAACAATAATAAGAAACTACTTTTTTTCCATGTGATATAACCAGACATGCTTGATATCCGCGTATAAATAAACCAACAATATTTCGTATGAAATTTCAATGAGAAATACGAACATTTATGGGGAAAAAATGGCAAAACTCATGAAAAATAAGAAACCTGGAAACATGCCACAGATAGCAAAATCGATTTTCAGTTCAGTACGTACAAGAAATAAGCTTCTTAAGATATAAATCAAAATATTCTGATCAATTAAAATATAAACGGATGATATCGAAATATATAAACTACTGTTATAATAAAATTCCTAAGACTTGTACTCTTCAAAGCTAAATAAAAAATTGCCAAACAAATGTGACGACTCAAAATGAGGACTTCGTGAAAATTCTTCCTGAATCTATTTCTCGATCATTATTTTTGAATCCTACAACTGCCAGTGAAATTACTATCATTTCGAAAGATCTGGATTTTTGGAGGGCAAATTATGATGGTAGAATAAGTACCTTAACACTCAAACAAATCATACATCACGTTACTGGTCACCTAACCTTTAATCTCTTCATATGTTAAATATGTTAAGAATTACAAAGGTAATCCCTATTTCTAAGAAAGATGATCCTTGTAAAATTATAATCATCTATTTCCACAACTTGCACAACAAGAAAAAACGAATAAACAATACAGGACAACATATCAATCATATGCAATACAGAGTGTGGAGGAAGAGGCGAGGCCATTGACCTGTCAAGGCTTCTCCATAGTAAAAGGTAATAATTATGACACCATACAAAAAGGACAAAACAAAACAAATCTAAACATAACAAAACTAAAACTATTTATATATATATAATATATATATATATATATATATATATATATATATACATATATATATATATATATATAATATTAGCATCAGTGATAAGGGGATTATTGAAGGAAGGCACAATTGCACGTTTGTGATTTTACAATATATTCTTTATGCTTTATCTTAAATGAAGATATAGAAACACTGCTTAATATCATTTGTTTACATTTCATATTTCTTCATGAATACCTGCGAAATCTGAGAAAACGGATTCTTAAAGTTGCAAATTATTCAAAACAGAGTTTTTAAAACTGTCTTTTTGGCTGAACAATTGTTCTGGACCTCAGCAATCTACAATCGTTTGTCATTAGATAGTTTGGAAAAACGAAGATATTAACAGTTACTACATGTTATGTATAAACTTTCTACTGGATTGCTTCCAGAATATGTATTGCAATATTTAGAAGAACATAACGAATTATTCTTCGAGAAAAAGTATGAAGAAATTTTTATTGTGTAAGGTCAAAAAACAAGTTGGAAAAACAACTTTTTTTCTTTAGAAGAGTCCAGAGTTGGAATCAGTTAACTTATGACTTGAAAAGTAGCTCTCTCTGCCCCGCTTCAAATGAGCTCTTGATATATCTCTGCTATAGCCTTATCAACTGCCCAGGATTTTTTTATTTTCTCCCTCTATTTGACATTGTTAGAATAACATATGTTACCGTAGATTTTTGTTCCATGTCCCTTTTTTTGTACTTTCTATGTTTCGTTGTTTTTATGTTACCTAACACTTTCTCCTTTCTTTATTATTGTATATGCATTTTGTGTGTATTTCTGCTATTTTTCTTTTGTACACGGATTTGCAGAAGAATAGCTTTACTAAGGCTAATTGCCGTGTTAAAAAAAAAAACTCAAATAAGCGATTTTGTATGTGATGTAACGATTGATAACGAACCTCTTGAGTGTACAAATTCTGTTAAATTCTTAGGATTTTTCATTGATGAAAGTCTCATCGATGTCACATGCAACGGCATGTTTTGGTACAATTTGTATTATAGGTATGGAAATTGTTTCTCGCAAATACCCCTTTATGCTGTACAATTCATTTATCCTACCAAACAAATCATCTATTGCAATCTAATTTGGGCTACAAGTGCGAAGACTTAACGCAACTGCATTAATTTACTATAAAAGAAGCCTATTCGCGTTTGTCACTGGCTGACAATATGCAACCCACAGACGTCCACTTTATAGGTAATATCAAACGCTATTTGTTTGAATAAATTCCACTGTTTTAATTCTTATGTTTAAACATTTCAACAATCTACTCCCTGTTTCACCTACGACTGTTCACGACCTGAATAGTACTGTTCATCTAATCATGTCTAATCCTACGCGTAAATTGCAAAAATTTCACTTTATAGTATGTCTCTAGTTTATTACACATTAATATTAATGCAAAAATATTATGTTAAGTTATGTAATGTTCTTCATTTCTTTAAATCTAGAGTTAAAATTAAATGGCTTGCGGAAAATGGTATGTGAACATTATTTCTTGTATTGATTAATACAAATATACGCAGTTATTCTGTGTATTTCATTTTTAACGTCATCCCCTTCATGGTCACCATCATAACTACCATCTTCATTATCATCATTTTTTTTTCATCATTACCCTGTCATCATTATAATCATAATTTACCATATTTTGGCAAGTATTTATGCACTGATAGTTGGTCTCCTTTTCTATTGTGCTAAGCAATATCAACCTTCATTTACCCCGCCTTGTTAAGCAATTATCTCCTTTCTTTGAATCATGTACACTTTGATCCGTACATTGACATGTTACTGCATTAATAGTAAGAAATTTGAATTATATGTGAAATTGATGTTGGAGACAATAACATCAAATACACATTCACACGCACATATATATATTGCATGGAAGGTTCCGCGACTCCTGCCAATGAAATGGGACATGGTAATATGCTGCGAAATATTTTACTTTCCTCTTTTAACGCTCTAACGCACATGCATAGTTACAGTGAAAACAAGGTTTCAAAGCAATACCATCCCTGTCATTTTAACAAGGCAAATCTCTAGTATCTACTTCATATAATTTCAAAATATAGACGGGTCTCACCACGGGGATGCTGCATTTGAAAGGTAAATATAGTTCGTTTGTTTACCGCTTTTTATGGTGTGCACGTTTTGTTTTTCATTTTGCTGTATCCAAACTATGTTGGTGAATTCAAACATAGTTTTTTTTTTATCAATGAAATAAATATTATGTATTGGTAAGGTATAAAAATGTATCATTATTAATTTATTTTAATTTGTCACTGTTTTGAGTGTGAGTGTGTTTGTATTCAGTTCCATTTCGGCCGAATTCATTACCATAGAGATAAAAATACTGATAGTGGGAGAGGCGTGTTTTATCACGCACAAAGCTGTTCGTAAGTGCTTAAGCTGTGCAAAAAGTTAATATCAACTAAAGACAGTTCCATATGTATTAAAGTGCACTTATGCAAGAAGTCGTGCGAAACCTCATGAAATATTGTATTTGTTCTTAAAATCAAAGGTTGTTCATTTATAGTTGATATTCACTTTTTGCACAGCTTAAGCACTTACGAACAGCTCTATGTGTGATGAAACAAGCCCCTCCCACTGTCTATTTTTGTTCATTTCTTTAAAAAAAAAAAACCGCTTATACGCTTCGGCAAATTTAAGCCAAAAAAAAATCAAACATATATTTTTGCAGCCATATTCGTCCAGATACAACTGCATTCATTACAATAGCTATAGCCTTATGGAACAGAATTTCACTTGCCGATATCATGTTTAAATATATCTTCCTGTTTGTGTCCGTGTTTCGATTGTATTTTCAAAGAAATGTAAGACATGTATTTTATCTGTGTACATTGTACAGTGAGCTTCTTTTCAATTCTCACATCGCCGATTTTCAAAATATGGACGAAATAAGAGGTAAGTTTTCTACAATGAACACAAAAATAAATAGATTGCAGGACTATTTTCACGACTATAAAGAATTGTGACGGTATATGCGGACCTGGCTATTCATATTATTATTAAGAGGGGAGTCGATCTTGCAAACAAAGTTTTGTTCGACCTGACTTCCTTTCTCTATCACCGTCTATGTTTGAATTGTAGTCACTGAAAGTAAGTTACACTGATTTTGATATAACAAGGTGTCAATTAAAATCTTATCAGATCTCTTAAATGTGAAATAAGAGGAATGTTGGCAATTTTAGCTTCTCTCAAAACTGGGTACGTTAGGGAGATTATCATTAGCCAATTCTTTATCTGGTATAGGAACTAATATGTTTATGTTTATACATAATAATATATTGTAAATATACACAATATATATATATAAATGAATATATATATATATATATATATATATATATTATTTTAAAGAATATTGTACATACTTATAATATGTACGTGTGAGGTTAAAATCTCGCACTCTTAGGTTAGATGCGATACATCCAATGGCGTGACTCTCCCTCACTTTTTGTTCAAGCTTTCGATCTTTGTCCTTCGTCGCAGCTGTATAGTCATAGTAAATGAGAATACGAATATGAATAACAATATATACATGCATATAATCTACATCATGTAGTAACATCCATAAACATATCACACATACGAAAATTCGTGCATTTACTCAGTGCGTAAGTACAGTATTGTGTATTATAATATGTACGTAGTGTTACATAAAGTATGAAATCTATTCCATGTGAGTATATCTAGGACATAGTCATCCTGTATACATGGTATACATCTCTATTTCCGTGTGTGATACCCGAATATACCATTTTTAGACTACATGCGTACAAATAAAAAAAAAACACACACACACACAAACAAATGAAGAGTTTGTTCGCAAAAACCGATAGGTCCATATTTGCCAAATGGAGATATTTGCGATTAAAGGTCAAGAAAAATACAGAGAATAATAAGAATTTTTTGCTTCTTTTGACCATAACTTCAAAAATGTACCTTTATGAGTAGTGACCAATATATCATTTAAAAGGTATTATTTTGTACTTTATGATACAGACCGTACTTCAAAACCTTAAAAAAAAACGGACTTATCGGTTTCTGCGAACAAACTCTTCAACTATACACACACATACAAACACATCCAACCTGAAAACAATATCAGTCACGCTCCACATAGCCCATACAATACGAAACAGACCGTTAATTCCGAACCCACGCAAAACCACAAGCACAATTCAGTCAAACGACCAACAACCCCACACAAAATAGCTTAAAACAGATTAGAGTCAAGTACAGGTTAGCATGATAAATACGATTCATCACATTCCCTTTCCGTGTCCATATACCGTGAACAGAATGTATTTAGAGTTCCATGAATGTACTGTAATTACACGATTTCCCATATTAATGTTTGATATGTGTATGCACATTTATACCTTATTCAGATTTTGTGCGTGACTACATGTACCGGTATATTACCAACTATAATTTTGCACAACACGTGAAGCCGCTACCACGGCCTACAAGGGCAAAAGCTTGGCAATAAAATGCGGGAAAGCCGTGATTAAATGTATGGCCCTCATTCATTTGCTTGTATGTGCTTATATAACATTCACAACTGCAGTTCGTATGAAAACCCCGTGAGAGACGAGGTTTTGACGAATTCTCTCCTATATAGGGCTTTCCCAAGTCAATGGCAGATTTTGTTATATGTAGTAAATATAATATAATAAAATATAATATAATATAATATGTTATAATATAATATAATATAATATATTATATTATAGTATAATATAATATAATATATTATATTATAATATGATATGATATAATATATATGTATGGATATATGTAAATATAAATATATTAAATATAAATTTTCTGTATTTCAGCAAACAGCCGTCTTCATATTACAAAGGTGAGGACATTTGAAATGGGATAACACACACGTTTTAATGACTGTTGAAAGTGTTACGTTCTTTATGCACAATCGAAATATCAGACATTACCTTTTGTAATAAAATGCTTTCTATGACAATACAAAATAGTCGTAATCTAAAGTTCATTTGTAGGTATTCGGTGGTGAGAAAAAGTGTTCTTACTGAAACAGCATGCACCACTCATGCTTCTATTGTAGTATCAAAATATAAAATCTAGAAAACACCTTTACTTAAAGCGAAATGATTACAGTGATAATGATCGATTGCAATGATAACATATTCATATACATGTATAATCATATTGCAGTGTGTATAATCATTTCATACTCTAATATCATCTATTCTTTTAGATTGCCTGTCTCTTGAAAGACATGGAGCGGCAGCAGATACTTGAGTGGATTGCTGATCAGTCTAAAAGACAGAGAACAGTCAATGATGACAAAAGGCACCTTCTCCAGCATATTCATCATTATCTCCGGAAAAACAACAACAGACGGCATAATGACGTTGTTCACATCAAAACCAATGACGAGATTTCTGCGGTATAAACACAACGAACTCTGTCATTGATAATTTATGCATTAATCAAAAGTCCCCACGAACCATAGGCTTGTGAGGTTGAGCGTACCCATAGCCTAGCTCGCACATATATATTTTTAAAGAAAAAACAAACATAGATCTAGATAATCTAACTCACACAAAACCCTGGATTATTCTATCATGCTCAAAAACTCATTGAACATGATGCTGATTCGACCGTGTATTATGTATATATATATATATATATACATATATTTGATGTGATAATATATGAATTCATGTTATTATCATTATTACTATCGTAGATGTTTTTGTTGTTGCTATTATCATTATCATTACTGCTACTACTATGATTATTACAATCATTATTAGTAGTTTTACTCATTTTACTACATAAGGAGAGCGTTGATATGAAATGGACAAATGCAAAATTTCAATAGGCCACAGACCAGATTATGTGGATAAGAAAGCACATTTTATATGGTTACAGGAAGAAAGATGGGTATTCGGTTTGCTCAAAAAAGAGACTCGACTGTTTCTCTCAGTCTGATATTCTTCTCATGAATATGCAAACACACAGATTAAAAGTCACCTAGAAAAGTTCATTGAGCTGGCAGACGATAAGACACCGGGTTGCCCTGAAAATGACCTGCTCTTGGCCCTCTTCTGTGTTGCTTCTCTGGCCGGAATGGCTTCTGACGAACACCGGGAGGAATGCACCAAGATACTCTCACAACCAGACAAGTATCAACAAGTCACGACGGAGCACACTCCTTCATATGTGAGAAAATATTTACTTTCTATCGCCTTCGTGACAGCCCATTGTCAAAATAAACTTCTTATTATCATTAAATATGCGGAGAAACTATAATGAAATGAGATTGTCCTGTTGATGAAGAGAGCACGCTCAAAATCTGATACATATTTCGACATATACCAGTAGATCGCCTGAGCCATCGTTTCATTCATTTCGTTCATTTTTTTTTTTTGCTCTCTTGAAAGAATCATTTCTCAGAAGAAAGTTTAGAGAATACAATAGATGCATAATATTGAAGAGGCATGATTGTAAACATCTAGAACGGTTATTAATGTAAAAAATGAAAATATGTGTTTACATAAGTACGGTAAACTTTAGTATCTTTTTTTTTATATTTGCAATTTTCCTGCGAAATATGTCGATGTGTTACATGCTCCTCGACATGTAAAATACAACCTTGTGGATGTTTGATATCCAGGGCTTGCGGGGCTGGATACTTGCACACCTACAGCAGCAGACACAATACATGGTGCACAATATCATCACGTAGAAAATATCCTAATATGTATTACGTCCTATTTAACCAACTTCATATTGTAACACGTCGGTTTATCTTTTTATATAGTTTTGTAAAACTTTTATTAAAGTTCATTAGTGAATAACTGTATATTTCATATGGATTCTTTCCTACACCCTGTAGATCTATGTCCCTGTTTTGTTGGTCTGTTCTTTCTTCACGATTGACGGTCTGTGGCTTGTCCTTCTGGAGAAAAAGTATATATATACACATTACATTTATGTTTCATTTTGAATGTGGCTATATTTTCATTCTGCGGTGACATCATTTCTTAGGTAACCGAGGAATTACCAGTTGCTGGTAGCTGTCGTTCTTTGGTGCTGGAATACCTTTTCATCCGTTTCTTGTGCGCTGAAATTCTTACACGTCAGAAAGAAGAATGGTTCTCAATGGCCGCGAAGGCTACCAAGCGAGTGATGGTCTATACGACGTTTTTGGAGGACAGGAGTCTTGTAGCAAAACAATCTGCGGTAAACACTCTAGTTATAATACATCTGGGAGGTCATTACCGTCGTTTATTGGAAAAAAGCAGTCTAATCTAAGTAAGCTAATTGCTATGGTTCTAATTAAATCAATAGCGGTAAGATGTTTATATTCCTGTTTTTGTGTGTTTTTTTTTTTTTGGGGGGGGGGGGCGTTGTCGGAATTCATATCTGCACGAAAGCTATTAAAGGTTAGATCCTCTATCAAGCATTCCAGGAATGTATAAATCTGCTTTTAACCTTGCCGCCTCTTCAACCCTAAAATTACAACAAATGTGAAATGACATAAATCAGAAATACTATATGAATACATTAGGCCTATGTTTGGATGGTATAATTGTAGGATATCCTTGAAGTCTAGATTTCTTTTCAATAACTCCACATGTTCCAAAGATAATTACAGCAATAGGTGCAGCACCACCTCAGTGCATGGTGCACGAATTGTGCGGACGAAAACATCTTTTAATGCTATAGCATAGACTCGACACTGATGGAAATTCTTGTATGGTAGTTTGTCATAAAACGTTGATATTAAATTCCATTTGAAAAACAAACAAACAACAATAACATCAAATCAAACTCCGATTTCCATCTAATAACGTGAATAACTTAAGGTTATCTAAGATATTGTCCCGAGACATGCAAAACGAGGTTTAGGGAAACTGTTCAGGGTATCACATACATGCATTTTGAACAGCTTTTATCTATTGATAAACATTGGAACTCAAGGAACAACACTGCTCTACATGTATTGTTCCATTTATCATGTTTTGGGTGTTTACCTCTATTCCTTTTTTTCTCTCTCCCTCCCTCCCTCCTCCCCCCCCCCCCTCTCTCTCTCTCTTTGTTTTTCTCTCTCTCTTTTGGCAGAAGAAACCAGCTGTAGAGAATCCATACCTTGGTCGTCCCAATATGGATATGTACGAGAAGTTAACTTCCTCAGTGGTCACTGGTAGTATGGTCACTGGTAGTGAGATGATCGCGATCAACGCCAGATATCTGACTAGGCTGATTGCTCGCATGGACGACGACATCAACAAGGAAATGTTCATGTACGATATTCTGATGAACGCCATCTTTTTGCCCTCTGCAAATGTCCGTCACGCGCAATAAACATGGAAAAATTGATTAGCTATAGCAAGAAGATTACTAGACATCTGGAAACACACCTCTGAAAATACATCTGTATGGAACGAATTACACGCTAAGGTCCGAGAATATAATTTCGATTGATCGCTTTCGTTTTGGGTTAATTGTTTGTGGTTAGTTCTTTTTGGTCCCCCTTTCGTTCTCCTGGGTTCCTTCTTCTGAGCAACCTACCATATAATGCAACCTTTAGTTTTTTCGTAGCACATTTGCCCTGATAAAAAAACAAACAAAAACAAAACAGAACCTATAGAAAATCCCCTTGCTTTGAGACTATAAACAGGTAACGCAAAGTCCGCTAGTAATATGTCAAGCCTACTACAGTTGCGGGGAGACTAAGAGATCACCTGCGGCGTATGTCCGTCCGTAACGCTACACAAACTTGAATAACTCTCTACTGAGGACTTCAATTTCAGTGAAACGTGGAGAGAAGAGTAGTTATTCAAAGTCACCCATTTTTGCAAACATGAAGGTTACCTCAAGTTCAAAGATCACAGACAGGGGTCAATGAACTTTAGGGCCCAATGTTAAGTTTTTACGGCGCGTTTCGATTATGGCTCGTAACTTATGATGTATTATATATGTACGTTTGTGACCAAACTTGGATGGTAGATGTCCCTTGAGGAGTTAAAGGTCATCACAAGGTCAAAGTTAACAGACAGGGGTCAATGAACTTTTAGGTCCCAATGTTGAGTTTTTACGGCACGTTTTGATTATGGCTCAAAACTTTTGATTCCTATGTCCGTTTGTGACCAAACTTGGATGGTAGATGTCCTTTGAGGAATTGAAGGTCAACTTTACACGAGGTCAGAGGTCACAAACAGTTGTCAACGAGCTGTTAGGGCCCAATTTTAAGTTTTTACGGCGAGTTTTGATTATAAAGGCTCAAAACTTTTGATGTATATATCCGTTTGTGACTAAACTTGTATGGTAGGTGTCCCGCGGGGGAACTTTTATTTAAAGAAAACCAAAGTTCTACGCGAATGGGTGAGACACATTTTGACACTTACCTTGTTACTCTAGGATTACCTGATACGTAACGCTGAACATTAAAGTCAGGCGCACAATATCATATAGAATCGTGTCACATCATTATTAATAGAGTATACGCTTTATGCATTGTACGGAAACGCTTCCATATGTGTGTGAGTGTGTGTGTGTGTGTGCGTGTGTTTAAATTAAAATTTCAATATCAAATCATCCACCTATTTTGCGTTTATTAAATCTAGTAGGGCCTACGTGAGTAGTGGTTTTCCTGTTCTGTATTTCAATATTTCATTTATAATTATACTACAAGCACCAGATTTTCATTACTTTCTTTTCAAACATTTTCATGTGCGTCGCTTTATTGTCTCACCTGCTCACTGCCAATGGTCTTCCATGCATGTATGTGACAGTTGGACATGGGCCCTGTTTCATAAAGCTGTTCGTAAAGTTACAAACAACCTACGAACAACTGGTGATCATTTCTGATGTGCTATACTTTTCAGAAGTTCCATAATTCAGCACAAAAACTGATCACCAGTCGCTCGTAAGTCGCTCGTAACTTTAGGACAGTTCTATGAAACACCCCCTGGTACTCATCGACAGCCTTTTGATTAGATACGTTTTATCTGAGAAAGAGGTCTTCAGTTTCACGGTAATTTCATTTCAATGTAAGCATGACATTGCATGAAAGGGCAGAAAATGCCTGGGATTCACATCAAACGCGCAGACTGTTGACTCGTATTGTACGAGCGGAAATCTTGTAAGGAAACGCAGTTGACATTTTTTTCAGACATGTTAATATTTCAAAGGTGTAGAAACTAACTTGAATTTTCTTAAATTCTTTCCCTCTTTTTTCTCCTGTTACTAATATTTACTTATACTGTAGCATCTCCATATCTCTTGGTCATGGGATCATTTGAATGTACATGTATTCCAATGCAATGCGCCACTTCCCACAACGAGTACATACTTATGATTTTGTACGTGAGTATTGTGCCACTAAGGTGGTCGATCTAAAAATATGCGGTCAATGAGTAGTACACTTACCATTTAGTGTAAATCGCTTCTGCTACCGTATTATGTAGGTTTGTGAAGACAGTTGAGGGCTATCAAAATACTATTAAATAGGAATATAATACAATTATACTATCCATTCTGATGTAATCCCGAATATATTCATATAAGTTTTTTGTTCTTTTTTTGTTGCACTATTTACCATAACAAGTAAAGCCATTAGTTGTCTCCTCAACATGAATAATGTGTTGCGCGCTTTCAGTTAAAACCTTGTAAATCTCAGACAAAAATAACCTACATCATGAAATTCCCTGATTTTCTTTTATGCGGTCTTTACAAGTGTGTGAATTACCTTTATGGAAGAAAGAAATGCAACGCGGTATATATTCGTATCTGAAAATATTGTTTTACGTGTCTATATGGCCTGAAGCGTATATGTACTATAGTACTGAATTATTTCAGTTTCATATTTTTCTCCCTCTCATGTCCTGTTGTTTTTATTAATTTGTTTCCAGTCGAATTAATTTCCATAAATTAAATTAGAACATAGAAATATACAATTCAGTTTGATTGTAAACGATACATTGTGAAATAGACAAATTATGAAATGATGGCGAAACATTATATTCTTTTAAATAAATCATGATAGAGAACTATAATAATAATGAACAAAAAAGAGTGACTTTTATGATTGTCCCGACAGTCAGATTTTTATTCCCCAATCCTGTAAGTAACCCTTAAAAAGCGCAAAGAAAACCAAACAAACAAACAAGCAACCAAACAAAAATTGAGATTTGGGATTACATAGCGATCACTTCTAGATCCCTCGTCTCCTGCCAATTTATTTTCCTATGAACTGTTTATTGATAGGCCCATGTACATGTAATTACATGATGTGTTATTGAAAATACCCGAGGCTCGACTCATTAACTTTATGTGTGTGAATTTATTTCTCCAGTTAAAAGATTGTAGAGAATTACAAGATACGGTAAAACATCGCCTATATGGCTTTCTCTACTTGCACCTTACGATAAAATGTAAGAATATGTATGTATAACTTACACGTACATATTTCTTTTAATGGGGATGGTAGGGTTTTGGTTGAGATTGTGACCCACCGTTCATTAGGACCTCTTTGTTTTGCTCTGGGTTTGGACATCTCCGCCGTTTCAAAACCAATATCTTCATCATGTAAACTTTCAATTCCCCTTAGAATTCTCCCTATCGCATATAGCCGATATCAAGCCATATCACCTTGCGATACCGATATCTGATCGATCGCTCTTGGCACGTGCACTTCCGGTTTTGCGGTTTACCCACGTAACGTCCTTCATCTATAGATATTTTCCATAATTTCGTTGTCTTGCATGGGCTGATTTGCAGAAGAATCCCATTCATCAAAAAGTTACAGATTAGAAAATAACTCTATTATTCGACAGATTATAAGACAGAATTTAATACGAACTGTGAATACTAGTACTTCGGCGTTCAATGTGCATAAAAGCGTACATTTACACGTCGCGCGTTCATAACCGGAAGTTTATATCCCAAGAATTAAAGGTAAAAAAAAATAGAGCGCCACACGAGTTCAGATTCGGAGAGCTATATGCGATAGGGAAAATAATATTGCATGCTCTTTAATTAGAATTCCTTTTTAAAAATGTTATATTTATTTTCATATTAAATGGTTTTTCATTCAGTTGAAATCTGAATCCCCATCCCAAAGAAAAACTTGACCATCATCCCTTTGAGTATAGTCTGCAGGTACGCTTTGTGTTTTTTGTGTGAACTTTGCTTAGTTGTTATGATTATTATTTGCATTGTACAAGTGTATAAATACAACAAATTGAAATTAAAAAAAAGAGATTACAACAATAATACATATAATTAGGTCAGTTGTTTTAATGAGTGTATTCATATTGTATATATCCCTATATGCCTGTAGTATTACTGCCATTTAAAGCCCGCATACAACAAAGCAGCAGTAACACGGAAGGTCGATGTGATTAAAAATCGATCTTGAAACATTGACTTGCAACCAGTAAAGTTTCGAAGATATACTTTATATGGTCATAACGTCCTTCTGAAATGCCATAGAATTGTTTTAGATGTTCGTTGGAATAGTGTATTTTTTTCTGAAAAAACCCAAATATATGCCGTGACGGTAATTACTTTGGGGAATTTTAACGATATGGTTAATTATTATGTCCGCAAGAAATGATATACTATATAGAATTCCTCAAAAAGAGACCATGAGGTTTTATCATCACTTACGTTACTCTCTTAAAAAAACAGAGTGAAAATGTTCACTCTTGAAGGAGTGAATACCAGAAAATAGTACATTTAGAGTGAAATTAGAGTGAATTTTGAGTAAAAATAATCATTTTAGAGTGACCTCAGGGATCACTCCAAAATATTTGAGTTATTCCTGAGGTCACTCTAAAATGAATGAAAATGAATCGAAATTCACTCCAGTTTCAGTCTAAATGCAATCTTTTCTGGTATTTTCTCCTTCAAAAGTGAATATTTTCACTCGATTTTTTGAAAGTATTTTCACTTATCTTTGCTGTTGCTCTCATTCGATGGTGTCAAGTTAAACACTCAAGATTTGTTTTTCTCTCCTTTAACACGATTTGTTTAAGCCGGTCGGAATAAACAACTCTGATAACAGAAAGAAATGAAAGTTTATGATTTTTCATTGCTTGATATGGCCAGCAACAGTTAGTGACGTCATAAAAATGAAACAAACACTTCTGCTCGTTATATAATGATGATTAGGGACATCGAAAGTGATTACCATTTATATGCAGAGTATGTTGCATTTGGTATCCTATTTTTTCAGTGTTAAGTGAGTCTAGAAATTAGGCACTGTGGAATTACAAGATAATCATTATTTTCCGTTATACAAAAAGTATACCTTAATATGTCTTTTATAATATTGTTACGAATTCTGTTGAGACGTAATTCATGATATACTATATAGCATTCACATCGTATGTTCTGTATATTCCATATATTATATTCATTTTATGTATTGTTGTATAGATTTACACTTATATTAATGTTGAAAGTAAACTGAGGTTCTATATCATGTCTTCCTCTCGTCCTTGCTCTATCCTAGTAATTGCTTATCGTCCTCCCTCTATCCTTGTTCTTTTCGTCCTTGCTCGACGATCGGCCTCTGTCCTCGTGCGATCCTTGCTACTTTCTCCTCGAAATGTCCTCTCGTAAATTTTACTTGTCTCAACTGCCTGTAGCCCTACTTCTCGTTTTCTGCCGACTATTATTTCTCCCCCACGGCGCGAACCTATCTTTTCATTTCTGCTTGCTTGCACTTTCGTCTCACCTTCCCTCGTGATTTCTCTGACCCTGCAGCTTGCGCGTCCGCGAGCAGTGGCCTCGTGTCGTAAAAAGCAAGGATACCGCATGCGACCTCGGTCTTACGTAACGAGAGGACGCGTACGCATGCGACCCCAGCTAAGGACAGGGTCGCGTGAGGACAGGGACGCGTAAGGACACGCCCTCGTCCTCGTAGTGATGGACGGCGACAGCTGGCCGTAAGGTCAGATTGCTTTCTCACAGGAAGGCCACTCTCGCAGCCGCTAACAGGCGACCTCAGTATAAATAGACTTGTTTATGCCTAGTTGAGCAGCTTTTCGTTTAGGAGCTTCAGCATGTAGATCAATAAGTTTTTCGTTGTAATTTTCGTGGAGGAAATAACTTTCTTCACAAATAAATTGGACAAACTCCATATGATGCCTCCTGTGGTCTTTATTACTTGTGACTCTAATATTTCTTGTTCCGCAATAACTTACAATTAATTACATAATTTCCAGTACACTGGTTACCAGTAGGCACGCTTACCAACCACATAACGGATTTTGAGGAGAGTAAACGAGGAACGGAAACTAAGTACAAAAATGTAGGCCTACCCTCAGTATACCAATCGCCCTCTCCATACCAAAATTTCGTTACAATATCAACGAAGATCATGAAGGCAGTACAGTTCTCATGATTTACAAAGGTTTTCTTTTTGTCATAATTGATGCCCTAGCTGATTACTAATCCGACTATTTTTAGAGAGCAAAGGGAATCTTGCAAGATAAGTAAAAGCTATCGAATTGTCTTTCTCATAATCATGGCATCATCAACGTCAATATTTTTCCGTTGACAACTCAAAAACAAAAATACATACACACATCACCAGCAAGTGCAAAAACAAATATGAACAACTTTGGGACTTCCATGGATAACCAAATTTTATTTACGATCAATTAAGAAGAAAAATTATCTTTTTTAACAGTGGATTTGGAATTCCACTGAAAGAGAAAGACATAAAATATGATCTCTAAAAATAAGAAAACAGTGTAAAGCGGTGATGTTAAAAAGGGATTATGAAAACATTACAAAATTGTATGAACGCGTCTAACATTGCTGTAAGCTGCAATTTGTGATGAGTTGATTTTTAGGGAAAATCAGTCACAAAATGCCGTGATAAGATATTCCGCAATCCAGCAGTAGTTGGGAACCTAATGTATTTAGATAGCGATCGCCACAAATGTTGTTGACCCCACGTTCAACGAAGATATTAGTTTGTTTGTTTTGTTTATTTCATTTCCATCTTCGAAGATGGCTGGAAAGCTCATATTCATCTGCACCTAAAATGGCCTTCCACAGGGTCCAGTTGGATGTGAGGCGGGACCACTTCACCAGGTTAAAAACCCTGCTCTTAGCGATGAATAAATGCAGCGAGATGGTTTACGTGCATGAGCTGTGACTCTCTCATACACGGGACCTCCATTTTATGTCCTATCCGAGGGACAGAGTGTTTTGCCTCTTGCTAGATGGGGCGGTATGATTACACCCAACATAGCTCAGTGGGACTAGATCGGGAATCATACCGGGGTCTTTGGGATCGTGAGGCACACTGGCTACCGACTGAGCTAACTCACTAAGATTGTTTTAATTTTGAAAGAAGGAAATATGTCTTTTGATCATAACCATGACCATGATCTACTAGAATGTAATTTCCAACATGGCAGATCCCTGACACACAAGATTATCGCTTACAACTTATCTTGTACCTTGTACCGAAAAATGAAATCCTATCTATATGCAGTGCTTTAGGTTGGTCTTTAGAATGATATAAAGATGGACAATTACGACATCCTTGTATTGATAGTGTGCTGAACAAGTAATCATAAAACTCCAAAAATGCAAAATACTACGTGCGCAAACATACATTTTTTTTTTTAATGACAGTAACTTACCTAATCCGGGCATTTCATCAAGTTCTCAATAATGACACGATGCACTCTCTGTACAATGTCTGCATGCATGAATGGATTAATGGTTGTTTGTCAAGCTTTAAAGAAAAGCAACGTGCCAGAGAATCGGTACAATAAAGGGGAGGGGGAGAGAGTGGAAGAAATAAAGAAGTTATTTTCAAAGACCAAGCATTGAAACACGTTATATACTTGTATATATATATATATATATATATATATATATATATATATATATAAATCTTATAAATTGATTGATTAATTGACGCGTTATCGTAAAATATTCTATCCCTAAGGGATATCATACCTATCGAGTATGGCAGAATTTTGACTACACCTTCTCAAGAAAACGAAAATGTAATAATGATAATAATGATAATAATTATTATTATCATTATAAATGATAATAACTATAAGATGATAATGTAAAAAAAAAAAGGGCCCCTTGATGGTCCAATCGAGGGGGGGGGGGATCTGGAATCATCAAATCTGAAAATGAAGTCATCTATGCACTAACTTCTATTTATGTTATCTTTATATCTTCCAACAGAATATTTCATTTCAGCCTGAGGCTGAATTACAAATGATTTCCAAAAGTGCATGTGCACAGTATATGCATAAAATTGCATAATACATATAACAAACAACTTTTTTTAAGTACAGTTCAATATTGCGTTTGATACACGGTATAATGTAATTATTATGAACTCATGAATAGACGGGAAAGGGGGAATGAAGAAAATGTTTGCAAAAATACAAAATACTTGTTTTAAAGAATACAAAATGTGAAAGTTGTCAACAATTCAAAATGATTAATGATACTATACACATAAACAAAGAGAAAACCATGTTATCAATTTATGGAAATTATAACAAAATAACTTCATGTAATAGGTGACTGGTCACCACATTACCCCGAGAAGTTATAAATTCCATACATTTGAATATGTAAGCTATTAAGAATTACAATTAAAAACCTGTAACTATTTTCTTCTACAAAAATTATAGTTTAGTTACATACCATACACATTCAATATAGATTGTAGAATGACAATGCATTTCAAAAACAAAATTTGATAAAAATACATAGGCCTGGAACTAGAAATATCGCTAGGATGACTGACATATGCCTCAGACACATCTCTTGGTTAAGCAAAGGCCTAAAATGTGCCTTAACAATGCGAGACGACGGCTTCATATAACGAGCAAAACACAAAAAACAAACTTAAATTGTATTAGAAATATATTCACTGAATAATTTTGTTTTGTTTTGTTTAGCCACTTTCAATACGTGTGTGTATTGTATGTATATCTATATATGGGCCTATATGTATAAAAATATGACATTGTGCAGCAATAACATTTTTCCATGGTCTATTCCATTGCCTCAATGACAACAAAGTACAAACTCATAATCTTCAGTCCTAGTCTCGGTTTTTTTTTTTGTTTTGTTTTGTTTTGTTTTTTTTTGGGGGGGGGGGGTTGGGCTGCTGGTTTTTTACTTCAAATTTCTCTCGTTACCATTTTCACAAACAAATACTGGAGTGACTGCCACTTAAAATTAAACTTTTGAAGAGTACCCGACACTGAATAAATATATCTCTCATCTGCATAATATTTGATTTTTTTTTTCCTTCATGAAGTTAAACCTAGGAAATTTGTTGGTGCACTTTTGTACAAACAATTGTTGCTTAATCAGAATCATAACACAATACAAAGCTTCGTTTCTCTTTTCTTTAAAACAAAAATTAATATTTTCCTGGCTGAACTTTATCTGTGGCCTGGAACTTTCTTTTATCCGTTTTTCATTCCAGATGACTTTCTAGTCTCAAATTCATAAAAAGTACAATATCTCCTTAATCTTCTTTACAAAACGAGCATTTACAACTCCTGAGTTTTTCTTTTCACGTTATGCAGTTGCCTTTTTAAAAACAAAGATTCTATTAACTTTGCATAACATTTAGCCTTTAAAATTGAGCATGTTGCATTCAAAGATTGATTTGCACAACTTTGTCATCTCATAAATACATAAAGCATGTTTTATTATGATACCTCAAGATAAAAAGAATAAGGGAGAGGAGAATAACAGGATAAACACGTGTTATTCTATAAGAGAGTTACCTGATAAATGTGATGTGACATTACTAGATGACGGGAATAAAGTCAATATTATTAAAACACAATGTCTTCTCACATTTTATATTTATTGTAATACGTGATAGGTGATATGTGATTGCTATATGATGTGATCAATGTCCATGTTTATCTACCGCACCTCACAAATATATGAATGTAAGAACACAGTTTAACGACACAACTAAGAGCAAACAACTTCAGAAGAAATAGGGAGAGTGCCAGACCTGGGGAACAACAATAGCATTATCAATGGAGTGAAAAAGAACATTCCATCAAATAGAGGCGCTCGTGTTATTCCACCAAAACAGATACCAGAAGGAGTATATACTGGTCAGACAAGGCAGTCATTTCTCTTTTCCAGAATACAACCTCCTATGCGGCAACAGTATACTCTAAAGGCAGATACAACAAAATCCTCATAATAAGGTAGGTCACAGTTTTACTTCTCAACTATATCGAATTGTAAAAGCTGGGTTATGGGTTTTGGCCTGCATTTGTGCATTGGAGTTTTATTTGTGTGAGTATGATCTAAATATTGTTGGCGCGATCAGTGTGTCTCCTTCGAAAGGTGTGTCTTGTCACACTTCACCCTTGGAGTCTGAAAAGTGTTTCCAAGATCAGTCCTAGATTTTTTATTGTCTGGGTACTGTCGTTGTGTCTATATATTTATGCATTGAATGGTCTTATTTCACTTCACATACACGGATTTATATATTGCTTATTTATAGCACTAATGAACATTATAGGATATTATGGAAGGAAATGGCTGAAAAGAAACAAGGGAATCAGGCCCTGATAGAAAGAACACATTATTCCACAGCGTAAAACACATTCTAAAGCGTCAACTCACAGAGTGAAGCAAAACATCATTAATGTGAACTCTCTGTGAAAAGCCCCATCTCACCACAGTGTGAAATAATCTTCACGCTTAAAAAAAAAAAAATCGAAAGTTTTCACATAGACGACTATATATGAACACAATGTGAGCACACCTTAAGACACTGTTTTCTTTCAACCATAGCTAGGGGTATCCACGGAGAGAGAGAGAGGATTCAAGATGCAGAAACATTTCGGATAGAGAGATTGTAGTATTCGCACTGAGCAACATTATACATTATGTTGCTGATACGACAGTTCATAATAAATCATAGATTTTACATTATGGATAACATTGGGAATGTTTTCTTTCCCTCAAATTAAGAGACCTTTGTTTGTTTGTTTGTTTGTTTGTTTGTTTGTTTGTTTTCTGTTGTACCTTTCCCACGTCTGTTTTCTTATTTATGTTGATGCTATTTTTTATGTTTACAGATGTGTCTGCATGTGACTGACCTATACCATTTCTAAAACCGTGCACTCCAGATGAAGAAGAAGAAATATAATGGCGTTGTTGTGTTTCCTGTGTACATTACTATCAATCATTTCCACAGGTTGGTTCTTTGTTAAGACTTCTGATACTGATTAACCGTTTGTTATTTTTGAGCAACGAAATTAGAAGCAAAGAGCGATCTGAATGAACCATGAAATCATCACTGTCTGCATAGATTTTGTTGTATAGATTGAACAGGGAAGTCATTGTATCCTTCAGTAGAGATAATTGTCTTACATTATCATTTTTATTAATTCGTCTTCACTTCAAATACTTATAGTTGATCCTCGGTAGTGATATACTCTTTTGAAAGTACCACATTGGTAGAAGTCGTCTTCTCTTCCACGGTCACAAGTTGATACTTTAACAGTCACCAAATTTGTTGTATCTGCCAATTGAATACCGCAAACGAACAGGGTTAAAATTCTATCAATTGTATCTTTAATAATACGCACATTCTCTCTCTCTCTCTCTCTCTCTCTCTCCCCCACCCCCCCCCCCCCTCTCTCTCTCTCTCTCTTTCCATCCCTCTCACTCTTTCTCTATCATATTAAAGGGTGTGTACAGTTCTGGTCGAGGTGAGAATTTAGCTTTTAACGTTTTACGAGATATTCAGAAACCACTCAATGAAATGTCAAAGAGTATGCAATTCTAAGGGGTATCAACAGTTGATTTGACAAAAATCGGTTTTGAAATGGCTGAGATATCCAAAAACAAAGTGAAACAAAGAGATCATAATAAAAGGCGTGGCTTGTCGCCTTTTATCACTATTACTTTTTGGATATCTCCGCCACTTGAAAACCAATTTTCATCAAGTAAACGTTGAATCCTTCTTGAAATTACATCCTCTTTCATATTTCATAAGAGGTTTCTCACTATCTCACTTAGGAATGTTCAAAACATGAATCCCCTCCTCAACCAGTACAACACCTTTAATGTATATCATTGCATTGCAACGGCAGAAAGGTATGTAACTGTGTGTATGCATATGTGTGTATTTTCTCCATCAAGTGATGGCATCATCGGATCAAGTCTTGCCAGTAACAGTTGGACAATCAGTAACCATAAAGTGTCATTTGACTCTGGAAAGAAAACCTGATGTACGCTTCTGGACATATGCCCTCAGCCAGGAAAGGCCAACATCATCCTGTTCCCATGTAACATTCTCCTTTTTGGTAACACTGCAGCCTCGTGATGGAATAATGATATACAACGAGGATATAGAACTTCATATCAAAAGTCGTGTTGCTGTGACAGCAACATTTGATCTAACAATTCAGAATGTGTCGGTCCTAGACAGCGGCTGCTATCGGTGTGGACACATCTACCAGGATGCTAGAGAACAAGTTGACAATCCAATTCTCCTGATTGTGACTCAACCTGATGACAGTGAAGATAAACAACAAACTGAAAACACTGTCACCGAGAGTAATAAAAAGAAAGTCACAGAAGGTAAATCGTTTCGGTTTAATATCAATCAAAAGAACCTGCCGGATGACTAAAGCATAATTATGAACTTGATTCTCATAGCAAATGCGACAACTTCAGCTTCACTTGTATCAATCTTTGATTATCAAACACATGGTCCACTCATCAAATGTCTGAGAACATACCTGGGGAAAGTGCATACCGGAAAAAATATTTACAACTGGGTTTTTTTTTTTTTTGTGTGTGTGTTTTTGTCTGTGAATCTCGAAGAGAAAAGATGTTACATGATTAATTGTACTGATTGCTGTTCTGAGTACCAATGTTGTAGAATTATCTTTCGAGCCAATTCCATCCGTGCTGAATAATTCCTAACGTTTGATTGTTTTGGAATATTAAACTATCTATAGCTCCAAAGAAAGAGTAATATTCGTACTGTCAACAGTTACTGTCATTGCATCATAAGATTTGCATCTACGTAGTAATAATAATATTTATTTCTCTCTCTTCAAACGTTTCTCCTACGTTTCTCTTGTTGTACAATGTGTGATGTATAAAAATCACTCATATAATTATGCCGACACTTTGTTAAATTTGGTTATGTTATATTGACAATGGAATGCATAAATAAAACTGAACTAAACCGAACCTGTAGGCGGAAAGAGAGTAGCCCTATTGGACTTGAATGGAAATAGACTATTAAAATGCTACTTCGCCAAAATATTATTTTGACGAAATGGCAATAAGACACATGGACTTGTAAACCAGATGGAAATTGGACCCGGCGCAATTAAACAAGATGGTAATAGGGTGTAAGACCAATTGGGTATTTAATCTACGGTAAAATAAAAACCAAGCGGTTAGTAGACCAAACAGTAATTGGACGAAATGTCGATAAACCAAAAGAAAACAAAATGAAAAAAAAAAAACTGAAAGAATATTACATGATCCAATTATAGACCAATAATGGTATTAGACGAAATGGGGGAGAGGGAACCAGTCAACGAAATGGCAACTGGATCAACACATATGCTTTTGTCGCCAACTTTTTGCTCTTCGTGCGTTGAATTCTTATTTGTTGTTGCTGTTGTTGTCGTTGCTACTTATTTGTTTGCTTTTGTTTTGTACTTTCTATCGCAATTTTATACATAAAAGTTTGTTTTCCTCTAGCTCTTTTCTTTCCGTATTTTTATGGAGTATACATACATGCCTGTTTGTTTGTTTGTTTTAAAGATTACCGAAGTACCACATTATATACACAAGGAAAAAAGTCTCAAAATGTCTTCGGAGGAAGGGTTTCGTACGTGAACTATGCCATTTACAAGCCCTTTTTACAAGAAAAGCAGACAGTTGGTGAAGTTCAAGAAACTGGCACAAAAGAAAAGGTTATTGGAAATTATGAGCAGAATGTCGTCTATTTATGGACATTTGAAAAATGAATCAGATATGATAATGTTATTTGTCACTACACAAAGAATGCATTCTACTTGCGTATATTAACCTTTTTGTGTGATGTATGATAATATATGAATAGAAATAACTTTCAAAGTTTCTCCTAACTCTTTCTCGACAGAACCTAGAAATGAACGACCTATGACCATTCAGGGGGCGTTGATTACTATCTCTGGATTTCTCATATTGATTTTCATCGTTGTTGTGAGCAGCAGATGTAAGTTTTACACTTATGAAAATATCTTATTTTTATTGAATGCAAGGATATAAGTGATGCGATGACCCTTACAAATTTGTGAGGAAGAGGCTGAGCAACTAAATTAGCGGTTTTCTTTTTAAAAATTTCAACTCTCTTTTAGAAAAGTAGAAAAAATGTAAACTTACCAGGAGAAATGACACCATCATTAATCTTCGGTGATTATTATTTTTTTTTTCCAATTTCTATTCAAGTTAAAGCACAGCGTCGTACAGTTCTGTCATACTTTGTGTTTTGATTAACAATATGCACCATATGCACGTTATGCAACATTTCACTTCTGAATCATTATTGAAACACTCGTAAGAATGTGGAACATTTCAAATAGTCGACACAAAAACATCTATTATAAAAACGAAGATTTTTCATCGAAATGAACAATTGTTACATGAGATCTTCCATGTATACTTTGCTCATAAGTTATCATTGATATATGTTGCTTCTAAATTGTATATAGAGACTATTTTGTTCATTATGATTGAGTTGTCACATTTTGGTTTGTTCGCCTTGTCGCTTGTGTACCTCTCCCATCTCATGACATATTTTCATTCTCTCACCACGCTTCTGAATTTTTTTCTTCCTTTCTCTCCTCTTTTTCTCATTGCTGGTACTTTTGTGTTATAGTCTTCTATTTGACTTCTACTTTACGATCTGAAATGTAAAGCTTGTATTTCGGATATTGTGAATTGCCATGCGTGATTAAAAATCTGGTGCACGTCACAAAACTGACACCCACGAGTCATACAGCCCAAGAGTTATACAGTGCACTAGTTATACATCCCAGGAGTTCGACATTAAGTAAAATAGGTCCATGAGTTACACAGCCTATGAGTCCGACACTAGGCAAATAAAGCCCATGAGTTCAACACTACGCAAAAAAAAGCTGAAGAGATAGACACTACGGAAACACAGCCCATGAGATCGACACTATATGGAAAATAGGCTCATAAGACCGACACTAGGAAAAGAAGGCCCACAAGACCGACAGGATGAACAGTGCCGTATGTAAGTGATTGCATTAGTAAGAAATGAGTGATGAGAGGGGGGAGTATCATACCGAGTCAGTTGCTCTACCTCCCCAATGGAATTTCCAATACCTTTATTTGTTTGTCCGTGTGTGAGTGTTTGTGCAAAAGGTGAATGAAATTTCCTAAAAGTCTGCACCAGAACTTTCTCTTTCAATTCAAAAAATGCAAAAGCACCCTCACGTTTTGTTTTTTTTTTTTTTTGTTTTTTTATTCGACCTTTTGGGGGTATTGTTGCTCCCTCTTGAAAAAATGCAATAAAAAAATCAGTGTACAGCATTGGTTATCGTAATGTATAGTGGGATTGTGATTACTAAAGGGATTCTATATTGAGTATATGTGTGATACCGCACTTTATTCTTGCCTATTTCTACTATAATGAGTTGAAAAAAAAAAAACGGTTTGTAAGCAAAATTAAAAGTAGTGCAAGCTCATCAAATTTCCATAAACAAATGGCTTCCAAATCATTATATTTTATTCATTTTATATCATTCTACTCGAAAATTTTCTACAGAAATGACAAATTAACGTTTCTTCAATCGCATAATGAAAATGAAAAGCAGACAAGCCGTTATTAAATACGTTATCATCCCACAAAATTCATTAACCCGTAAATCATTGGCAAACATGCGATTTATAAGTTGTCATGCATATAACACTTCATTCTTTTCATTATTGCGATGGTCATAGGAAACAGTGATAGTGGCGTGTTCATATTCCGGGCCTTCATGAAGATCAGATACAAACTCAACAAATTAGGGGGTAAACTACATCATATACAAAGCTAAAGGCACATGCAGATTGAATGGATGGGAGATGAGCTCTAAATTTCATGAGATACTATTGTTAAATCTTCAATCTGCATTGGGTTGACGAATCAGATTATGAACGAAAAAATATCTCTCGATATCTAATGGCAGTCAGTGATAACAAGATAATGGCACTCACGTACAAACTAAAGTCCAAAGTTCAAAGTTAAGATATAATTTAATGTATTAAATAAACAGATAACATTATATACAACGTATAATCAGAATATGTTTGTAATAATAATATCACAACAATAATCATATCGAAAATATGTTATTATGAAAATGTAATCATAAGTGAATGTATTATTTTACTTGTTTTGCATGCTTTATTTCGTCTAAATCTTAATTATGATATAAAAGTGTGTTAGGGACTACTGGGCGGCTATAATGGGTTAAAAGATAGTTCCTTAAACTGGTTTGATAATATTCAATCATAATAATATTTTCATGATTATACATTTCGCAGTCATATATGCGAATGAGCGACCCACGCAGGGTTCCTTACCGATACAAATGCAGTTATTTACGATTTCGCGCTCTATAGTATGACGAAAGCGCACGCGCACTACATTATTTTTTCCTTTTGTGTCATCATGCAACACCATGTACAGTTAGGTGTAGTTGACTTGTAAATGACGCTATTTATCCTGTCGGTCTCATGGGCCTTCTTTTCCTATTTGTCGATCTCATGAGCCTAATTTGCCTGTGTCGGCCCCGTGAGCCTTTTTCCGTAGCGTCGATCTCGTGGGCTTTCTTTGCTTAGTGTCGGTCTCGTGAGCCTTTTGTGCGTAGAGTCGAACTCATGGGGTGTATGACTCCAGAGCCGTATAACACATGGGCTGTATGACTCATGGACCTATTTTTTATGTCGGTCTCGTGGACCGTATGACTCGTGGGTGTCGGTCTCGTGAGAAATCACATACCTTTTAGAGTTTAATTTCCATGAATTGTATTCTTTTATGATAACAATTCCCATTAAACATATAAAATCGTAATTTGCTGTTCTTGACACAGATACACATCAACCGATACACACACACACACACACACACACACCAAGACATACAGACTATAGGGTCTTTAGTAAAAGATAAATTGATATAGGCCTAACAAATCAAAATGTTTATCTTTATTGTTTCTTATTATACTCCATTCGAAAGATAATGTTGTCGTTTTTTTACATTCCTCTTTTCCTTAATGTCAGAATTATAGTTTACCATTTAGTGCTGTGTAAATCATTCACATTATCATTAAGATTCTTTTTATTTCGTTTTGTTTCGTCAACAGCCATACTGCGAACTCTGAAGAGGTGAGCTTGTCATACGTTGGCATTTCGGTTTTTATCGTTCTCTTTAATTGGGCGAGGCGTATTTTAAACTTTATGATTCCAATTGCTTTTCATCCTAATCCCTTTATCAAACATTACTTGAATTAATTCTGTTTTTATCACACTTTCTAGGTTTTAGCTTAGGGTCTTTGCAAGACGTACACTCTCTTTCTGAAAAAAAAAACACCATCATAATATAACAATTATTAGAAACAATGATACATATAACTCATCCATTTCATACGTGCTGTGTTATTTTCTTACACAATAGGGACATGACAGCTTCTGAGGACACGGGTTCCACATCACAATCTCGTGATCCTGACTACAAAGGTGGTATTTAAGAAATTGTGTATCCTTTAGATCATGCTATATTTTATTTTTTTTTTTGGTCAGAAATAACAATAATCTGCTTTATTTGTTTTCAAAAAACATTAATGTGTATTATTTTGTTTGGGTTTGGGTCCCATTGACCCCCATTTCACATTGGTGTTTTTTATTTATTTCCGTTTTCCAAACATCATAATTATCATCTTCATCCTCATCATAATCATCATCCTCATGTCCATTTTTATTCCTTCCTTACGCCCAGAAACCTCTTGTGTGAAACATCAAACCTATATTATATGTAAATTGGCACGATTCTAAAATACAGTTAAGCAACATGTTGTATATAAAACGACTTATTCCCGCAGTCCTGATTTGGGTTTAACACTTTAACTTCTGAAGTAACTATCATACAATTACGGAATTCGTTAAGATCTTACAAGCTGTAGGAATTTTAATTTGTTATAATATTATGTAAACTCCACCAGTTGAAATAAGAATTTCGATTCTTTCGAATTAATTAATTTCCCCTTTAAAGAAAATAATCACAGAAACTTAGGTCCACTCTATTTCAGAAAATCTACTTAAGTTTAAACATTATCATCTTGTTAGAGCGGACCAGGAAGGCAGGATAAGTGCAGGTGTAGCAGTTTACATTCATCAAAATATGCAATATGAGTTTGAGATGACATTTTGTTTGAAGAATGTGAAGATAGAATTGATAGAAAATGTGATTGTCTGTTTGTTGATATAGATCCACATTAGTCATTATAGTATTTTATTTTTATTTATAGGGTTTGGAAAATATAAATATGATATCGAAAATGTTAAGCAATAATGTTTATGGCGTTTTTTTCGTTACTTTGTTACTGAATTAAAACAAGGACAAGAAGTTAAAAACGTTTCTTCATGTGAAATACCCAAACATGTTTGTTATCCGCATATGAATAAACCAACAAGAATCGATTATAATTCATCCCCTCTGATAAATAGTATATTTTCTAAGATTCCGAGAAAGATATACGTAAATTTTTTCGATGTTAGATTTTTCAGTCATTTCGATAGTGGACATTTCATTATAGAAACTGTAAAATTTGCAGTTTCTAACTTTATGTCATTGTAACTGTTATACAGTCATGTCATTTCATTTTGTTCATACAGGCGCGCGTGTTAAAACGATATGCGCCGATACGCTGTCTCCTATACGACGGTTCGGATGACGGCAAACACAGCGCGCGTGATCAACGAACTGTCGTATATCGGGCGCTTTGACTTTGCGCGTAATCTTGATGACATTGTTCATTGACCGCAAGTACAGTGTGCCTCGTCAACAAAACTGTCGTATAAATGGTAAATGACAACGGTCTTTGCAAATCGAAACAAAAAAAAAAACATGCTGTGGATCTCTTGTGATTTCTCGCATTATTCCAAACAATACAACTTGACGATTACATGTCAAGCTAGAGTAAGAATTATTGCGTATTACAAAAATAATTGCAAATGCCAGCCATATTAGTGTATCATTTCAGATAAAAAAATTACCGGGTTAACTTCAAACGAGATTTTCGAAATGTTATTCTTACGCGAAAATTGCATATACGACGGTTCGGATGACCGCCAGCGATATGTTAACGTGACCCCTCTATTGAAAATCTATCTAACAAGCTGTATATGGAAGAGAAACATACTGATTCGTATAAAACCGAACTGGCGTGTGAACAATGCAAGCCCGTAAATAGGGGGGGGGGGGGGGGGGTTCAGGGGGTTCGAAAGAACCTCCCCTCCCTCCCCCCCCCCCCCATTAGCGAGCAGGGTCCGCTTAAACAAAAACAACAAAAACATGTCTTTCAAAAGCTCCAAATACGACAGAAGAATAATACGATATATACGAACATGTTCAGAAAATACACTGATTTGTAAGTTTTAGCAAGTTTATGGATTCTGTCGCATGATCTGTTATTTTATATACAGGGCAAGTCACCATATACATGTATATACAGGGGTGCACGTCACGAGACCGACACCCACGAGTCAAACAGCCCACAAGTCATGAATACAGCTCACAAGTCATACAGCCCACGAGTCATACTTGGCAAAAGAGGTTCACGAGACCGACACCAGTCAAAAGAAGCCAACAAGACCGGAACTAGGCAAAGAAGGCCCATGAGACCGACAGGATGAACAGCGCCACATACAGACCAATGAATTGTATAGGGTGTCCAGATAATGGCATAAAGAAGGTATAAGAGATGGAGAAGGAGAGTTCCTCGGGTAATACCTCGTCAATTGCCCTCTCTCACCCCCTGAACGGTCAAGATCTTTAATTGTGTTTGCGTATGTGTTTGTGAAAAAATAATCAAAATTCATAACTAGTGCATGAGATGTTTTAACAATACTCTCCAAACTTCCAAAACACCCTCTTTTCCCTATCTGAAAAGCTCATATCGGGATACACCTACTTAGAAAAAAAAATAATAAAATGATAAGGATATTCACATCAACCAACTAGAAAAATGCCCAGGTATGAAATGAAGTTCACTACAAGATAATCATATACGCAAAATAGTCAGTGTTGTAGTACACACCTGCTTTACAAGATATGGGGGGGGGGGGTAGTCATCTGCAAATGAATGCTATAAATTCACAGCAAAATAATGTAATCGTCAATTAAGGCAGCGTTTAAGATTCGGAAAAAGAAGATGCATCCATGAAAGAAACTTTTCTATTTCATGAAAAATGCACTGTTTTGAGAAGAATAATATTACAAACACAAGCTACTGAAATCGAGGTGAATCGCTGCTGTGAAAAAAAAAAGTTTTCATCTGTTGAATTTCATACATCATAGTTAAAGAGACAATTCCAACTTAGACTCTATTAAAGCAGGCGGGTATAAGCAGGCAAATAGAATATCTAATAAGGCCTACTTAACTTGTGAAGCGAGAAGGAAAAGGGCGATAAAAAACTTACATCTTGTCCACCGTCTAATTAGAAATAGCACAATGAAATGTAAAAGCAAGTCATTCATTGTTTTTGTCCTGTATCAATTTTTCATTTTTTTTTTTTTTTTTGCGGGGTGGTCCAATAAAGAGGACAATTTTTATTACAAAAAAAAATGACCACAATGTCTCTCCTCGTAGCGTGATAGAACTGCCCCCTAAAAGCCACACGTGTACCACTTAATGTCTTTGATATGTACATGGTGCTGTTATTAGTAAGTTACAATATTTCGCTCGACAGCGTAACGAAATTGCACCCGCAAGTATGTAATTTTATCCTTAATGGAACACCCTGTACAAGTACATGTTCGTAATTGGCATGTAGATGGCGCTGTTCATAATGTCGGTCTAGTGGACCTTCTTTGCCTAGTGTCGGTCTCGTGGTCTTTCTTTGCCTAGTGTCGGTCTCGTGAGCCTTCTTTGCCTAGCGTTGGTCTCGTGGGCTTTCTTTGCCTATAGTGTCGGTCTCGTGAGCCTCCTTTGCGTACTATGTCGGTCTCGTGAGCCTTTATTGTCTAGTGTCGGTCTCGTGGGCTTTCTTTGCTTAGTGTCGGTCTCGTGAGCTTTTTGTGCCTAGTGTCGAACTCATAGGTGTATGATTAATGAGCCGTATAACTCATGGGCTGTATGACTCATGGACCTATTTTTAATGTCGGTCTAGTGGACCGTATAACTCGTGGGTGTCGGTCTCGTGGGATGACCCCATACGTGTGCCAGCATTGTATGACTTACAAGTACACGACGAACTATGAGATGCAAGTATAAGTGCAATTAACTATAAGTGCAATGTTTCCTACACAGAAATATACAAAGTTCTGTTCACTCGCTCGTACTAATTTAGAGTTGCTGTTGTTGTTGTTTTTTTTTTTACAAGTCCTCGGTCTGTTCTTGGTATAAAGCGTTTCAGGCCGTCACTATATCTTGATTAGAATTGTAGGGTTTAATAACCGAAAAGTGACAAGAATTCCATGTTTTGTAAACTAAAAAACAAGAATTTTCGGCTCTCTCGCTGCGCTCGCTCGCCAAAATTAATCAAAACTTATTACATTTAAATCATCCTCAAAGACCCATATGTATGAATGTGTTCAGAAAATGCTTACACTGATTTATAAGTTTTTGCGAGCTTTTGGATTCAATTGTCGCATGATCTATTTTTTATAGACAGGGCAAGCCACCATATTATAATAATGTGCCAGCATTGTATGAGTTACCAAGTACAACGAACTATGAGAGAAGTGCAATGTTTCCTACACAGAAATATACAAATTTCGGCTCACTCGCTCGTACTACTTTAGAGTATTTTTTCAAGTCCTCATTTTGTTGGTATAAATCGTTTTAGGCCGTCACTATATCTTTATTAGAATTGTAGGATTTAATAACCAAAAAATAACAAGAATTCCATGTTTTGTAAGCTGAAATCTACAAAACTTCATTACATTTAAATCACCCTCAAAAGACCCCTTTTAAGTGCATTTGTACCTTTCTTAAAGTCCATATAATACTGGATGGGGTTGGGGTTGATAACTTTTTCAAAAATTAGGGGCGCAATTTTTGCGCTTGCCTGGGACGCAGTTTTCCCCACATACGCATAGGTATAAGAACAATTCAGTATATAGACACGAAGATGATCAGAGACTTTTCTTCATGGCTGATAATTTTTTACATGTGTCAAACCGAGCTATTAATAGGGAAAGAATTGATTGTTTTACGTGTGAAAATATACCCCTCCCAGAGTGCCGCTTGGTTGCTCAACTCACTCAGAAAGGTCCACTACTTCCAATTTTGACTCCACCCCCATAAAAATTCTAGTTACGGGCCTGCAAAGGTTCAATGTTTATAAAGAGTAGGTGTTAACGTTTCGTATGGTAATTTCAAAGAGAAGTACAATCACATTATGATTCAACAAAAATCATTGGCAAAACTGAAAAGAATCAAGAAAGCTGGTAACAGGCCATAGATAACAAAATCGATTTTCAATTCGGATTATATCAAATCATGAAATACTCTATATTCCTTTAAGGCTACAAGTAGAATTAGGCCTATATTACTGTCGGAAATATAATCTGTGAACATAATTATTCTTTTTTTAATTTAAATATACATTGTTTATATTGACAAGACTTTTTTATATTATGTGATTTAGATTTAAATCTTCAGCAAATATACACAATATTTCTGTGAGTAGCATTTCATTTTATCATCATCCCGCCCTTCATTGTCACCAGAATAACAATCATCTTCATTTTCATTTTCATCGGGTTTTTTTTTTTCATCATCAATCTGTCATCATTATAATCATAATTTACCATATTTTGTCAAGTATTTATGCACTACAATAATTACTTAGCATTATTATTAGCATAGATGCTCCATTTTTATTTTCTATTCTTCCCGACCTGCGTATCTCAAAATAACTACATGTATATTTTTACAAATGACTTAAATAATCTATATTAGATACAATAGCTATCAAAAAACCCTTATAATATAACTTGTCTACTCATTATTTATCTAGCGATCCTGTGCTTTTTAGTAGATCGCTATTTTCCATAATTGAGGTTATTTTCCGAACGCTCACGAAGTATATATGCATTGTTCCTCGTAATTATTGTATATATATATATATATATATATATACATATATTTTGTATGTTGTTGTTTCTGATTTATCTCGTATACTACATGAATCTTTTGTAAATGTTTGAACAATATCATTTCGTGACATGTATTCTTTGTATTATGTTTTGATTTTCGTTGATTGGAAATAAACTATGATTGAATTGAATTTACACATAACGTATATTTTCCTTTCTACGAATCATGTACACTGTAATCCGTACATTGACGTTTTACTGAAATCATACTACCGAAAAGAAATTTGATTTATATGTGAAATAAATGTTGAAGAAAATAACATCAAACACTCACACATACACACACACACACACACACACACACGCACACACAGACACACACATACATTGTAAAGAAGGTTCCGGGACCCTCAGCCAATGAAAAAGGACATGGCAATATGTTGCGAAATATTTTACTTTTCTCTGTAAGGTTTCTAATGCACATGGAGTTACTGTGAAAAGCAATGCCCTCACTGAAATTTTTATAAGTCAAATCTTTAATATTTACTTCATCTTAATTTCAAAATGTAGATGGACCTCACCTAGGGGATGCAGAGATGATGGAAAGGTAAGTATAGTTTGTTTGTTTGCTGTTTTTTATGGTTTCCACGCCTGTTTTTTTTTTTTTTTTTTTCATTTCACTGTATTGGATAGCTATGTTCGGTTGTTGAAACAGTCCTTTTTAATCAAATGAAAATAATACTAATGCATATATCGGAAAGGTTTCAGAATATTTCGTTATTAATTCATATTAATTTGTCACTGTTTTTTTTTTCAGTGTGTGTGTGTGGTGTTTCTTTTTATTTTTTATTCAGTTCCATTTCTGCCGAATTCATTATTATAGAGATACAAGTACTAATAGGGGAAGGGGTTGTTGCATCACATATAAAGCTGTCCGTAAGTGCCTAAGGTGTCCAAAAAGTGAATATCAACTAAGACAGTTCCATACGTATTAAAGTGCAGGACGAAACCTCACAAACGATTTTAGTCGTTCTTATGTTTAAAAAAAAGGAGTGAATGTATTCTACTGAAAACCTTTGATTTTTCTTGTATCAATAAATAGGTCAATAAATATCAATAAATATAAAGATATTTGCTTTGTTTCTTTCTTTTTTTTTTGGGGGGGGGGGCTGCAAGATTCACTTTCGACCTACCTAAGGACAGTGCTTACAAACACTATATTCTATTAGCATCTAAATATAACTGGAACACAAAAAGAAGATGATTATGTTATAAATGTCGTCGTTCATAAGTTAATGGACAAACAATGGCTACTTGTAGTAAATTTAGTAGAAGTAAAAATTCTTCGTATAGAGGATTGGAGTCGTAAAGTATACTGTTTTATTTGAATTGACTTTATTTATTTTTTTTTTTTCATTTTTATTTTTATTTATTTATTTTTTTTTTTTATTTATTTTTTTTTTTTGGGGGGGGGGGTAAACTTGATACAGGGCAGTTCATCATTTTCATCGTTTTCCGATCAATAGCAAGCCATTCTAGCAGCTACATCCAGTACCATTTTGGAAATATCTAAGTTGTTCATACATACAGACAAAAACATATAATGTATGCACCATGGTATGTCAAGAGGATTCAGAAGATGGCTGTCTGCATGTATTGGAACCATATTACAAGATACAATTTGTGCATAATGAATAGACTTTCATTTTTTTTTTCATAATGTTTACTTCTTGCGCTGTGTGCTTGCTTGTTCGTTTGTTTGTTTGTTTGTTGTTATTTTTGTTGTTATTTATTTAAGAGTACATTATATATCTATTGTTGTATGAAATTGTTTGCCTCAGAATGGTTTCATATTCCAGTAATGTACAGTTTAATGTTTCCAGGTTAGCATGCCTGTACAATGACGGGGCGACTAAACTACACATTACTTGAATATGAGACCATTCTGTAGCAAATAATTTTCACGCAATAGAAATTTAATGTACTCTTAAATGAATCCCACAAGGATTGGAACAATCATCCCCCAGCATTCCCAGCATTCCCTCTGATTCCCACTGATCAGTTACTAACTAGCCGTCCCCTTTAAGCATAAAACATATAATGTCGTTTACATTCATATTCGCCCAGATACAACTGAATTCACTAAAATGGCTATATCCTTATGAAAAAATATTTGATTTGCCTATATCATATACATGTAATATATATATATATATATATATATATATATCTTCTTTTTTGTGTGCTTGTTTCGCTTGTATTTTCAGGGAATTGTTAGACATTTATTTTATCTGTGTATATTGTACAGTGAGCCTCTTTTCAATTCTCACATCGCCGATTTCCAAACTATGGACGAAATAAGAGGTAAGTTTTCTACAATAAACACAAAAATGAATAGATTGCAAAACTACTTCAAGACTATAAACAATTCTGTGACGGTATGCGGATTTTTCGATTCAATTTGATTTATATGAATAAAGAGCGGAGTCGGTCTTACAAACAAAGTTTAGTTTGACCTGACTTCCTTTCATCATGCTTAAATTGTAGTAACTGAAAATAAGTTCCCATGATATTGATATAAGAAGGTTGGAACTTCATACTTTATACCTCTTAATTGATAATCAGGGAAATGTTGGCAATTTTGGCTCCTCTAAAAAATATTCATTAGGGAGATTGTCATTATCCAATTCTTATTCTGAAACCGATACATTTTTATGTATATACATACATTATGTCTTATATATATATATATATATATATATATATATGAATAAATATATACGTACATGTACGTGTGAGGATAAAATATTGCACTCTTAGGTTGGATGAGATACATCCAAAGGCGTAACTCTTCCGTGCTTTATTTCTTCAAGCTTTTGACCTTCCTCGCAGCTGGCAATCCGAACATGAATAAAAACGCGTGATTTACAATCTTTATCATGCATGCCACGTTCGCACGCCCGACTTAGTGTGATATGTGTATGCACATTCATATGTGATTCAGATTATGCATATGACTACATGTGTCGGTAATTTTGTATTAATTTATGTTAATAGCATTACCAACTGACTATGATTTAGTGCAACACGTACAGCCGCAACCACGGCCTACTACAAGGCTTGGCAAATTATATGCAGAAAAGCCGTCATTAGGCGTATCGGCCCTCATTTATTCGTTTGATTATAATATATGTGTAATAAATATATATTTCCTACATTTCAGCAAGCAGCCATCTTCATATTACACAGGTGAGGACAATTGACATGGGACTATACACACACAACGTTCATTGCAGTGTATGTAATGGCAGAAGAAAAGAACACAAACGTTGGCGCAGCAATAATATCAGATACATTTAGTGATCACAGCAATTGTATCCATCTTTATTTGTATTACATGATTTTTTTAATGTCTGACGGTTTTTAATGTTACATCTGTGTTTTGGAAATTGAGTTGTGAAATGAATAAGCAATGCTGCAATGTTATCATATAATCATATCTGTTCTGTAATGTGTTGTTGTTGTTTTTTCATACGCAATTTTTATGTGATATTTGTTAATGGTATGTTGTATTACTGTGTAAACTACCTCAATTCGGCCTTGTTAGGCTGCCATGGTTGTGTTTCAAACCATGAATAAATAAATAAATAGATAGATAAATAAATAAATAAATAAATAAATAAATAGATAAATAAATAAATAAATTAATTAATTAATTAATTAATTAATTTCTGTACCAGTACGAAATCGTGGTAGGCCTAATCTGAAGTTCATTTGGGAACTCAGTGTGAGAAAAAGTGGTATTACTGAAACAGCTTACACCACGTATGCTTCTATATAGTCGTATCAAATGACATCCAGACACCTCCTTACTTGAAGCGAAATGATAAAACAGAGTTTATAATTAATAATCGTATATTCATATATTTGTATCCAACAGTGTGCATACTCATTTTATAACACAATATCGTTGGTTCTGTCAGATTTCATCTCTCTTGGAAGATGTGGAGTGGCAACAGATACTCAAGTGGACTGCTGATCAGTCTAAAAGACAGAGAACAATCATTGATGACAAAAGACACCTTCTTCAGCTTGTTCATCGTTATCTCCGACGTACCAACGACAGACAGCATAATGAAGTTGTTCACATCGAAACCGATGACGAGATTTCTACGGTATTAGTACAATGTACTCTGTTATTCAAAAGTTCCCCTGAGGCCATTACGAGCAAGTGAGGTTGATCGTGCACCTGGCCTTGCTCGTTCATATAACGTATTCTTTTTTTAAAGAAAACAAAGATCTAGATTATGTACCTCACACAAAACCCTGCATTATTTTATCGTGCTTAAAAATTCATCGAATCTGATGCTGTGTCTACTTTATATATACATATGAACATATGTTTATTACGTTCAGATGCTATCATTATTATTATCATTGTTATAATTATTACTCATATTACTACATAAGAGGAGGGTTGATATGAAATGAACCTTCAAATTTTAATAGCCACAGGCCAGATATGTGGATTAGAAAGCATATTTCATAAAGTTACAGGAAGAAAAACGCTTGTTTGGTTTGCTCAAAAAAGAGACTAAACTGTTTCTCTCAGTCTGATATTCTTCTCGTGAATATGCAAACTCACAGATTCGAAGTCACCTAGAAGAATTCATTAAGCGGGCACATGAGATGACACAGGGTCACCATCGTAACAATGACTTGCTATTGGCCCTCTTCTGTGCTGCATCTCTCGCCGGGATGGCTCATGACAAACACCGGGAAGAATGCACCAAGAAGCTCTCGCAACTAGACAAGTACCAAACAGTCACGACGGACAACAAACCTTCGTTTGTGAGAAAAATATTTACTTTCTATCGCCCTCCATGTGACACATGTCTGTATCTGTATTTATTAGATCTCATGAGGACGTTCTGTTGGTCAGGGTCAAGGACGCTCAAATGAAGATGATAAGCCAGTTCGGAGATAGCTCGTGCGGTTGTCATGAGCATATTGGTACGATCTTTTTTTTTTCGCAGTCGGTTAAGGGCACTGCACTCGTTTTCAGCGCATAAGCCTACGTAACAATTTATGGCTGGGATTCATCAATCCTGTTTAAACAAAGAATGAGCTTGTGTAGACCAGATGGCCAGAATGATCCGTCAAATAACACTTGGAAAAACATCCATTTCATTTTTTGCGATAAATGTATTAACAAAGTCTGTCTATTGATATTGCCAAATACCAATTTTTCTGTCAAGTGGATATGCTGGCAAGCACCATTAGGCGTTTTCACATCAGCCCTATAAAAGTCTAAGCTCGATCGCAAATTAGCGCGCTATTTCATTTCCTATTCACATCAGCCCGAACATTATCAAATAGCGCGCTACTTCGCATTAATTTTCCTGCTTTTCGGAAATTTCCCGAGTTGGAGTCGAGAAACTTTCTCGATCAATTAGCGCGCTAATTTGCATTCACATTATCAGATACCGCGCTATTTCGTGATCGGGTTAATTTCCCAGATCAGATAATAGCGCGCTATTTTGTAACATCGGGCTGATGTGAAAACGCCTAATTCAAGGATTGCATGAATAATCATTCCATCATAAATGCTTATCTCAGTGAAAGAAAACCAACACGCCTACAAAGTGGAAGTTAGTCTAGCGTATTCTAAGCATGAATTAGTCCTTGATCGCCAGTCAATAGAGGGCGCGACTTAGGAGAGCTGCTAGCCGGTGGCGTGTTGTTTTTTAGACGGCGCAGATTGGGGACCCTAAAAATCTATTGGGGACCCTATCCCTAAACCTAACCCTAATCCTAATCCTAACCCTAACCATCAAACCCTAACCCTAACCCTAACCCTAACCCCAACCCTAACCCTAACCCTAACCAAAAACCCTAACCCAACGTTTTTCCCATAGGTTTAACACGCGCCATGCCCCAATCTGTGCCGTCTTAAAAAAAAAAAAAAAAAAAAAAAAAAAAAAAACGCTGGCCGGTGTGGTCGTCGACTGGAAATAGTATAGAAAGAAACCTCCGAATTAAATAGAGGCGTGGAACTGGGCGTGGGAGGAAAGTTGCGAGTCTTCAATATCGAAGTTTTATTTCGCTGAGCACTAGTGTCAATCAAAACACATCGCAGAGCCCAAAGGTATCCTACTCTCCTCTTTTTAGGTAAAACACAGATTGTCTTACAATGAAAATAGAATTCCCTTGTCTTTTTCATATTTTTTTTACAGTATTTTGTCATTCTTTCCCATTCATTTTCAGGTGTAGTGATACATTACCTTACTTCAACTAAAAGAATTATAGCAGTCAATGCAACTACATGTATTTGAAAATTCATGCGGGTTCTGCACGTGGAAATTACTCCAAAATTATTGCCGAATGCAAACCTGTCACTATTGTTGTAAGTCTACGAGATATTTACTGTGATTGTCAGTTTTGAAAATGTTATTGATGACAATTCTCCCATTGATAATATATTTTTTTCACTTTAAAATACTCTTTTTTTTATATTGAATCTATTGAATTGAATAAACAGGCATTTCCTGACGTTTTCTTGGGTTGTCACACTGTCATAGGATAACCCGTCCGTGGTACATTTCCTTCGAAAGGGGAAAGGGAGGATTTGCGAACAAAAGGATTCTTGCAAAGCCAAAGTGCCAGAGGAATATAGTGCAGTCTTTGCAATCATGAAATATGGGAGTTCACTGGTGTGATTTGCGCATGTGCAGAACAAAGATCAAATGAGAGTGTCTGTGTATTTGTCACTGACTTTAAAAGGTAAAGAAGTCTCGAGCAACTATGAGAATTTGAATTATGTCAGTACAATGTATGTGTTTCAGACTAAATCAGAACGTACAGGTGTAAGTCATTTATCAACACTGTTTAGCATAATCTCTCCATGCACTTTCTCAACATTCATTTAATACAAGATGACATGCTTCAAGAAGGAATTCTTGATCACAACACATGTCCATGTTATTTCAAAGTCTGTGGTGTAGGGGTCAAATGAGACATGCACTAAACATGAACTCCCTTATTTTGGCGAAATGATTAGTCAGAGATATTGGCCGTAAATTCTCTACTGTTGATGGATGGCATTTCGGTATGAAAACCACCTGCGGTTATTTCCACCGACGCGGGACATCTGATGATTGTAAGGAAGCAGTAAGTACGTTTGTCAATGGGAAGCAAATCTCATGCGCGAATTCACGAAGGATACGGACAGGTAAGTCTTCGGTAATACCTGCTTTGTTGTGCCCCAGTCACACAGTGCTTTGCGATGGGTTACGTCCGCCGCGGATAGATACGGATGAGCGAACGCAGGGGGGCGCAGCGTGGACGCAGGCATCTGCAGGGACGTATGTAGACGTAACTGTCCGTAACTAATCCGCCAAAAAACCCGCAAAATGACGGCGCCAAGCCTGCGAAATGTTGAAATGTTCAAAATTTCGCAGACGGATTCTACGGATGCAGACTTACGCAAGTAACCGTAACCAAACGAAATTATCCGTAACTGAACGTAACTATCCGTAGCCTGGACGCTAAAAATATTACCTCCCGTCCGTTTGCGTTCGATTACGTCCACCGTAAATATCCGAAAGTAACCGCAAGTCAACGTATATCAACACTTTCGTCCGCTTACGGATATTTGCGGACAGTTACGGAAGCTGCGGAAGATTACGTCCTTCGACGTTTTCCGTTTTCCACTCGCATTGGAACACAGAGACTCGTTGGAAGCCACACAAATCGTGTTGCCAAGCTGCAGCGCATTTACCTGAAGGGATGCTACAACACAGTCAGAGCAGTGGAAAGGCAGAACCGCATGGTCAAATTATGACATTTCTACCACAAATGGTAATTTTAGGTGGCACCCACTACTCATGACATCGGTTGATCCTTGGTGCTGAACTTAATGGTCAAATTATGACATTTCTACCACAAATGGTCATTTAAGGTGATACCCATTACTCATGACATCGGTTGACCCTTGGTGCTGAACTTGTTTTTCTTGCACTCTTTGAATGCATATTTTTCGAAAAGACAATATCTTGATTAAGGGATGGGGTGACAGCATTTCATTCACTTTTCTGGCCGGGGAAGGTGTGTGACAGCGATAACTAATTAAAATTCTCTATGTCAATGATATGTCAAAATTCTCTATATATGGGATGGGGTGAGAGCATTTCATTCACTTTTCTGGCCGGGAAAGGTGTCTAACAGCGATAACTATATGAAATTCTCTATGTCCATGTCAAAATTCTCTATGTCAAGAATATGTCAAATTCTTCAAACATCCTCTCTTTATTATTATTTGCAGATGATAATAATGTGTTTTATCTGATTCTGATCGATTAACACATGATACTTTAAACTGTGAATTAACGAAGTTACTCCATTGGATAAGAGCGAGCAAACTGTCAATAAATTGGAAAAAACTGCAAAAAAAAAAAAATGCATGCTGTTCAGTAATTCGCTGGAAAATCTACCGAGAAATGTTTTTTTCTGGAAGACACGGTCATAGACGAAGTCTCTTCCATCAAATTTCTAGGTTTGATTCTGGACAACAAACTTACCTGGGGTTTGCATATTGATTTTGTATGTCGTGTAATTTTGAGGAATATAGGTATCATAAACAAAGTTATATCTTATCTTCCCAAAAATGTACTTTTTATGTTATATTCTGCTTTGATACTACCGTACTTAAACTATGTTATACTCGCATGGGGAAACACTTTTCCTACTTATACAGAAAGAATACTATTATTACAGTAAAAAGCTCTTCGGATCATTTGTCACGAATCGTGGAGAAGTCATAATTATAATCTATTTCACGAAAATAATATTTTGAAAATTTGACCTTTATCGTTTGCAATTAGGACAATTCAAGTATAAATAAACTCACCAACTATTCTCTCCCCCTTGTGCTTGATTCTATGTTCTTAACCCTAACTAGCCCCCCCCCCCCCCCCCACGTTCTGGGCGATGTATCGCAATCGCAAAAAGCTATCGCCGCGACGTTTCATGACTTTTTTTGTTTGAGTCTCCCGCATCTTTTGACACCAAATTTGCGACTCCCAGGCGCGCGGTTCCGAAGTTACACATAAATATGTACATGCATGTCAGACCAAAAATTGCTCAAAAACGTGAATTCATGTACAATTTCAATGCAAACTGTGCTTACAGGCAAATTTCATAAAAGCGTGATTATTTTCGTGTTTTATTGATTAAAATCAATGGATAACTTATTTTCTTGTTCGGAGCAATGTCACGGACAAATTTCATCGAAAAAACAATGAAAAACATAAAGTCGAAAAAACAAAGAAATACGTAAGAAATTCCAAAAACAATAAAATACTTCAGATTTTTTTCTGATATCACAATTTTTTCACTACATTTGCTAAGGACACTAAAAAGAATATTTACACAAAAAATGTGCCTGTTTTGAGCTATATTTTGTGATTTATACCAAATAGTCTGATTTCATGCATCATTATGGATAAATTAGCATAATTTAGCATAAATGATAATTTTTTGAAAAAATTAACTTCATGGTATTTTAGATTACATCATAGGCAATGTGTGTGCCAATTTTCGTCGCAATCGCGCGGTCGACGGCCGAGAACTTGAGGGGGGCCTGGGAGCCCCCCCCCCCCCCCGGCTCTATCAACTACCTAAATAGGCCGGCCTAGTTAGGATTAAAGAACGAAACTGTTCATGCATATCCTACCCGTCAATCTTATGAATATCATTTGCCTTTGACTGGGGAGGTTTTAGCTAAATCTTTATTCTCCTTTTCTAGACCAAAATTCTGGAATTCTCTTGATAATAATATAAAAGAAGCTTTAGTTTTTAATACATTTTCTTTAAAGTTAAAGAATTATTTAAAAACTTCGTATGCAGCAAAATAATTAATTTTTTTTTTTTTTACTTTTGATTTTGAAAGTCGTTGTTGCGTCGGTAACCCCACTACTCTTTGTTTATCAGAGAGTCTGTGCCTCCAGTGAACTTGTTATGACCCACCATTTCCCTCTCCTCTTCCCCCCCCCCCCCCCCGTCCTCCTCGGACTTCCTACCTTCCTTACTATCTTTCTATCCTCTCATCAGTTTTTCCTTACAAGAGAGCCGCTTTGTGTTTGTTAAAGTGAGTTGGTATGTGTGCATGTATGTGTGTATTACTCTCTCTGTCTTTTTTTTTACTACCGTTTACGGAAATTGCTGTTGTTGTTTTTTGCTATCATATTTTTTTTTTCTATATGAGGGGACTGCACTCTACAAGCCCTTTTTTTAGCAGTCCCCTCCATTTCCAGCAATATTGTTTATGCGTTTACCACAGTGACGTAACAGTAATTTTTATCTCTGTTGATAATTTACATGTATCTTTTTTACAATGTTATTCTGTTCATCGCATTGTGGTACAGATTTCCTGACATCCGTGTATTTGAGTGTTTCATTGTATTTCTATTTATTTTGTTTGATGGATATGAAATAAATCAACTTGAAATATGAAAACGAATTGGGTGTTTCTCTAGTCTTACCCACTTTACGCGACATGGAATGTGTATTACATTTTTGTATATATATTGTACTTGGGTGTGGGAGGGATGTTTGAAAGTCTTGATGTCTTTTTTTTTCTGGAAATCTAATAAGTATTGCTTTATGATAAAAATCTCCTTAACATAACCCAATGAGTCATGACTGCGATCGTTGCACAACTACAGCGTAACCACAGTTTGACTATTCAATGATTATAAGTAATAATTTTCTTACTCTAATGTTAAACATATCGATCTATATTGTATTATATTTGTGGTATAATTATGTGATGTATCCTTTACATTTATGAAGTTTATTCATATTTCAGTTGCACATATAAAATGTAAACCTCAAGTTCAACATGTCATATATCTTTTATCACTGTAAAGCAAATTAAAGGATTACGATTTTTTCACAACTTGTACGTAATTCAATTTCAATTTTCCCCAGTCATGCCAGTGTACAATGTAAGACAGTCCAATATGTGATTACTTTGCTCTCATAATACACTGACTTAGCAGGGATCGTCACAGAAAACAATACTGTCCATAATTATTTGTAACAATCTGTAACTATCCGTAACTATCCAAAAATATCCGCAAATCTCCGCAAGTGTTCAGAACTATTATGTGCCAATTCGTAAGAATATCCGCAAGTGGACGCAAGTATTCGCATCTGGACGTATTTGTCCGTATCAACCGCACTTTTTCCCAGTATGTTTTGAATAAATTTTCTAGTGACGGCAAAGGATCCGCGGGAGTCCGCAGAAAAAAAAAAAAAGATTTTTTTTTTTTTTTTTTTTTTTTTTTTTTTTGACGTAACGCCAGACGCAGAGCATTATGTGACTGGGGCCTAATACACTAGCTGAGTGAACGCAGCTTTCGGTAAGTTTTCCACGGCTGGAGTTCAGGACAAGGAGACGGAGAGGGGAGGTAAGCTGGTAGATGGTCTCTATCGAGGAGAGGTAGGTCACCTGCTACTGACATAAAATTGTTGTTTATGCGGTCCGATGTAACCTTGAACTGACGAGGATCACCGGCATCAGTCCCGGGTAGGCCTACTGAGATTGGCGTTGGGCGTGTATCATTGTTGTTAAGTATTTTTATCTGCTTATTCTACTTTGCAGGGTGGTCAACTTTTCTTTTGTTATAGTAAACGTATCTGGCCTTTTTGATACAACGAGTAACTTTATTTCTGAAATGACGCCAAAGTGGTATGTTATTCAGTTGGAAGGCAAGCTGCCTACTACGGATTAAAGATTTGATTTTTAGCAGTTATCCATACTTTATCTGAACTGTGGGCATGGGTGACTCTGGCAGGTAAGTATACATCCAATTGACTCTGAATTTAATTCATCAACACATCACATTTGACAGAAGGATCTTGTTCCTGGAAAACCTCCTTCCAGGTATGACTTGATATCCAGTTACCATAGGCTCTTTTGTCCACTGTCGGTTAGAGGCCGTATTATCCTTCTCCGTAATTTGTTGGACTTTGATATCGATTCCATTGGACACCACAAAACACAATTATGATCGCTCATTCCAATAGTTGTTATTATACATGTATCGTTGTACAATGAGCTGTTAGTTGTAATGATCTGATCAAGAATGTTTGCTCCTCTAGTAGTTTGATAAACAGCTTGTTTGAAATTGACGTTGCTGAGGATTGGTTGCAGGTCAAGATCATTAAAATCACCGAGTAATGTGATCCCAGCTTCCCAATATCTGGTCAAAACAGTATCAATAGTAGAAAGCAGATGATCAACGTACTCATTAGCTCTGGGATGTTGAGGGGAAAGTACACTACGCATTGAGGCACGAACATTGGCGAGGAAGTCTAGAGGGTCTCATATGCAACCAAAGTACTTCGATTCTGTCGGGTACTGGGACATCTACATTGTAGTTCTCGTGCATTAAAATGACGTTTTATATGTAGAGAACGACTCCACCACCAGGTCGGTTTTCCCTGCATCTTGAATGCAACGAGAAGTCGGGAAGTTTGAACATACCGAGAGGGGTGTCGGAATCAAACCAAGTTTCTGTTACCGCAATAACATCAGCGGAGTGGTTATTAGCGACTATGGATAGCTCGTCAAATTTGTTTCTCAGAGATCTAGCGTTTAGAAGGAGAATGGTAGGTAACTCAGACTTTTTTACTTTGTTCTTGCAGCATGATATCTCCACTTTCGATAGACATCTGGAGTTTGGTGTAGTATTTGGGGGCTTGGAAGTGCGACAGGTTATCCTCACTAGAATTTGTTGCGGTTTCAAGCTTATTTTGCTTGTGATTTTAACACAAAGTTGTGCGTGGCGGCGTTGCTTTCACGTACCACCCCGAGTTCCACGACGGACGTAGGGGAATGGCCGTAATGCCGAGATCCTTAATCGCTTTCCAAGCAGACAAAGGTATTCTCAGTTTTCGCTTCCATGTCTCAGTTGTCTCAGTGTTGACAAAGAGTACCTATGTTGATGAACCGAGAGTGTTGCAGATTCAGGTCCAGGATTAGGGCTGATGTCACCACAAATTAGAAGTTCATGTTGAAACGATGGCGCACTATTGCTGTAGTACGGGATTCGTAGTTTGAAGAACTTTGATTTTTGGCAAATGGCGCCTCAATGCAGTGTCTGCCAGTGAGAGATGCATACTGGTTCGACACACACAGTAACAACCAAAGGGCATGGAGAACGTAAAGGGGTTTAAAGCGTGACTCGGGCTGCATCATGTAAAGGTCCATAGAAAGTGATGGTATTTATCAGATCCAAGTTCAATTGTGTAGCGCGTCAGGCTGGCTGAGCTCCTTGACTGGAGGGGTGCTAGCTTGTGCCCCTGTGTAGTGGATGCTATACATGTGTATTTCGCATACCAACCATTGGCAAACAGCACAGGGAAATTCGTGTATTTCTAGAAAAATCACTACTGTTGATCTACCACTACCACTGTTTATTTTTCACAAACAGTCACACAGACAAACACAATTAAAGATATTGAGCAGTTCACGGGGTGAGGAAGGGCAATACCCTAGCACCTCTCTTTTTTCCAACTCTCATATCTTCCTTATGCCATTATCTGGCCACCCTAGATAATTTTGCCTGTAGTGTTGACCTCGTGGGCTGTTAAACTCCTGTGTTTATCTTACTTGATATAGAACTTGTGGGCTTTATTTACTCTGTGTCGAACTCGTGAGCTGTATAACTGGTGGGCTGCATGACTTGTGAGCTGTATGACTCGTGGGCTGTATGACTTGTGAGCTGTATGACTTGTGGGCTGTATGACTCGTGGGTGTCGGTCTCGTGACGTGCACCTGTTTTGTCACGCTACGGGGAGCAAAATTGTCTACTAGTGGGCTGTATGACTTATGAGATGTATGACTCGTGGGCTGTTTGACTCGTGGGTATAGGTCTCGTGACTTGCACCCAAAGTTCTCATGTTAGCAATCAATTTCAGTTTGGACATGAATTTCCAAATTTGCTCTTTCCAATGAGTGCGATGGGCTGGGAACGCACTTTATCCACTTTCAATTTCGTTTTTGAAGAGTGGGTTTTAACAACTGAGCATGGAGTTGGTTAATACATATATGAATGTCTTTAGGCAAGAGTGAGCTTGTTCGGTTAATCACTTATTGTGAATTGTAATTTTCATTTCAATTTTCATCAATATAATAATGGTTATCACGTGTTTGTTTTAATGTCCATTTTTTTTTCTTTAGGACAATATTTATTGTGAACTTCGATATACATCTTTCTTTTCATCACATGTTTTTGATCTCTTTAATCAATTTCATTTTTTTTTTTGGTTTATAATCTTGAATAAATTGAAACTTTTTTCCTCATAATCATGTTATTGTTCTAATTTTCCTTATTCATTTTCATCGCCATGTGTAAATAGACTTTTCAACTTTCAATTAAAAATACAGTGCTGGTTATATATTGCACTTTTTAATGTATTTTTTCCAGGGTAAATTCGAATTCTTTTTTCATTAACTGTTTTGCAAATATGCGAATTTAAATGTCCGGAATGAGCTGGTTGAGACGAAGTTGAATAACCATTATCGACAATGTATGCGCATTTCATTGATATGGAATGCGGAAAAGCGAATTCGGTTTCTGCCTTTGTTAGTTGGAACGACGAAAAGTGATTTGTTATTTGACGAAATTGGTCGGAGAAACCTATATTCCTATTTGTTGGTAGATAAGTATTTTTATTTTTGATGTCGTTTCTTAGGTGAACGAGGAATCTCGAACTGCTGGAAGCTATCGTTCATTGGTGCTTGAATACTTTTTCGTCCGTTTGTTTTGGGCTGAAATTAATGGATCACGTCTTCTTGAAGAGTGGTCCTCAACTATCGAGAAGATTTTCCAGCGAGTGATGGTCTACGCGACATTTTTGGAGGACAGGAGTTTCATACGAGGGGATTTTTCGGTAAACATACGAATCATATCTATAAATTATCTTAAGGTCATCTCCGCTTCTTCTTTTTGTTTCCATTACAACTTCTACATCATTTTTCGAAAAAAAAACATATACATATCATTTTCTTTTGGGTCAGAGAGTTAGGTAGGCAGAACTATGTGATATAAAGATAATATAATTGTGGAACATTATAGCAATTATACATTGTCATGAAAATTTAAGTGATCGAAACGAAGTAGACAATATGCAAAGTGCGAAAAATGGAGGGACCCACTGAACACATAAAGCTTGTAGAACCTAGGTCCCTATGGAAAAGAGCATGAATAGAAACCCTAGAAAAAAAAAGTCCAAAATCCCACTGAAAAGACAGAGTAGCCAGCAGACACACATACACAAAGACAACTGAACATACTGAACATGAACCGAGACCGGAACAACAATTACACTACTAAGGGAAACAAAAACTACGAGACCAGACAAAATGAGACAAGACTGACACATTAAGACAACAGAACATATAAGAACGTTCCACAGAGAAGGCGGTCTTCTGAAGAAGTATGTCGGAATAAAATGACAAAGGAGAAAATAGAGAAATATTTGCCGAAATAACATGAAGGAGTCAAACAATAATCCTAAACGAGTATTACTACGATTGGAGCAAAGATATATGTGGCAATGTTTATGAACTTGCAAATTTTTTGTGCACCTCTTGAAAATGATTTTGGACAGCGAGGATGATAATGAAATTTGAATTATTATTACTCATTTAAAGTTTATCTCTCTTCTTGAAAGCGGGGTTCCCACTATCACGATTGGCGCCACGATTGAAATCATGGTCTTAATCGTAAAGCAATCGTGGCGATCTTAACAGATCCTATTAGATTGTTTCAGATCTTTTGAGGTCAATCGTGGCAATCGCGTTACTCGTAGAAAAATTTAGGACGGTTCAAAAATTTTCTACGATCAACACGATTAATTTTGGATCGTGATCATCGCATCAGATTGTCTTGGATCGTATCAAAACGTAGCAAATCTTATCAAATCGTGCTTCTTAATCGTGTTGATCGGGATCGACTTTTTCACTTTCCTTCTGCTTATTTTGCACAACTGCTCTTATTTTACTCGCAGATCGCACATATTTTGTATTCCGCAAGGTTGAATAAGGGAGAGTTGGCACAATGAAATATAGAATAACAACACCACTGAAAAATCCACCAGAAGCAGAATGTTCCACATACCCCACAAATTTACTTTTGTGACTTTTGAAAAGTGACCATTGTCGTGGATGTAGGGTCACTCGTTCATGACTATAAAGATCACTGTCATTATTTTTCGTAATATAGAAGTTAGTCAATAAGTGTAGCAATACCCCTGCAAAATAATTTTGCTTAAGACTTTTTGTTTTTGTTAAAAAGTGACATTATTTTAAGGGAGTTATACCTTTCTGTTGTGTGTGTATTGCGGCTTTGATAAACACTGTTGAATAAAACAATAAATCAAACCAAACCAACCAAAGTTTCAATGCCCCATTTTGAAATAAAAATGCATATGATACACACTATGCGAATATGAATTGAATTGAACTGAATAACTGAAACTGCACTGATCTTACACTCGAGACACAGTGAACAGTTCCAGCACATTTATTTTCATATTTTACTTGACATCGAGATGCATAAAAAAAAAGAATACAAATCAAGCAAGATACAAAATATGTTGTAAATCGGGTCATGAGCAGAAAGTGTGTCAGCATACATAGTGTAATTAAGACAATTCTCTATAACTTGTGAAATATGATGGATCTGCAAAAGCAAAGCTTGTAAACGCAGGTTCCAAGAAAAAATACCAGTGTAAATTTGCTATGCAATCGATAGAAATAGGACACAAAGTAATAATGACGAAACTATATGAAAACCAAATTATCAAGGTACAAAGGGAAAATGAAATAAAAGAGAAGAAAAAGAATATGAAATCAAACACATTAGCAATGCTATCAATTCGGCCAACTTTCTTATATTGAGCTTATATAACACTTGTTATGTTAGCATTCAAAAAGATCTTTTTTTTTTGCTTCAATTTCATCATATTTTCTTTATGTATTTCAAAGAAAGGTGAAGACATTTGTCTTGATCCTTTTTTTTTTCTGTAGAAGATAGGCAATGATCTGATCTTGTGTATTCGTGTGGGTTTTTTTTTTTTTTGGGGGGGGAGGGGGGAGATTAGCACGTCGATTCAATAATCTATTAATTTCTTCAGGTTAAATTAGATGGGGGATTATCTGAGGTTGTGGCTAGCCTAGGTGATGCTTTCTATCTGATGATAACGTAATCGTCATTGGTAATACTGCAGAGGTCACGTTCTCATCATCATCAACCTGTCAACCCTTGTCATCATCAATGGTTGTGGATAGTAGGACTAATCTCTCTGCAGAAGTCGAGGAAACAATGAAAGCCATTGTCAGCCGGACTATAATATTCCCACTCGGGTCCAATCGCACCTTAAATGGGGGTCGGTTTTGATCCCGATCGTGAAAGATATTGTATCTTATCTCAACAGCCCGCATTGGTTCGCGGTATTCGTATTGGAACGTATCACAACGTAGCTGCACGCACCAAATCGGGGATTCCGATCGTAATGCTAGTGGTAGATCGGAACCAATCATGGACTCAATCGGGACAATCCTATCTGATCGTATCTGAACGGGAGATCAGATCGTGACAGATCTTATTGCTTGAAATAGACCAATCGTGACTATATCGCATGAAAGCGAAACAACACATATTGACTCGCATAACCTCGTATCCAAACGTGAAATTTCAGACGAGTTCAACGAAACTTCCACGATCAGTTACGAATGTCCAATCGTAGCGTTCGTAATAGATCGTGCGATAGTGGCAACCCCACTTAAATATTGCTTTATTTTTAGGCAATAATTCATCTGATAATTTATCTGATTCATCTGATTATTAAAAATGGATGAATTAAATATAAGCACAAGTGGATCGGAGATAAAACACTTTTAATTTGTATTATCGCATTCAGACCTTCCTTTATCCTTTAAGGAAGATACAATATAGATAATGTTATATCAATTGGTAGGAGCAAAAAAAAAAAAGAGAGTTGAATTGGAGTTGCACTGAAAATTGAGTAAAACTCATTTCTGTAGCAGGGATATTTAAGCATAATTTTTTCCTTTTTTTAGAAAAAAACGAATCGGCGCTATAGTTTTTGGGATAATAATGCAGAACACGACTGTCGGTCCATTAACAAACATAGACTATAATGAACGTCAGAACAAGAGAGAGAGAGGGAGTTAATAAAATGAGTATAAAACAGCGGTGAGGAAGAAAAGACCAACTGAGTAAGGACAAGGGAAGAGAAAAGGGGAAGGAACCCCTAAAAAGGGGGAGGGATCGCGCCTTATCTCACACTCCCTCCCTTACGATACACTCTCAACAGATTCAGTTAACTATACAGAGATGATGTTTTCTATATTTTCTCCACTTTGCCTCATGCAAATAGGATTTTTTTTTTTGGCTATTACTTCTTCAATCAATCTGTATTTTTTTCACATATTGCACAAAATGTTACCTTTGGGGGGGACTTACAGCTTAAATGAATTTTTTACCTAATAGTATTATGAAACTATATAATTATATATGAAGTTATTTTAATTTTTCATCAATCATCAAACTGGCAGGTAATTTGAAAAAAAAAATGTACATCTTCAAATCAAATACCAAACATAACATCAAAACCATAAAAAAAACTAGATTTTCCTGGATTATTCAAATGCACATATATATTATAGAACTGCTTTGTTGTTACGTTATGTAATTCCAACCACCTACCCAAATACTGAGGGGTTTAATAGAGGGGTGATAATCTTGACGAAGAAAAAAGAGCTTCCACTCACGTGGCATCTTCTTGAAGCAATCAAGAAGAGTGAATAATACTCAGTAAACTGCAAACCCTTACCCTTACAATCCTTCCAACATCCATCTAACATGTCCGTTATTTTCAAAAAACCCTTTTCTACTATGAGTGTATTTTAAACATAGCCTTCCCATGAAACAAAATGTATTCATTATTCCAAATTATTTGATTCGGTATACTTAATTCTGTATTCTCAAGGGAGGACCACGTTTCTAATACAACGTACATGTACCTCTAATACCCAGCGTGAAACAGATTCCTTATTCCGAAGGTTAGTTAATCAAAAAATGTGATAAGGTTTGTTATTCCGAAGTTTCATTAATCCGAAAATGAAATAAAGTTCGTTATTCCGAAGGTTTGTTACGGACCTTATTTCATTTCGGATCAACGAACCTTGGAAATAACGAACCCTATTTCATTTTTGGATTAACGAACTTTCGGAATAACGAACAGCACCCTAATCTTTTACGAAAACATCTCCCCTTATTCTATCTGGGCCTCTCCAAATAACTTCATACATTACTATTCACTTCATGCATAAATGAATCTGGCACTGAAACTACTTTTATAAAAAATGAGATAATGCATAAGTCTGAATTTTCAATCTCAATTTTCCCATAAAGCCTTAGGTCTCTAGATCTCCACATTATGCATACTTTATGATTTAATATTCATAAAAAATGTTTTTTTTTTAAGGTTTTAGTTTTCAGGTGTATTATGGTGCATGTTTATTCCTCAGCACATTTTGACATTATTCTGTTTCTATTCTATTCTATCATGCATAATATATTTCTATTTCACATCAATACGAGATTAATTAATGACCTCTTTCAAAACTTGGAATGATATTGCAATGAAATTGCAACATTGCCGTCTCTAAAATCCTTCAACTGCAAAAATCTGGAATGTAATGAATGGGAAATTTCACACAAATGATGTGTACAGGAAGATGTCTTAAGATATTGGTGAACCCGTTATCTGTCTTGCATTCAAACTCCACAAGTTCCGCAGAAATTACAGCAAAGGGTGGAGTACCGCTTGAGTGTTGTTGCTTTCTTATAAGAGGAAAACATAATTTTTGAACTACGTTACAAGACTCAATTTAATTCTGTGATATAATAATATATAATAATAACTATGAAAGGTATAATCTTTTTTCTTCTTTATCATAACTCTAGTGCATTCATGAAACCGATGTATAGACAACAACAACAAAGTAATAACAATGGAACAAAGTAATAACAATTGGAGAATGATAGCAGAAATTTAGCCATTTCAGTCAATGATAAGTAAAACAGACACATTTGAGTAGCTATCAAAAGTATATATTTATTTTAAGGTTCAATTTCAATACACATCGAGTTCAATATCAATTCCCCATTTACCAATGCGGATGGTCTTTAGTGATTTAGGATATTGTCCCGAGACATGCAAAATAGGATTGGTTCATAGTATACATGTCATTTGTTCAGCTTTCATCCATTTTAAAACATTGAAGGAATGAACAGAAGGAATAATTCATGTCTAAAATTGTTGTTTTTTCCACTTTGGGATTTCCATTTTCTTTTGTCATTGTTTTTATTGCAGAAGAAACCAGCTATACAGAATCCATTTATTGGACCTCCCGATATGGGAATGTACGACAAGTTAACATCTTCAGTGATCTGTGGTGGTGAGATGAAGGCGATCACAATCAGATATTTGACCAAGCTGATTGCTCGCATGGACGATGACATCAACAAGGAAATATTCATGTACGATATTCTGATGACCGTCATCTTTCCGCCCACTGCGAATAGCAGCGAAGATTCGAGCCTGTCAGTTAGACGTAGAAGACTTCAATTACAGGGATCGTTTAGTTTTAGTTGAGACCTAATTTCAGGTCTCTAACATTTTTTGGGTGTGATAATGAGAAACCTCTTACAAAATATGAAAGAGCATGTAATTCTATAAGGAATCTAATGTTTGTTTGATGAAAATTGGTTTTGAAATGGTTGAGACATCCAAAAAAGAGCGATTCTGATATTAAAGTGTGGCACCCGCACTTTATTGCGATCGCTTGTTTTACTTTGTTTCAGTCATTCCAAACCCGATTTTCATCAAATAAACTTTGAATTCTTCTTAAAATGCTATTCTTTTTACTATATCATAAGGGTTTTCTTGATATCTCGCAAAAAGTTTAAGGCCCAATTCTCATATCTATCAATACTGTACTATCCCTTTAAACGTGTAAGATAACAACATATCTGAAAATGCCAGTGTAACTGAATACACAAATGACAGAATGCCAACACCACCATTCAAAGGGAGAAAGATTTCCGAAACAGCGACGCGCAGATGTTTTATTATCATTCTATATGTGAGGAAAGGAATACAAATATGTTTTTATAAAAAAAGTTTTTATCATATCCTTGACTTTTTTATCTTGCTTTGATCATTTAGGGCATCTGTCTCTTGGGTCGATGACATTTTCCCCTGCGACACTTGCTGTCATGAAAACTCTGCACGCTAATTCAAATATTAATTCTACGCACCAACATAATCCTATAACCGTCACCCTAAATTCTCGCATCAAACTAATCCTAAAACCCTATCACAACCCTAACCCTTAATCATAGGAGATAATGACACTGGAGCAATATTATCGTAGGAGCAGATATCGTGTTACCCTGTCTTTGAAATCTGTAAGGAATCAAGAAGTGAAATGCTTTAGAATCTGCACGCATGGTCCAGACACCCGATATCAAAGCTTGGCAATTCTTTTAAATATAGCTCGTCGAATGCGAGTCTTGTTTTCATCATAACTGTATCATAATATTATATAGGCCAGTTGGGAAAAGAAAGTCAAAAAGTACTTGCGCATGACTGCGTAATAGCGAATTAAAATTTGCCTGAGAAACTGATGAGGATTTACACAATATTTTTAAACATTATTTCGCTCACTAGAGTCTATTCTTTTCGGGCTTCTAGGATCACAGAGGATAACTTCGACTCTTTACTTAACGTTCTACTGTGATATACTAAGCGAATTGTGATTATTATTTTCGTTTTCCTCTTTGTTTATATCTATGATGTTCTGTATTTGATTAGTGTTTAAAGCTATACACATGCTGAAACGTTCTTCAAGTTCTTCTCAAGTAGTCTATATATCTTATCTGTGTAGCCAAGGTAAAAAAAGAAAGAAACTATAGCCTCCTCCTCATGCATTACGTGATAGTTTCATTTAAAGCTGGAGACAGTGGGAAATAACTACATATGAAAAATACTGTCCATTGATATGCTTCACATATCATGACTCATCATAAAGACAACATTATTATAAGGCCCATCAGGTCAGTTCTGCTTATCATCACTTTTCAAACTGTAACCTGAATTCAAATCAAATCCCCCGAAAATACGCATATTGAGTGCTGCACTTTTGAACCTTGCACGTAATTAACTGTGTCTATCAGCCATTGGTGTGTCAATTCTTTATATAATTTCATATATATATATATATGTACATATATACATATATATATATATATATATATATATATATATATATATATATATATATATATATATTGGTGGGTCAATTCTTTGTGTTTATTTCCTTTTGCTCCCTCCCGTTTTCCTGGGATTCATCTCTAAGCAATCTACTATTATGTACATGGGTGTATGCAAGGGGGGTCGTGAGGGTCGTAAGATCCCCCCAAAAAATCAGAAGGTCCACATTTTTGCAAAATACAATTTCTTTTTCTGAGGGCCTTTCCACAATAGTTAACCTAAAAGAGAGAGAGAAAAAAGCAAACAAACATTGACCAGGTACCAGCAAAGAGTCCAAAAACCTTCACCAATTGCGTGACGTAATTCCCACACACTTATCCTGCTCATCTGCTCCTTCGATTCAGTGTTTTCCATGAATATTGAACATGCTCTTGCCCCCCACCCCCCCCAAAAAAAAAAAATATATATATATATAATTATATATATTACTGTGTAAAGCTAGTCAGGAACATTTGAATGCGCGCGCATGCGCCTTACCATATTTTCTTCGCATCCCATTGCAAAAAGGTCCAAAAGATCATGATCACGACCCCCCCCCCCCCGAAAAAATCCTGGATACACCCCTGATGTAAGCTTCAGTTCTTTTCGTAGCACGTTTGCCCTTGCTTTCCAGGACTGTAAAGAAAGCAAAGTCTACAATTCATTTATCACGAAGGATATGCCCATTCGGGATTTAGCTGTAATTATGACTGTTCGGATTTTTATGCCTCCGCCACGAAGTGGTGCCGGAAGCATTATGTTTTCGGGTTGTCCGTCCGTCCGTACGTCCGTCCGTCCGCTTTCGTTTACGCGATAACTTGAGTGATATTAACTGGAATTGTACCAAACTTGGTCCAAGTATGAAGTATGATGGGGCAATTATTTGATTAGATTTTGGTTGAATTCGGTTAAAGGTCAAAGGTCAAGGTCAAACCATGAAATTGTATCCGTTTACGCAATAACTCAAGACTGGATGGAGCAAACTTCACCAAACTTTGTTGGAGGATGATGTATGGTAGGACAATTACTTGATTAGTTTTTCAGTGAAATCGGACAGAGGTCAAAGGTCAAAGATCAAGGTCAAATCCTAAAATTTATCTGTTTACGTGATAACTCAAAACTGGATGAAGCAGCTTTCACCAAACTTGGTCCAAGGATGATGTATGATAGGACAATTAGTTGAGTAGATTTTAGTGACATTGGCAAGAGGTCAAAGGTCAAAAGGTCAAGGTCAAATTCTACAAATGTTGCAATTTCCCCCATATCTATGCAATGCCCGAAGGTATTTTCTTGAAACTTGGTGTGGACATGTACTACTGCGTAAAGATTCTTCAGAGAGAGTTTCATGTCATAAGGTCAAAGGTCAAAAGGTCAAAGGTAAGGTGAAAATGTTGCAATATCACTTTTCTCGCAAATGGTTCAATGTATCTTCCTGGAACTTGGTACATACGCATGCACTGCCTGGCAGGGATTATCTAGGGAATTTAGGGGTCATGGGTCAATAGTCAGGGGGTCAAAGTTCAAGGTCAACTCCTCAAAATTTTACTATTTCCCTCATATACTAGTATATGCAATGATTGCATTAATAGTTTCAAAACTTAATACATGCATTACCTAATGGAGATTCTCCGGGAAATTTCCAGCCAGAAGGTCAAAGGTCAAAGGTTAAGGTACCTACACTCTTAGAAAATTATAGCAAACATAGTTCAAGACATTTCTGACAAACCTGTCATTTCAATATTTTGCCAGTTATGTGAAACTGTCATGGATCACACATTGTGAAGACATTGTAATATACACGTATTGGGAGAATCATGCATTATGGCGGAGGCATCAGTCGCCATAGCGACATTTCTAGTTTGTTGTTGTAATGGTCCACGATCGTTTTATCACTACTGATCTGTATTTCAATATTTCAAGTTATCCACATTTTACAAGCACCAAATTTTCCTTACGTTCTTTACAAACATTCACGCGCATTGCCTTCTTGTCTCACTGACATGTATATAAATTGGTTCTGTTATCGTGTTATGTAGGTTTGGTATACAAATAGTGAATGGTCACGAGTGCAATGGTACCAGATTTCGCACGAGTTGAAAGATAGAGCGCCTCATCTTTCAACGAGTGCGAAATCTGGTTCCATTGCACGAGTAAAGACCATACACTATTTGTTTCATAGAACACCTCGAACGTCAACAGATTTGGTACTCACAGATTCTTGAATTTAGCACAGAAATGGCAACCATTTTCCGTGAAAGACGAATGAGTAGCCTCACAGTCGTAGTCACCGTGTATGTACATGTGTACGTACGTACGTATGCGAAACGAATATGTTTACAAAAATGAGTGACAAAAGTACGCGCTTGTAAGCGCGCTTGTAATTGTGAGTGCGCGCGGCACGTGTTTGTTTATTGTGACATCAGAGCGCGTGCAATAGAACATGTTGGTCGAACCAAAATTGCACGCTGAGACAGCCAGAGCGTGTAATGGAACCTTTCACTAAATGGCACGTGATGGACAATCGACCAATCGGATAGCTACATTCTAAATAGGTGTTGTATGATAATATACAAATAGTGAATGGTCACGAGTGCAATGGTACGAGATTTCGCACGAGGTGAAAGATAGAGGCGCTCTATTCAACGAGGCGAAGCCGAGTTGAATAGTGCGCCTCATCTTTCACCGAGTGCGAAATCTCGTTCCATTGCACGAGTAAAGACCATATGCCCTACACTATTTGATTTATACAACGTCCAAGTAGATCTCTTTGGTCTAAGTAGGCCTAGAAGTCTATATATGTATGAAAAATATAGCCATACTTACATGTGGATCCACTGCGATTCTCTTTCTGGCTTGTGCAATCACAATAGATATACAGGTCACAGCTATACTTACTAGCGCTCATACACGTACACTAGCACTACGTAGGCCTACGTACGCGCATGCATGTACCGCACACGAACCTGCGCTAGCTGCATGCGATCCTCAATATACAGTACACGCAGTACCATACAATATTTCTCGAACCGTGGAATAGAACGAAAAAATCGAACCAAGTTGCACGCAAAAATAGAACCAAAATTGCACGGCGCGTTGGATGGAGTACTTATTTAATATCACGTCACCAACAATCCTCCAATCAAATTACAAGGATCTACTTGGACGTTGTATAACAAGTAAATACAGCTGACGGCTACTAGGAATGTAATATTGAACTGTCCATTTGTATATAATACCAACGTTTTTTTTCCTATGTTTTCTTGTGCACTACCAAAGCGATTGGAGTCATTAGTTGTTCTCCGTTTGGTTAAAGGAATGGTATAGTTTGGTACAGATGGGGATTGAGCTTTTAACCCTTTGGAGATGATTAGAAATCACTTAAATGAAATATTAAGAAAATTCAGTTCTGAGAGAAATTTAAAGTTTATCTGATGAAAATTGAAAATGTGGCCAGAATATCCAAACACAGAGTTCTTAAAGGGTGTGTACAGTTCTGGTCGAGGTGAGGATTTAGCTTTTAACGTTTTGCGAGATATTCAGAAACCACTCTATGAGATGTCAAAGAGCATGCAGTTCTAGGGGGTATCAAAAGTTTATTTGATGAAATTTGGTTTTGAAATGGCTGAGATATCCAAAAACAAGGTGAAAGAAAGAGATCCTATTAAAGTTGTGGCATGTCGCCTTTTATTATTAGCACTTTTTGGGATATTTCAGCCATTTGAAAACCAATTTTCACCAAATATCCGTTGAATTCTTCTTAAAATTACATGCTCTTTCATATTTCATAAGAGGCTTTTCATTATCTCACTTAGGAATGTTCAAAACATGAATCCCCACCTCAACCAGTACAGGTGGGCTCACCATTTATTAGTATACAAATGATGCACAGGATAGAGTGTGTTAGTGAAGGTGCGGCGCGCTCGAGAGTATTGACAATGGTGCGACATGCACGAGGCGCAGCCGAGTGCATGTTTGCAACCGTTGTCAATACTCGAGAGAGCGCCGCACCTTCACTAACGCCACGAAATAATCCTGTGCATCATTTGTTTTGTAAAATGGGTCGAAAACTAACAGCATTATTCACGTACCTTTGTGGGACAATACCAGTCAGCTACATGTAGCACTCGCTCAAAAGTCAAGATGTCCGAAGATGTTCGTCCCAAACATTTACGCTCGTCGCACTCGGAAATCCCGCACATAAGTACTGTACGTACGTATAAGAGTATACGTACGCCACGTACTGTTATGCACAAGAAAGGCCGCCGGCTGTTGTGGCAGCTCGCGGCCCGAACTAGAAGTTGTTTACAGGATTGGCAGCGCGTATAGTAGCGCGTGACGCACTTGTAACAACTGATTGAGTGCGCATTGCTAGTGTAAACATTGTGACGTACGTCAGGCCAGGGAGGTGGAAGAGAGACTCTTCTTAGTGCATACCTGAAGAAATTAATGCACGCACACGTGACTCATTTCAGCGCTTCCAATTGGCTACATTCTTGAACCCATTTTATAAAACCATTTAATGTTGCCTTGTTTTGGGATATCTCAGCCATTTCGAAACCTATTTTAAGTTTAAAAAAAAATAAAAACCTAAATCCCCATCTCAGCTAAAACTATACCAACTCTGGAGTGCTGCATGCATCATTGCATTTCCCTAAAAAAAAACCTTGTATGTAAATTTGCAGATAAAAGTTGCCTTTTCATCCCTGTTGTTTGTTCAATTTATTTCAATTCGAATAAAGTTTCATTTTTCGACAAAATGCCATAACAGAAAGTTCACTCTTATTGACACAAGGAATAATGGAAACAATTATTCATATACATAAATGTGCAAATTATTCAACAATATACTATTTGCAAAACATTATAATTTAGTGACGCAACAAATCATCAAAATGAATAATATGTAATACACGAAAAATGGGAGTGACCCATGATCATGACTATGTCAAATTGTTATTTCTCAATTCTGTAAGCGATCAAAGAAATAATGAGTATAAAGATAAATTTTAACACATACCTGCGAATTTGCTTTTGTATATATTATTGAAAGACCCATTCTGTGGTATGAAGTGCCTAGATTGTTGTTCGAAACACTCGGTGTTCATACTACTTCGTGACTTTGTGAGTGTATGCGATCCTTCAGTTACAAAATGATAAATTTAATACAAGATAGCATACAATCACCTAGAGCAGTGGTCGTTATCCCAGTCAAACAAGCATCCCCTGTACCTATAAAGCACGATAGAAACTTATGTTTATGTGTATGCATGTACTCTAATTCTCTATAAGTATACTGATAAATAAGCCTACTCTTATTTGTATTTTGATGTGAACGTTGTTGATTTGCTATTTTCACGAGGAATATTAGAACAAACTCAATGGAAACTGAAACTGAAAATATTACCATATCATCATTGTATCAATATTTCAGATTAATTTATGGTGAATGCGTGTATCATTACAGTCATATAACCTTGGTCAACACTAGGTCAAAATCATAAAAAACATCAATATATCACAAGCCACGCTTAAGCTGTAGCCCTACCGTATTATTCATTGTACGCTTGTATTGCTGATACGTTTTTGCTGTACACTGTGTAAAGCAATGAAGAAAAAATGTTTTGTTTAATAACAACTAATGATTATGTATATATGTATGGCTCCAACAATGTATGTACATTTGTATATTATACATGTACATGTATGTTCATGTACAATGATAATACAGGAATCAATAAAATCAAATCAAATCAAAACAAAACTTTGAACCAAGTAAAGCTCCTCATGTATTAATATCTATCGTCATAACGTGCTTCTAAAATCTACATAATATGCTAGATCTTTCAAAGAAATCACGAGGTTTGCTAATAGCATGCACATTGTTTACGTTATTTTCATTTGCTTTTCACATTCCTCTCACTCTATGGTATAAGATTAGACAGTAGCATATCCTCTCCGGTATACCATGAACAATTATCGCTTGAGAAGGTCGGAATAAAGAACGCTGATAACAAAGATAAAACGTAAATTTACGCCTTTTTATTGGTTTGCTTTACAAACTGTTGTTTAGTGATAACGCCCAACAAGAGCACCTTACGAGATTGCACACTTGCACAACTTATTGGTATTCTTTATAGTAGTGACCATTACTTACGTCGAAAGTTATGTCATTTACGTGTCCATGGTGTTAGAGTGTTGTATTTGCTATGCTATCGTGTGAATAATTAGTAGTTTGTATTAGTAAGTATTGGACAATGTCGAATTGTGAGTGATAACAAATGAAGAGCTTGCTTCCAAAAGGCAGTAAATCTATTGAAAATCTATGAATTTAGCGTATTTTGGAAGGAAGCTCTTCAATTATTATCTTCCTTTACCAAAACTATATCCCTTGTCTTTACGAAAACTATAATGAGGGGGACAATATTGTTCTAAAGTATACACCTTATACAGGCATAATTATTATGCGCTATAAGAAATTATTTTAGCATTTCTTTCATGTCTATATATCATGATAGGTTTTATGATACAATCAAAGTCTTTCCCACCCTTTACTATACAGTTGTACTTGTTATCCTTTATCAACTAAGAAAGTCTTTTTTTTTACGATTAACAAAGGTTTTCTTCCTAAATAGAACTAATCCGACTATTTTCACCTGCAAAGGGACCGGAACTCATGAATCACATTAACATCTTACACCAAGTACAGTAATCGATAACATTGGCATGATTTTATAACGTGATAATTTGAAATCACCGTGTTTTCTTCCTTGACTGTTGTGAACATTTTGGTGTAATGTTTGTTGTGTGTGTTTGTTGGAGAAAATGTGTGTGTGTGTGTGTGTGTGTGTGTGTGTGCGTGTGTGTGCGTTGTGTATTCGAGTAGTCAACGGTTAACCGAGTGGAAAATACACTGAGAGACACAGATAGCGTGTCCCGAGCTAATCGATACTTCGAACAATAGCGCCCTCACCTTCCGTTTCTCTAAGTAGCTGCGACTTTCCTGTCCTTGAATGGTCAGGCTGCAAGAAATCGTTAACATGTCTTTGTAGAGCTGTCTAATCAATCGAGGCAAATCTGCCTCCAATATTGGCTTTAAGGACTCTCATTCATTGGCACTCTTTATGTTCTCTAGCGACATCGATAAACCCCCGCCTCCCACCTCCCCAATTCTACCGTGTACCATTCTCCAGCGAATGAAACTCCTCGGCTACCCCCGGAGTCGTGACTGTGTCTGTTGATCTGATGAACCTTCGAATGCGTTGAGTTTAACATTACTTCGGAATCTCAATGGGAACATCGCACATTACACATGTTGATCGTGTTTGGATCGAAAAAGGAATTTCTCTCGCTGCGTTTCCCTCCTGTTCTTGAACGCAATCTTGTCGTATGAACCAATTATGGATAACACTCGCTATACCAAGCATTCTGGAAGACTATCTGACAGGTGTAGAAAAGGTGAGGAGATGTCGGACGATGAACTGGAATCTACATTTTCACTTTAATAATCCCATAATTTCACGCTTTCATTCTCGTTGCCAACATTTTTCTACGCGATCTCAGTTGGAATTTTTAATGGCGATCTCAAGCTCATCATTGTTCTTTATTCGGATGATCGTATCCTGAGTGCCTCTAATGTATCGAAGAACTCACACTGCAGTGTAGAGATTTATACCACTTCTCAGGAAGCCGGAATTGGTGCTGTAGCCGTCTTTCTTCTCGTTCGCGATCTGCTTTCGTTCTTCAGACTATAGGAGCGGGAAGACACAAATAAACATTTGACAGAGCAAGTCACATAGGTCATGTAGGTGACGCGAGATCAGAACTACTAAACTAGCCTACATTAATATCTGAGGTCAGGCGTACGTACACTCCAGGCGCATTTTCATGTTTATCAACCCATAGGGTTAATGAAGAAAGGGACAACTGTTATGACTGTTCGTTTTGCCAGCTGTTAGCAAGACTTATAGAAGGTAACTGATTATATTCACGGAGCAGCGCTGCCTTATACGAAACGGGATATCGTCACCATCTTTGGAAGATGTTTATGTTTTACCCATCGTTCAGCAGTTCAGGTGAATATCTTTCAAATGTGATATTTTAAGACTCTTGCATGACATATATTCGTGTACGATGATTATCAAGACTGCCTATGTGATATTTGAAGATTCTTGTATGACATATTGGAGTATGATGATAATGAAGACTGCCTATGGGATAAAAGTTTCATGTCTTTTTCACGTTCAGTTGACTCAGAAAGTCCTCCTGTTAAAGTTGACACGAGCATACATTTCAATTATGGAGTTGATGTTCCCATTAAGGATAGATTCCATCCTGGCATTTTGTTGCTTGGAGTGAAAGTAAAGATCAGTGGAAATTTCGGGAAAAGATTGATAAAGAATTACAAAGGTCATAAATTTAACAAGTTAAGAGAGTAAGAAAAATAGCAAATCTGTTTGGTTTTGATGTTGAGAATCTCTCCGGAAACAACTCTCCAACAATGTACTAATCTTAATTTTTCTCACCAGAAAATTATTCTTCATACCCGTCTTAGTACATGTATATATTCATAGATTATTGCGTCTTCGCATTTCCTTATCAGCGTACAATATTTGTTAGTATTCAAATATTGAAATGAGAAAAGAGAACCCAGAAAATTATTGAGATTTTGTGTGCAAATCATTAACTGCTCCACAGTATGATTATTAGGAGTTTCCAAGTTGCCTTGCAGTCCAAACTTTTACAATTTACATAACTATTTTTATCATGTCTACGAACTTTCTCTATCATTCACTGATCTTCTATTCCATTTAGATACGATGGTTTACCGAGATACAAATTCAAGGCGTAAGTCGGGTGCTTGGGATGAGACGATGGATTTGTAGGGCTCTAGGGGATCGAGAGTAGATCGGTGCGGCCTTCTCCCGACCGTCAATGTACTTGACTTCCCCTCCAGAACAGCTGAGCAAACAACAAAGTTCATGGCCCTATCTTAATGTGCAGACGGAATACCTAAAATGTCAATCCAGACAAGGATTTGATCATGTGCCATGTGTACTATCTGGATATTTTTTCTGCTGTTCTGGGGTTGTTGGTTTTTTTTATGTGTGTGTGGACTATGTATACATGCGGTTTATTCGTACTATCGCGACTGGCTGGTAGATCTGACTTAAACGATAAAGGGGGAACATCAGAAAATATTTCCTGTAATTGCGTGGGCCTGACAGTGGGCAGCAAATACGAAAAAATGGTGTATAAGTATACAATCATATCAAAGCTCCACACTAACTTTGTCCTTGGGTGGCTAAACAATGAAATCTGGTGCCTGATCGAGGCACCAAACCATAATCTTTTCTTAAAAAGTGGTGGCCAGAAATCTATTTCTGAATGAATGGCCCGGGCACCGGGGCACCTCTAAATTGTCAAGCCTTATGATGTATAATATATCGTTGTTTTTTCTCTTTCAAAAGTTTCATCTGTGCTTTTTACCTACTTTTGACTTCCATTAAATCCATTAATTCTAATGTGACGTAAGGACAAGCCTGCTTTTGTATAGGTCTCTTCGTATTTCTCTATGAGCGTGTTTGTGCGTGTTTGTGTGTGTGTGTGTGTGTTTGTGTGTGTTTAAACTGCGTCAGTTGGTTTGTCAAAGGACTTTACCTTTCTTTGCTTTAGTTCTTTGATTAAGTCAGTGTTTTTGTTGTATATTCTGGTGTGAATTTATATGTAGGCCCTAATTTTATTTGGTGATACATGCATTCCTACTATATCTTCATCTTTCACTGTCTTCAGTAATATGAAAATGAATTGTATTGGACTGAATCGGCAGTACAGATTCATTGATTTTTATTTTTGCTTTCGTTTTTTGTTATTTTTTACAGACTATTACTATGGTGATGAAGAGACTGGCACCCATGGCTGAATCAGACGACAACCCCAAAGACGTACATGTAGTATCTCGGAGATAAGTCGAACAACAGACGAGAGGTACAACAGAGCACTCGTTCTACCCTCGTAATGAAGTTTAACGCGCCCAAGCGAGGTGACACATTTTACCCGCCGCAAGATCACGGATCGCACGAAATGAAGATCTTTGCACAAGACGTGGCATCCCATCATATCCAGTCCTGAGCTTGTCTTCCTTGTTCCAGCTTCGCCCAATGGAGAGTAAACTGCAGACGGTAAGACATCCGTCGATGCATTTTACGTTAGCGTCAAACATGTCAAATACTCAACCATCTATTAAAGAACACCAGGGCCCTGTTTTATGAAGAGTTAAAATCGATTATATAGTTGATTTCAACTGTAAGTCTATGGCGGCCTGTGTGGTAAGGAAATTTAAAATCGATTTTATCTTTTGATAAAACGGGGCCCAGAAAGATAACACTCAAACACACACAGACACACACACACAAAGCACTTTATAACTATTTAACAGGAATTGCAACTTACAATTTAGTTCTCTACTCTTTCTCCTCCTCCTCCTTCGCCCCTTCTTATCGTCCAACATACTATACCACTACTCACCAGTTTTCATGACAATAATATATAATCTACTGTAATCACGACTATGATAATGATGATATTCATAGAGGTGTTTGTTCTCATAACTCATTGGAATGTTTCCTTATTCGATTTGATAAAAGATCATTAATTCTCTTGTCACAATACCCAAAAGCATATTGGAGAACATAGCTTTATTTTCTATCTTTTTTTTTAGCATTTGTTTGCTTGTTTGTTTGTTTGTTTTTTGCTTTTTTATTTGTTTTGACATTGGGAAGATCCCAGTCTCTGCAACGCAAACTTTACGAAGCAAGTTATTCAAAGTCACTAAAGACATGTAAGAGGCTCGTGTTATAAGGAAGTTGTCTACTCAATTCATAAAGCTATGTTTCAAGGCAAACTTTACGAAGCAAGTTATTCAAAGTCACTAAAGACATGTAAGAGGCTCGTGTTATAAGGAAGTTGTCTACCCAATTCATAAAGCTATGTTTCTTCTAATGATCATAGACGACGATAATGATAATGATAATTATCATCATGGTTAATATCTATACTCTTTTAGTATCAATTTTATTATTATTATCATTATAACAATTTCAAAGGAATAAAGCACAACTGTTCTTTAATATTGGATGTGATTATTTTCACAAGGTTATAAGAGTAGATTTCGACTTTAATAGCATAAATCTCTTCAATATCTTGCTTCCTCTTTTATTCAGAGAGACTGGACGGTCTTCATTGGCTGCCTTCTCCTCGTTGCCGTTTTGATGAGTGTGTATTCGTCGCAGGGATCGAGTAATATGACTTCTGTTATTCAGTCGAGTTTAGCTCTGGAAGTAGCTGTTAAGCCGATGCAATTCGCGTCCAAACGTCAGAGCGCTAAACCCGATACGAGCTTAGTCCTCATCAAGACGCACAAGACAGGTGGAACAACAGTGGCTTCAATTTTGAATCGATTTGGCTTCAAACATAGACTCTCATTTCTTTTCAATATGCGGGACTACAAACATGGTCACTTCCGCATGGCTTCCCTGGGCAAGCAGAAGGGACAGAATTTTCTACCGCCACTCTGCGTATCACTTGGAGACTACAAGCATTACCGTGGTAACTACGATATGATGACCGCGCATCTTCGATTCCTACCTAATCTTCAGGATCTACACAAATACATGAAAGCGGACGCACGGTATATATCAATACTGCGCGAACCTAGCGCGCAGTGGGAATCCGCGTTTTCGTTTTTTGGCGCCGCGCGTAGCATGAATATCAGCGCTGTGCGTCGGGGAAGTACAAACAAAGCGAATATTGCTGTGTTCTTATCTGATCCAGAACTCTACTGGGGAAAACCAAAAGGGGGCCACGCGAAATTCTACACGAGAAACGGGCAAATGTTCGACTTTACAAGCGATAAATCGATTCACACAAATAAGAACACAGTCAGTGATATCATTGAACGGTTGGACAAAGCTCTAGATTTGGTCCTAATTACGGAACATTTTGATGAATCACTGGTTTTACTGAAAACCCTGATGAACTGGGGATTTGCCGACATACTGTACGTGAAGAAAAACGAACGGGCCAAGCATTCTAATTTGAGTGAAGAACAGCAAAACAAAATCCGAGAATGGAACTCGGCGGACGTTTCGCTCTATGAACACTTCAATCGCACCCTGTGGGAAAAGATATCAACTCTAGGGGAGAAATTTCAGACTGATTTAGCCACATTTAAGCATCTCTTAGACGATCACTACCGCGCATGCGTGATTGGAAGCGAGGCAAAGGCGCGGAAGGGACAAAGAATGTTACGTATTGCTCACAAGACGGGTAATAAATCGGCGAAGTGTAAACGACTGGTCAGTGAGAATTACGAGACTACGAGACTCATCATGAAAAGGCAGAAAAACCGTCTTGGCTGTCCGGTGTCGTGGAAGAAAACATTGTCGGGATAGATACCATAGGTCACTATAACCTAACACTTTCCGCTTTATAGTATATTACACTATGCCCTATACATTTAGAAAAAAAAAATACGAAAAAAAAAAAACACCAGAGAAAGTTACAAAGCAAAGAAACCCAAAAGACATTGCAGGTGCAATAACAGGAAAAACAAAAGCACTCTATGAGAGCAGACCTCCGCCAAGATATCGCCATTTCGTTTAGTGGTATAGGACCACCTACAAGATGCATTTAATGAAAATCTGGGCCCCATTTCTTAAAAGATGTTAGGATGGCAACTCTTGCTGCCTGGAATAGCAACTGTCAATGGCAACAGCCACTCAGGAAGCTGGATTCTTGTCGTTACTATGACAATTGCCATTCCAGCGAGAGTTGCTATCAAATCACTTTTTATGAAATGGGGCCGTGATCATCCGTTGTTGAGTCATTAGGAGATTAAAATAATTCTATGTTGTTTATGTTTCCATGACCTCTTGGCTTTGAGATCATCCATGACTGCATGTTTCCTTTTACTTTATTATGAACACATACTGCAAGTTTGGTGAGAATTCAATTAACCGTTCTTAAGTTATCTTGTACGCAACCAGACAGACAGGCAGACAAACAGACCGGTATACAGATACACATACGAAACTGTAAACATAACCTTCGCCAGGTTCGCCGAGCGTAGGTTTCATCTACTAACATGTCAGAGGTTAAAAAAGGGAAATCAATAAATAGCTACTGAGTATTCAAAGAATGACTAATAGTTTTTATCGCTAAGTTCATATTCATGTGTTCAAAAGGTGTTTTGTCTCTATCAAACGCTTGTAATTGTCACTTTTGGCTTTGAGTATGCACGAATCATAGAATGATAACATATTCATGAAAGACTTGTGTCAGATTTAAATGATGATACGTCAGCCTACAACATTTATAAGAACTGTAGTATCGGTATACAATTTGGGTTGTTTTTTTTTTTTTTGTTTTTTTTTTTTATCTTTGCAGTCTGTTGTAAAGCATTTTTTTTTCAGGGAACCTGATCACGTATAGCAATGAAATCGTCAGCATCATACAAAAATAAATTGCCACAGAAACACATTTTTAAAACGTTTGTCTAAACTCGGAACTATCGTAACGACTTTTATACACAGGATATCAGTTCAGTTCATCACATAAAAGCAAATGCCATAGGCCCCAGTGAAGTTTACCTTGTAGAAGGTGGTCTCGAAATAAAATGATATGGAAAACGCATAATACCAGAAGATTTAAAAGAACGCAAGAGGGTGCATGAGCATCATGCACTAGTGTATGATGAGAGCGTACCGTTTGATGTTATTGTGGTGCGCGCGTGTATATATATATATATGTGTGTGTGTGTGTGTGTGTGTGTGTGTGTGTGTGTGCGTGTGTGCGTTATTGTGCATGTATGGTTGTGGTTTACATGACTTTGCATAATGCTCTTTGTGTACAACGTTGTTTATCTTTGTTTAATGTTGCTAAATTGTCCCTGGGAATGTTATTTTGTGGCATTGAACGAAATTCGAATAAAGAATTAGAAAAACTAAATGTGTGCTTGTATTTGGCCTTGAATAATTAAGTAAGCGAGATCCTTGACTTCCTGAATTATTTTTCTTAGGAATATCGTATATAAATGTTGATTTTATGCAATCTTAGAATATTGTTTTGTTACCATAATGTCGATTAAAATAGCCTTATGAGGAGAGAGAGAGAGAGAAAAAAAAGGAACATACATACACCGACAGTGTGTTTTCCAAAACTTGCACTACCTGATATATGTAAGGAAGAGGGACAGAGAGAGAGAGAGAGAGAGAGAGAGAGAGAACTATGCACGATATAGTCTGGAATTGTGGCAAATATGTATATATTACCTAGATTATCAAAGTTTAAAACAAGACGTAACAAAATATTTTTGTAATTATTTCAAACGATGCTAAGAAATGTTCTTGAATATCTGTTTATGTTACGTATTTTGATAATGTTTTTAATTACTCAAATTCCCTACCTATTGTGGAAAGTCCCTCTTATAAAGATTTAAAAGAAGGTTTTTCTATTACGAATTTCTCTTGAATAGATACACATTGAATTGAACATTCATTTTATTGCGGGTCAACACCAAAGCAATATTAAAATTTCAAATGTGCCATGTACTTGTAAGTATTAATATTTAACCTTCCTGATTTGATTTGATATGTTCCATGGGGTCCTTTCCAGAAAGAGATTTTAAAACAAAAAAAAAATAATTCATATAAATTACATACATCATGTAGAAATAACAAATGTAGCATTACATTTTATTAACTGTTGGACACCAAATTATGATTGTTACACAACATGAAATATTGTAAAGTAAATAAACAAAATGATAATGTAGAAAAAAATTACATGTCCAACAGTGTCTATTTTTTAACTTTGTGAACACGGCAGTTGCCAGATTATACGTTAGAATCATAATATTAGTAAATACATAAAGACGTGAATTTAATGTATCTATTGATTCTTACATTAATATGTGTATAGATGTACACGTATTTAGTAAGTGGGAAAGGGGACCTGGGAGGTATTGTCTACTAACAATTAGCATTATACTGTATATACGGGTCTTGGCAAATACTAGTCTACGCGATAAACGAAGTGTCACTAATTGTGGAGACGAACTCGGGATCGTCATACTCGTCATAATGAGAGCTAATAATTGGGCGGCCAATCCAAGGCCAATCTGAAACTGGAACATCATCGCAGTATCAACATAAAAGCACTTTGGCTTCAACTTCATATACGCGTATGTTGGAACTGCTATCGAGGACAACTATTGCAGCTGTTAAACTCTTTCGTAGACAACGTCGTTCTCAATCGTGAAGACATGTCTCCCAAGATTTTATAAGTGCACACTGAAAGCACTGGCGTAGCCAGGGGGGGGCGATGGGGGCGGTCGCCCCCCCCCTAAGATTTGGACCGAGGAGTTGGGAGGCGGAAAAAAAAATGCGTGTATACTGTATGCATGCACATGAAGCGGGTCTCCTTTGCAACCTTTCATCAAATAAGATAAATTTTTTTGAATATTTCACTCAAAGTGTGCACCAGATCGTTGAATTTCAATTCAAAATATGCAAAATCTCTCGTGCTTGGGAGGGGGATACCCCCTCCCAAACCCTCCCCCTCTTTGCCGCTTTCCCTAGCTAAGTACACTTTTTAGATTAAAAAAAATTCTGAATAATTCTGAGTGCACAAGACTTTTCACTAATATTCCGAAAACTGAAGGTTCCCTCATGTATAAGGGGAATTTCCCCTTTTAATCGACCCTTTCCTCCCTCAGCCCCCCCCCCCATCATTTTTTTTTTTTTGATTACCCAAATGTTGATTCCATCAAATATGCTTATTATGCGTATACGAGATATCTCAATTTCAGCCTTAAAAAGATACAAGCTCCATCGGAAGGGAAGAGTGGAGATAACACTCGCCAACGCCTTCTTCCTGTCCCCCCCCCCCCCCCCGCCATGCAAAGAAGTAGACTGTGGCTATACCAAGATCGCTTTATTTCAATTCTAAAAACGCAAAAGCTCCGCGAGCGGGAGGGGGAATCCCCCTTCCCCTAAGTTCTATCTCACTAGACTTTATACATACGCACAGATGGTGCACATTCGGAATAAGAACTAAATTCCGTGATTTTAACACTTCGATGAAAAAGTGTTGCACCAAAAATTTGCACCAGATCGCTGAATTTCAGGTCTGAAAACGCAAAATCACCTTCGTGTGGGAGGGGATATGCCCCTATCTACACCCTCGTGTGCATGCTTTTTCTGTTTGATTGCTGAACAGACAGCGTTCATGATATTCAGTGTAAGAATTAATACAAGAAGACTAGTGTGTTTGAATTATACTGTTTTATAGGCAAATTGTTCAATAATAATCTACAATAAAATATAAGGCAACCTTAAACAAGTGGGACTGTTTCAACTCGTTAAAACACGCAAAAACATGCATCAAATTGCACCATTTGCAACATCAAAATGCAAAAAGTTCTCACCGTAGGAGGGGGGGACACCCCCTCCCACACCCTCCCCTACCCCCTCGCTCGCTCCGCTCGCTCGGGTTCAGTCGAGTTCGTGATATACAGTGAAAAGAATTAATACAAGAAGTGTATCTAAATTATACCATTTTATAGGCAAATTGTTCAATAATAATCTACACTAAAATATACTGCTACCTTAAACAAGTGGGACTGTTTCACGTCGATAAAACGCGCAAAAACATGCATCAAATTGCACCATTGCAAAATCAAAATGCAAAAAGTTCTTACCGTGGGGGGGGAAACCCCCCTCCCACACCCTCCCCTCCCCCCTCGTTGGCTCCGCTCGCTCGGGTTCAGTCGCGTTCATGATATTCAGTGAAAAGAATTAATACAAGAAGTGTATTTGAATTATACCATTTTATAGGCAAATTGTTCAATAATAATCTACACTAAAATATACTGCAATCTAAAACAAGTGGGACTGTTTCACGTCGTTAAAACACGCAAAAACATGCATCAAATTGCACTATTTGCAAAACCAAAATGTAAAAACTTCTCACCGTGGGAGGGGGGAAACCCCCCTCCCACACCCTCCCCTACCCCCTCTCTCGCTCCGCTCGCTCCGCTCGCTCGGGTTCAGTCGCGTTCATGATATTCAGTGAAAAGAATTAATACAAGAAGTGTATTGGAATTATACCATTTTATAGGCAAATTGTTCAATAATAATCTACACTAAAATATACTGCAATCTTAAACAAGTGGGACTATTTCACGTCGTTAAAACACGCAAATCCATGCATCAAATTGCACCATTTGCAAAATCAAAATGTAAAAAGTTCTCACCGTGGGAGGGGGGTTCCCCTCTTACCCTCCCCTACCCCCTCGTTCGCTCCGCTCGCTCCGCTCGCTCGGGTTCAGTCGCGTTCATGATATTCAGTGAAAAGAATTAATACAAGAAGTGTATTTGAATTATACCATTTTATAGGCAAATTGTTCAATAATAATCTACACTAAAATATACTGCTACCTTTAACAAGAGGGACTGTTTCACGTCAATAAAACGCGCAAAAACATGCATCAAATTGCACCATTTGCAACATCAAAATGCAAAAGTTCTTATCGTGGGAGGGGGGACACCCCCCTCCCACACCCTCCCCTCCCCCTCGCTCGCTCCGCTCGCTCGGGTTCAGTCGCGTTCATGATATAAAATATACTGCAATCTTAAACAAGTGGGACTGTTTCACGTCGTTAAAACATGCATCAAATTGCACCATTTGCAAAATCAAAATGTAAAAAGTTCTCACCCTCCCACACCCTCCCCTACCCCCTCGCTCGCTCCGCTCGCTCGGGTTCAGTCGCGTTCATGATATTCAGTGAAAAGAATTAATACAAGAAGTGTATTGGAATTATACCATTTTATAGGCAAATTGTTCAATGATAATCTACTCTAAAATATACTGCAATCTTAAACAAGTGGGACTGTTTCACGTCGTTAAAACAAGCAAATACATGCATCAAATTGCACGATTTGCAAAATCAAAATGTAAAAAGTTCTCACCGTGGTAGGGGGGAAACCCCCCTCCCACACCCTCCCCTACCCCCTCGCTCCCTCCGCTCGCTCGGGTTCAGTCGCGTTCATGATATTCAGTGAAAAGAATATGAATTATACCATTTTATAGGCAAATTGTTCAATAATAATCTACACTAAAATATACTGCTATCTTAAACAAGTGGGACTGTTTCACGTCGATAAAACGCGCAAAAACATGCATCAAATTGCACCATTTGCAACATCAAAATGCAAAAAGTTCTTATCGTGGGAGGGGGGACACCCCCCTCCCAAACCCTCCCCCCCCCCCTCCCCCCCTCGCTCGCTCCGCTCGCTCGGGCTCGGTCGCTTCGCTCCCTCGCAGACTAACCGCCCCCCCTAAGATGAAATCCTGGCTACGCCGTTGACTGAAAGTCAAAGCAACCGGTATGGGGCCATTTCGTTCGGTGAGCCACTTACGGTTAATCTCTATTCCACAGTATATCATTTCCTTCTTTTTTCTTAATTCTACCGTAAAATATTTACACCTTTAACAAATTGGTAAATAGGTTATAGTTGTGTCGAGGAAAATAATTTTGTTTTTCTTTCACCCATCGCATTGTGTATTGTTTAGGGGCATCACAAAGTTACCAGGTGGTAGGACCAAAATATCTATGCCGTACCAAAAATTAATGTTGTACCCAAGTTTTGACTACAATTATATCAAATTGTTTGAAGTATAATTGATGTTGTTTTTGTTACATGCTTCTCAGCGTTTTCTACGGTCTTATTGCATGACATATGTAATAAAAGATCCGTAAACAGTTTACTTGCACATGCGTTGAAAGACAGTACAGTTTTACTCTGTTGCAGTTGAACTTTGAAGTGTACTCCGGGCCTATTACTTGTTGTGGTTTCTTTGGTTTGTTTCATTCTTTGGAAGGTCAACCGTGAGCAAAAAGTAATTTAAGTTTATATCACTTTCCGATTTTCTCGCGTTTATTCAAACATGAAATTAGACAGAGCTTGCTACACTCTAGTAAGAAAACTACTAAATACTAGCGTGATGATTTCAGAGAGCTTTGTAAATACAAAGCACACATAACACACATTAGAAGAGCAATTCCAATTCCGAAAAAAAACAAACAAACCACGTAGGTTGTTGACTCTATTGTTAGCGTATGTCTCATACACTAATATTACAACCACAAATCGCTAGATACGCCCTTTGAACTTATTCAACTGTACGCATTTTTTTTTTCGTTTCTCTCTCTTTCCTTGGTTGTTTCTATGAATATAGTACGGCCAAGTTGCGGCATTTTGCCTTTTCTGCGTCATGGTGACATGGACGTGCTCGTCAGGTAATCATATTCAAACTTTTAAAGAGCAGAAGTGTTGGGCTGTTGTTTCCTTCTAGCACTTCAACTTATTAACAGAAGACCAGGGTGGTAATCTATAAAACAAGATGTAGTATGCGCTTGTGAAACAAGTCATACAACGTCCCTGTGAGTTCGGATAATAGGGGTCAGAGGTCAGGCTTTTGGTGTTAGATCATAGCCAAACAATAATCAACTCCCACGTTTAATTTTACAGTAAACGTGAACGAGAAAGAAAAAAAAAAACAATTTAGATAGGAGGGATATTGACCGACAATTAATGTCGCAATTCACCAGCTTGATATCTAATGGAGATCAAAATCAGATGTCAACTATAGACAGTATAAATCAGGCAGTAGAGTTTAGAATCTTCAACAAATTCTTTACTAATGGGACTAAGGATTTAAATGCCACTGTGCCATAATGGATTTTGTTGAAGATTCAGGCAATATGATTTTCATGGAGGACCACGGCTGAAATCTTTAAGTACGTGTACGTTGCGCGGTCAGAAAACAAAAAGTTTGACGGTCAATAATGGAGAGGAAACATATTTCTCGTTTTTCCCTAAAATGCTGTAATGACTTTACAAGTGTCAAACGGTGAGAAACCATATGGCAAGCCCCATATCAATTCAGTTCTGCCTAAGCGATGTGTTATGTGTACGTGTTATATATATATATTTGTATATTATATCACCATCGCTGTTTTCCATAATTGTTTATAATTATAGCTGATGCCAGTAAAATGGACATGAATTAAATAGATTCCAGTTTGTCATTGCTTTGCCACCAAGCACCATGCCTCGTAAATCGCACGTGATTTTAAGCCGATTTCATTGTTCAGTATACAGTTCAGTTTATTTTCTGCATTCCGTTTTCGACAAAATTCACAATAAATATATTTGAATTCAACAAAACGTCAGGAATTGTATGAATTGTTCCTATATGCATCTGTGCACATCATGGAGTACAACGGCTTACAATATATTGCATAAAGGAAAACATAATAAAGAAGGAAAAACATAAAGCAATACACTCTAAATTCAGTTTTATTAGAGAAAATTATATGCATTACGTTGGAAACGCAGGAGAACATCTGCATATGCTGAAATTGACTAGAAAGAAACCTACGAAGTATGGCTACCTACGACACAGAAACATTAACTGTAATTAAAGTACATCATAAGTGCCGCCGCTCACTTCAATGATGAACAGCAGTGCAGAGGGTGTGCTGCGCGGCAGTGCTGTGAGGTGTGCGTTCGATCCCTGTAATTTTACTCTCTTTGGACAGCAGACGAATATCTGGTGTTTAAAAATGTGTTTGTTTGGTTTTTGTTTTTTTTATTTAATTTCATTCTCGCAGACGGTGACGGCACATGCACAAACACCGACATGATGTCCTGTGCGTCGAGAACAATGGATAATGGTGACGTCATACATTTTGTGCCGAAAATAGCGCCCGAATCGTTTAGAAATATCATCGAAAGTACCTTGAGTTGGCAGGGGAAAACATGGGCATCTGTAAACTATATATGCCACATATCGAGTAAGTGTCATCCGGTAAACAAATTACATTTTCCCTTCTCTCTTTTACTTCAATTATTCTATTTTTTTTTTCTTTGTCATCTTAAAGTTTGTTTTTTTTTTGTTTTTTAGTTTGAGAGATTATCAGTTTAACATTGATGGGAAAGGTAATGTTTATATAATTATATGGACGTATTTTGCCTGTAATTGTTTTATATGTATCTGCCGACTATATAGTATTGACAAAATTGAGCCCATATGTGTGCGTACACCTTGTTTGTTTGAATGAATGTATGTATGAATCTATTCATAGAGAGACATAGAGATTGAAATCCAAGATCCAAGATCCAAGAGAGAGAGAGAGAGAGATTTATGTGTTTTTGTGTGTGGCTGTGTGAGGTTGTAGTACAATGCGAATAAAGTTTCAGAGTGATCCATGTCTTACAAGCCTTTGCTTTTTACTGGACCACTGTTTTTCATACTTACTTTACTGTCAACCTTCAAAGCATGCATATATAGATGTTCTTAGTTATTCTATTTAAATGGATATATCATACTTTAATACTATACGATTCACATTGCGGTATGCATTTTTGTATAGATCAAACAATAGTTATTATGATTGTTTAATGCATGCTTTGTACTTTGTCCTACTCTGTTTGATGAAAAAAAAAACTGTATTGAATTGAATGAAAAACTCGGACATGCTCTACGTGGGATTCTACATCGAGCTACAAGATAAGGTACCTAATATATTAGACCAAGTTTTCATTTACTACCTGTAAAGTGGGCAGTATGCCTATATACATCGTTCACGGCCAGCCAGTACCAGTCAATGCTAATTGTTAAATGGACAACTCACACCACTCACTCTGTGATGAATGCCGGAAGCCCGTACTTTGATACCCACTTGTGTTATAAACCGAGAGTAAGATGATGTCTGTACGTTTATACCAATTAAATTCTCGGAAACCCGTGTAGCCAGAGCGCCTTAGGCGGTCAAAATGCATGGTCAATTTGGTGCCATTAATACCACCTTTACACCAACCAGCGCGCACATCATAGGCGATATGAATTACAGTGATTCCGCAAGTATAGTACACGTGACCACCTTTCTTACTCATCTCTACGTGACTCCCCCCAGGGAGGTGAGACAAAACCTCCCTGCTCCCCCACAGTTTCTATGTGTTTTTGTAAAATGTTTGTGAATTGTGCGTGTGTATGTCTCCCCCTCTTTCTGTGTAAGTGTGTGTGTGTGTGTGTGTGTGTGTGTGTGTGTGTGTGTGTGTGTGTGTGTGTGTGTGGGTATGTGCTGGCGCTTAACTGAATGTGTGTTTGATGTAATAGGAACTTGCAAACCTTTTTGGAATATGTGATTTAAGACACATGTTTATGTATTGCAGAAATACATTTCGTTTTAATTTTGGAATATTCAAAAATTGGAAGTGTTTGAACAATTTGATAATATTATTCAAGTGAATATACAATTTAGGATGTAGCTTTGAAGAGGAAATCCACCCCAAAATTTATCAACTCTACTTAAAAGAGAAAGCAATCCCTACAGTACGTTAAAAAAAAGACCAAAATCGGAAAAGAAATAAGGGAGATATGGAATTTTTAAATTTCCCTTTTTCGGAAAACATTTCTTGACCAGTCCTTATGAATATTCAAATGAGGGAGTTGATGAAATCATGCTCCCACAACTCGTCGCCGGTCATCCGAACCATCGTATATCCGATTTTCTGTCAAATTTTCGATTTTAAGATTTTCAGTCATTTCGATAATGGACATTTCCATAATACATAATTTCACATTTTCAGTTTCTAATTTGATGTATATTCGGTAATTTCATTTTTACAGAGTCTTGTCATGTCATTTTGTTCATTTCCCCATAGGCGCGCGTGTTAAGAGACAACGATATGCCGTTCTCTCCTTATGTAGGTCCTATATACGACAGTTCGGATGACCGCAAACACCAAGTGAACACAGTGCGCGAGGTCAACAAAACCGTCGCATTTCGGGCGCATTAGGCACTTTTTATATTCATTCAGCTGAAATATGATATTTTTGTCATTTCTGTACATAAAATGAACAAAATATTGTGAGAGCATGACATCATCAACTTGCTGATTTTAATATTTATAACAACTGGTATAGAAGTGTTTTCAGAAAAAAAAAATTGAATTTTCACAATAGTATCTTCTTACTTTTTTAAAACCAGATTATGATCATTTTGCACTGTTCTGCAGATATTTCTTTCCCTCTTTGTTGTGAAGTTGACGAGATTCTCGAGTGGATTTCTCCTTTAAAGCTATCACTGCAGGATACTGATCTATACATCTACACTCTCCACAGTGTGTTCCAGTAACCCCTGCCTACACAATGGGACGTGCACAGAAACTGAAGATGAATACGCATGTCACTGCGCACCAGGCTACTTTGGACTTCAGTGCCAACGGGGTAATAAAGGGCCTATGACATGTTCGGTTTGGATTGTGCTTTGTTATGTCAATGTCTATATTTCAGCTATAACTGGGGTGGGTGGGAGTGGAAGGGGTTTAGTATGCCTAACAACAGTTGATTTATGCGCTGGATTATCAATGCATCTTGCTCATTACATAACCCATTGAATTATCGTTTCTTCTTGCTTTTGGAAGCCCTAGTTATTCATGACAAAATCGAATAGGTGTATAGAATTTCTAAATAGAATTTCAATATTTTAGTTTTGTTCGTAAACATGTTAAAAGTTAAAGATGCGATACTAGTAGCCATCGAAGTTTTCAAGCCATATAAATGTCATGAGATGTGTACGAAAAGAGGGTCATATTGCTTAATTGGTGGAAATGAAAGTCGTTATGCCAAGGATATTATGTTAGCTACTCTGACTCTGGTTTGTTCAAAAGGTTTAAATGAACACTGATCGTTCGTGCTCACACCCTATGAACCTTATAGGTGTACTTCTGGTTTCGTCATTTGTTTAATAGAGGTAGAAATACAGTGCATGGTAAGGATTTGTATTGGATTGTTTGAAAGGATCCTTAAATCTTTTAATAACGTTATGCTGGAAAGACTCCGACAGGTTAAAGGTATAACATGTTATTCGTGCAATAAAATATTATATAACATAGGCCTACTAAATATTATAGATAACTTCGTTATTTCATTGGATTCGGATGGTTACAAGTCTGCCTACTATACGTCCGGAAGTTTCGTTAGCCAGCCACTGCTCGCAATGTAACGTTTTCTTCATGACCAAATCAATGACCAGTAATTTTTGTAGACCATTCAATGTGACCACTTTCATACCAGTTTGATACAATCACCTTTAAAATTGTTTCGAGACTTCAGGTGCTAGTTTTGTTAAAGCTTCAATTAGCAATCCATTAATATATATATATATATATATATATATATATATATATATATATATATATATATATATATATATATATATACAATGTATATTATGATAGAGGCCAAACTATCTTTCATCCTCCGAGTAATATAAACATGAATCTGTATGATAAAAGTGTCACAGATTTTTTTTTTTTCATTTCTGGAATGCGCATCTTTTGATTTCAATAACCTTTCAAAGAGATATTTCGCGAAAAAACCCGAGAGTGTGTTATCTCATCAGTATGATATCATGGTGTAATGATTCATAATCGAAACAATTTCCTTCAATTTTCTTTCTTTATAGAGCAATTCATTACATCTGTCTCCCTCTACGGTGGAAGCACCGACAGGGAAGGGGCGGTGGCCTTTTCTGTCCACCAATCCAGCACGGAGAATGCCGCCTTCTTCACCAGCCGATCGTGGACCACGCCCATATCCCATATGGTCTGTCGCCACCTCGGCTTTGAGGGCGCCTTTGCCACTGTCGGCGCCAACGTGTTTAACGAAAGCTTCATCGACATCGTGTCCAGGTTTGCCACCATCGGATGCCCGTCACATCCCGAGCAAATTACGGACTGTTGGCGCGCCACCAGCGTCGCTGCCGAGAAAGAGGAATCCAGTGCCGAAGAGGTCGTTGGTGTCATCTGTTGTTCGAGTGAGAATATCCTCCTTGCATTATCACGTTAGATCAACCAGTTGGACATGAGACTCTCAAAGTCCCACTGACTTTGTACAGATCCCATCGGTTTTACACAAGGGATGATTGTTAGTTGTATTGTGACAAGCCATCTGAGTGGAGTAATCTAATCAAGCCTCTAAGGTTAATTCTAACTCGGTCAAAAACTTCCAAGACTTCCCTAAAGGCCGTTTCACGACATCCTCTGAGTAGGAACACGTTCCTTCTCAGAATAAGAGAAGCATGCCAGTCAAGTTCATATTCGTGATAGGCTTCCTAGCCCTTTGAAGACTAAGAAAGAAGAAGATGACAGCACACCGTGTGTTCTGCATGAGCTTTAAATCGTAAGCCACTTCGTTGTCCCACTTTGCGCACGAGCAGAAAAAAAAAGGTTATTTATACTTTATTCACTTAGTTCAGCATGTGTAATACAATGACTATTCACGCGCTCCTTATAAATACTGCTTGCCATCAACGAAGTGTTTATTAAAGTCTTGAATATTGATTGAAAAAAGTTTTCAATGTATTCGTTCTGTGCGGGGAATGAAATTGATACTTCCCAAAGTGCTCAAAACCCGGTAGCCAGGCTTGTCCGCGACGGGGATATATTCGAGAATCCCTGTTGCCAATCGTGTTCAGCTTTATCACTGATCTCCAGAATGTATCATTAAAAGTACACACACAGCCGAAGGCCCTCCACTGGAGTCGACCGTTACCGATAAGCGTACGCGTCGATGCATGTATTCGCTGACCAGTGCCATTCGTGGTTTTCAAACGTATCCCGGTGGGCAGCGAAAATCGATTCAATCGGACAGCTAATGTCTTCAAAGTGCATTTCGGAGGGGGGGGGGGGCATTTCATAATGCATATTGTCCGACAAAATTGTCAGACAAATTAATTTGCTCTCAGCCAATGAGATGCAAAGATTATTGTAGCTTGTAAAAGTTTGTGAGAAAAATATCCGACCAAAACGCTTCATGAAATACCCTCTGGAGGCCTACACAACTTTAAATAAAGTCTTATACTTCTCAAGCTGGACAGGTGAGAATGGAGTTCCGCAGTGTTCGTTAGCATTATCATCATTATCATCATTATCATCATCATCATCATCATCATCATCTTTATCTTCATCATAAACGCCTCCAGTACCCAAAGAAATGACGTCAATGTGAAATGTTCTTATACATTCAGTTACCTGATGCACTTGCTTTTCACAACCATTATCATCTGCATCGATTTTCAACATTTTGGCCATTGTCATCAATCTGTGTAAATTTTCATAAGTGCCAATGCTGAGGTAACAATAATGGCAGGGGACTCTGAAGAACAGTGCTCAGGACGCTACCTTGGATAAACAAATTGACCACTATTATTATCACCATTGTTATCGTTTTTGTTCACTTTGGTTTTTATCTTATCCATCAATAATCAACTATTTATATGATTGCTTTTTAATAGCATTATCATAATTATCAATTCTATTTTCATCGATAGTTTTATCACAATCATGATCACCGCTGATCTAGTATTAATCATTAACTATAGGTGGGACAGAGTGTCATCCAGTTGGCCATGCTCTCGGGATGGAGTCGGGGGAGATATCCGACGAGGCCATCACCGCGTCCAGCTGCTCCGAAGCTAGCACGTGCACCGCCGAAAGCCGACTCAACTCCTTTTCGTTCTGGGCTCCCAACAACTCCGATCTGGCGGCGCCGTGGCTCCGGGTCTCCGTAGATAGCGACGAACTGTACCTTCTTACCGGAGTGGCGCTGCAGGGAGGCGGGCTGGGCCCGGACCAGTGGGTCACGTCTTTCACAGTCTCGTACGGTACTGATGAGTTTAGCATGTCGGACTTCGCTGATCCTTACTCTAATACAATAAAGGTAAACCGTATTCAATCTTCTATGGAGGTCCAGCGAAAAAACTTCAATGCAAATTCCAGTGTGTATATTATTAGATGTGTGCTATTACTCTGAGTAAATTGTTGACAATCAGGCTTATTTCCTTTTTCTCAACCACTGGCCGATTTGGGTGAGGGTTTCAATATCTATTTCTTTTTTAAAAAGAGTGCATTTCGGAAGGGATTTATATGTAGGCCTAGATGAACGTGTGAAACAAAAGAGAGGGAGGAAGCTATAGAAATTTGGGCGTAATCAGATTAATATCATGTACATCATAACGACCTAAGGGAATGAGAGGTACTATCATATTATGTCGTCATGTGGGTTTCTCTGCTTACCCTCTCTCTTTCTCTCCCTCTCTTACAATAGTGACGTCATATCAATTGTTTCAGTTTTTTCCTTCAAAATCAGTCAATACTAATTACTCGTTCTGCCTCGGGGTAATTGAAGTAAAAGATATATAAAACATAAATAACACCGTCGTCACATCACATAGATTATTTCAAATGGACATTGCAGATGTTGCCGCAATCGAATATCAAACCCCTTTGAAGTTTTGGTAATATATTTAGCTTTAAGTCAAACTACACCTTTGGTAAAATTTCCACACTTTTTGTGAATTTATTTGAATTGTAACACGTATCTCTTTGCGGTGATCTTGCAGTTATTCCCCGGAAACTACGATGCAACGACCCCGGTAACCTTGTCTTTCCAGCCCCCGATCCTTGCCCGACGGGTACAGATAAATCCTCGCAGCTATGTGGGTGCGCCAGCCGTGCGTTTAGAGATCTACGGAGTTGGACCACTTTCGGAGTTTGTTCGTAGGTCCACCTCCTAATCCTTTAAGCGCAATTTAGAGGGTCTGATCACTTTCTCACTTTCTCTTTCCTCTCGTCATTCCTACGCGTCCTCCTTCTTTCCCTCTCCTTCTTGAGTATAATCATTATCTTGATTTTTAGCGTTTCGTCCTGCACTTAAAAGTATAGATTCATTATCTTGACTAATACGTACATTTCCCACTTTTGATCCTAATAGTTTTAAAGCTCTTTATTAGATAAAACTGTCACCAATATGAGCAATAGCTGAATAGTGTACAATTTAGTTGGGGTTCATTTGAATATAAGAGCCTATGCTAGTTTCATGAAATCCATGATTTATTTCAATGTAAGATCCCAGATTTTGATCAAATTTTAATCCTCTGTACAAAACTTGAACTTTACACAGTAACCAATAATGTGTATGTGAGTGTGTGCTTACGATGGTCCTGAACAATGGGCATGGATACCACCTGTTCAAAGCGCTGCTCCAAGGTACATGAATGCTTTATCAATTATTCGTGATGGAATGCCGTGGGCACTGCTAGTCTGAATTCATGGCAAAGGGTTACATGCATGCACATAAAAAATTAAGCCTATGTTTCCATGTGCTTACATACATCACATTTCAGCATGAAAAAAGACTAGCTGTGATAGCGGAATTCCTCATGAATATGTAATAAAGCATTTAAATCCTGGCCATTGTCCAGGTCCATTGCCTGGGTGTCAACTACACAATCCTATCATGCCTATACACACCAATAACCCCTATGCCAAGTTAAAGTTTTGTACAGAGGGTTGAAAATAGAGCAAAATCGGAAACCTAACTGAAAAAAATTGATGTTGAATTAAATGAAATTTAATATTTTTTTCATTTTCAAATTCCCTTCAACGAAATTGTACATTATTCAGCTATTGCTCATATCAACGTTAGCGTTATCTGATTTATAGTTTTCGAACTATTAAAGACCAAAAGACTTAAGTGTCGATGTACAAAATCAACCTTTGCTATTATGTAGTACATACAGAGTGCTTAAGAAGAAAAAATAATGAAAGTAAAGATATAAAACAATTATCATGTTGAACACCAAGGGAACACTTTACAGTAAACAACTGGTAAAGTTTACAGATAATAGTTGTAATGCAGGAGGACATGAATATTGTTATTCATAAGCATATCTTGACTAGAAAGATGGTCCTATAGGTAATCTATTCTTTCCCTTCTTGCTATAAAGAAGATGTGTACGATCCCGACATGCAATGCGTTCCGGAGCGGGGAGTTCCCCTCGGCATGGCAGACGGGGGAATCCCCGACGGTGACGTCACAGGGCAAGGAACGCGACGACCCGAAGATGTGTCTTATGGTCCCGAGTTCGCACGACTGCATCTCGACTCGGATGCAAGGTACGAGGCTGGTGTTTGGGTCGGGACCAACGCCGGAGCTTGGGTTGGGACGAACGCCAGTAGTTGGCTAAAGGTAAGATTATTCGTCTTCTCTCCTAGTTTTTAGTTTTCTCCCTTTCTTAAACCAACCCGATTCTTGTATGTCTAGAGTGATTTCTATTAATACCAGGGTTAAAGATGGAACTAACAATGTGCACGTGAAGGAACGACAAGTTGCACCTGTTTCATTCAAAGTAAGCATACATGATAAGAAACTTCCTGCTTTTGGAGGGTCTTTGACAAGAATAAATCGAGATTAAGAACAATGTGGGGTTCCCAAAGAGAAAGAAGACATGAGAAGGCTCTAATGATCTTCATTTATCTTTAGTATATAAATATGAGATATTTCATTTGGGAATGTAATAAGGATGACAATTCTGAAAGACAAAAATAGCCAAATATAAAGTATTCACGTTATTAACTTTTACAACGGCACTTTCAAAAATACCGATTGTATGAGACAAGAAGTGCTCTACTGTATTTCGTCATCTTCTGAAACAACAGCAAAACACTTTGCATGGTTTTCAGTGAAGGGATGGTTATTTTTATGTATACAGGGGAAAATAATCACACGACCATGGAAATAAGATCGGGGTACACGATCCGCTCGGTTTTTCATGTTTACTTACTGACATAATACGTAATCATAGAAGTCGTGTAAATTTTCCTTTATTAAATCGTAGAAGGAAATTCAACCTTTAGATTAAAATAACTATAGTTTATTATTTACTTATGATATAAAAGCAAACGTTTTAGAATGAATAGAAAGAATATATCTTGCTTTTATACTTTTATCAAGGTTGACTTAGCTGTCAATCGAACCGTGACGGGAGTGATAACCCAAGGGCGCCCCCTTGCTTCGCAGTGGATCACGGCTTTCTCTCTCTCCTTCTCGACCGACGACGTGGAGTGGAAGTTTGCCTCGTTGCCGGCGTGTCCCGAGAAGGTACCTATAGAGCTACTCGATTGAAAACTACAAAGCCGCTCCAAAGGATAGTTCCCCCAAAAAGAGTTTTTACTAGAATTGGATAACTTGAATTTGGATGTGGCTTTTGGATTCGATTCGATTTGATTTGATTTGTTTTGATTTGATTTGATTTGATTTGATATATGATATACAGTGGCGGATCCAGGGAGGACCGCAACCGGCGCACGCCCCCCGCCCTTTATTTGTTGTTGAAACAAAAGAATTTGTTGAAACAAAAGAAATAAAAAGAAAAAAATGGGGAGGGGTGCCTGCGCCCCCCCCCCCCTTTAATTTTGTAAACGCGCCCCCTCTTACCGAATTCCTGGATCCGCTCTGATATATGATATGATATGATATGATGTGATGTGATGTGATGTGATGTGATGTGATGTGATGTGATGTGATGTGATGTGATGTAATGTGATGTGATGTGATGTGATGTGATGTGATGTGATGTGATGTGATGTGATGTGATGTGATGTGATGTGATTTGATTTGATTTGATTTGATTTGATTTGATTTGATTCGATTTGAAACTAGTTGATTTCAGACTATCAGGCCTTCTGTACCTTAAAACCGGGATGGGGTTCCAGACTGACCTCAATGTGGATAACTTTGGAGTCAAACAGAAATTGTCAAAGTAGTCAGAGAGTATGGAGTTCCAGAGTTCCTGTCGCACAGATAGATATTCATATACTAGTCATCCACCTCAAGCATAGAGTGGAGAAAACTTCAGATTACCAGAATCAAGCAGAGTAGCTTTGAAGACGACCACGTGGTTTATATTCATCTTCGTGTCATCTAGTTTTAGAACCGATCACGTGCAATGTTGATGCTAGACAAAATAATTATAATAATTTGTCTATTTGCGATAATCGCTATAGGAAAGGATCCACCACCTACATTATTAGAAAAAAAAAAATCAGGACTCGTTCGTTTTATACCAATATTTCTCTTCTGTAAGTTTATCAATGGTGACTTTTTAATCTTTGTAATATCAACTCATATATTCTTTCTTAAAACCGATATGACAGTTGTTTTTCTGTGTATTATTATGACAGGTATTCCCTGGCAATTTTGACGGCAATACCACTGTGGAGACAATACTACCTGCTCCCGTGAGCGCCCGCTACGTTCGGTTCCATCCTCGCTCCTGGTTCGGAGAACCCGCGCTGCGATGCGAGATTTTGGGCCAGCCGTAAATAGGATCAATACTTGACCGATATCACACCAGTCCTGTCGAAAATTCAGAAATTGAATATGACTCTCGATATTCGTATCTGAGAAAACAAGCTTATTTCATTTCAGTAGCTATTAAACCTGAATATGGGCCATTGATAACTCTCACCTCGCCCGTAAATTTTTGAAGCAATGTCACGGTCTTATTAATATGATGTGAAAGTTGAACATCTTTCCTGGCTGTACTGAACCGATTAGAGTTGATTAAGAGATTGTCTTTCTCAAGTATTGTGAATGATTTCAAAAATAACTCTTAAGCGAAGAGCTAATTTCTTGACAGTATGTTATGAAACAGAAAGTTGCATACGTTGTTTGTTGTGGTTGTTGTTGAAATATATGGATAATTAAACAGTCGTAATTCCTTCATTAAACAATGTGTGTAAGATTGTAATATGAGTCCTATGTGATCGAATAATCGTTACCTTTATTACAATATTTCGCTGGTTATTCGAAGTTCGTTATCCCAAAGGTTGTTATCCCAAAGGTTCAATATTTCGAAATTTCGTTCATCCGAAAAAATAAATGTAACAACGGTTGTTATTCCGAAGGGCGGATAATCATACAATGGAAAAAAAAAATGCATTATTCGTAAGATTCGTTAATCCGAATACAAAATGTGGTTCGTATATCCGAAGGTTTCGGATGAACGGACTTTCAGAATGATAAACATTCAGAATAACGACACAAAATAAATTGGTATTTATTCATCTCTGGATGACCATTTCCTACAAATAACGAATTTAACTTCTATTTTGGATTATTCGATAAAGCCGCGGTAGGCACCTATTTAATGATTACTAGTCTGGGGTCTATCCGGCCATTGAGGACTGGTGGTAGAGAAAATTATCATGTCAGTTTCTGTGGCAACGGGTTTCTAGTCCCAATAATTGCTGTGATATTGGAGACCGTGACACATCCAGTTCAGTTCAGTTCAAATTTATTTTCGTATTTCTGCTTTCTTAACGAAATTCCAAAATGATTGAAAGTAATACAACAAATAGGAATACAAAATATATACAACCATGTCTTTCAATTAAAGGTAAAAAAAATATTAAACACAAATGTATGTATAAGGAAATAATTGAAACATGATGAGGCCTACATAAAAACTATAACGCTTGTAAAACTGTAAGTTCAAACATTCATAGGCGTGAAATTATACGGAGAACGGATGTGTTTATTTTGACCAACTAAAATTATACCTGTACACATTACCACAAAGGTAATCATTCCCAATATCGCACAGGTGAAAAAAAGAAAATGGCTCAGTTGAAGACTCATTTCATCCAGCTGAATATAAACACGTTTTCGTCGAATATTCACGTAAGTCAACTCGTACCCCCCCCCCCCCCTTACCTTTGGATTCAACTTAGGCGAGGACCAGATTGGCTGTAAACTATAGCATGGCACCATCAGCGCAACATTCGGATCATGCACCCTTTGGTACAAAAAAAAAAGAAAAAAAAGTGGCGAATGCAATACAAAATCCATCGGATTTCAGAATCTCCTTGAAAACTCGTTATATGGCATCGCATTCAATGTCAGGGGCGGGTTTAGCTTCTTGCGCGGGATGGGGGTTGACCCGGAAGGGGGGGGGGGGTCCGAGAGGAACGAGGGGGGAGTGCATTTTTTTTTTCCATCTACTTTGAGTCTGAGGCAGAGTTCTTTGAAGTATGTGGGTCTTGATACATGACAGCTGCGCTTTTTTTTTTAATGCAAAGCATATTTTCAAGTGGCAGTCCAAAGGAGGGGGGGGGGGTTTAAACCCCTAACCTCCCATTCCCTAAACGTATAGAGCAGGCAAAATTGGTTGTTTTTGTTTGTAGGAGATGTCAAGAAAAATTGAAGTAAATTGCCTCTGATGTGTGCGCGGTAGCGTGCCCTAAGGTGAAGACCGGATGGCTAACAAGCTTTCCAAGAACAGTCTTGAAATACAGACTCGGTACTATGTATAATTATATATGTCTGTATGTATATATATATATATATATATATATATATATATATATATATATGAAGAGTTTGTTCGCAAAAACCGATAAGTCCATATTTGCCAAATGGAGATATTTGCGATTAAAGGTCAAGAAAAATAAAGAGAATAATAAGAAAAATTTGGCTTCTTTTGACCATAACTTCAAAAATGTACCTTAGTATGTAGTGACCAATATATCATTTAAAAGGTATTATTTTGTACTTTATGACAGAGAAGGTACTTCAAAATCTTCAAAAATGGACTTATCGGCTTTTGCGAACAAACTCTTCATATATGTATATATATATATATATATATATATATGTGTGTGTGTGTGTGTGTGTGTGTGTGTGTGTGTGTGTTATATTCTTATGAACTTTGACCTGTACGTCGACCTGTCTACATGAGGCAGCGAGTCATTTCGTGACTTTTTTAATCTATTCATTTCTATAGGGTCGTATAATTGGAATACAACTGTCGTGTTGTAATCATGATTCCAGGCAATAACAGCAATTACAGGAAAAAGTATATGAACAAAAAGAAAATGATGAAAAGTGGGTCATCTTCTTTTTCATTACACGCTGCATACTCTATAATCAAGATTACGAGTGTGTTTTTTTTTTCCAAATTATGTTTTATTTCGATGGTATGAAAGAATCAGTATTTCAATTCAAAGGTTTTAATTCAATGTCTTTTAATTCAATTTATTTCAAGGTTTTAATTCAATTTATTGAGATCATGAGATCGAGTATGATTCAACTAATATAGAAAGAGTAAAAAAATCCTTGATATATTTCACATTTTGAAATATTTACGAACTATTTAAGATCCTATACACACTTATAACGGTCTTTTTCAAGTTGGTCGTGTTTAGGCGTGCCCCCGAGATCAGACAGGCATTCGGGTGGTTTTGTCCACATTCCGATGGTCATCGTAAAACCTTTTGTTATGGTCAGTTCAGTTCAGGTCAGTTCAAATTTGATCCATTGATCAATGAGTTACTAGCGATATTTTTTTTCGCTGTCTAGACTATCATTGATATTACCAACATAACATCTCTTCTCTTTTCGTTGTTTAACTGCGTTTTCCAAATTGATAGCAAACCTTTTCACATGCATTAGGAAATGTGTAGTCGCTGTCCCCTAAAAGTATTGTAAACGTCACAAGTTGTTTTACACCGTGACACACACACACACACCCACGGGCGCGCGCACACACACACACACACACACACACACACACACACACTACAATAAAGTCACTCAGTAAAGCACCCCAGAACGACTTGATGTCTTATATCGTTTGAATTGACACTACGTGACATAATAATAGAGTTTTCGGGCGTTTCATGGCGTGGTCATGCGTGAATTATCGTACGTTGAATCATTTTATTATACAGTCGATCCGCACTAAGTCAATGGTACATGCCTACTCTGTCTTGTATTCTGGACTATAGGGCTCACACGGGTAAATAATTCCCCATATAGAGGCGTGTGTTAAAATTCGAAATTCAAAAAATTCTCTAAAATAGCTGGGAGAAATGAGGTGTTTCATCTTCACTACCCTGGATAAGTGAGATATACCCTTTCATCCATCACATTCCCAAGGCGGGTTCTTCAGCACCATCTCTGTCCAAGGGTCGGGAAAGCCAGACAACGAATTCTTTTTACTCAAAAAGTCACCTATTTTCTGTACATGCACCCAATGAAACATAGTCCCTTCAAATCCCATGAGAAAAGCTTTCATCCTCCAACCAAAATGCAGTTTGTAGAGAGGAATTCATACTCAATATCTGCAGCTATTCAGTTTTTTGCAAAACTGCATTATTGATTTTCAATTAAGTTTTTTCTTCATTTATGTCGGTATCTTTGGTGCGAATTTGTGAAGGGGTCTGGGATATTCCATTTTATTTACAGGTGTGAGCCCTATACACTGCATGATACAAAGGACGCCCTCAGACCAAGTCGGCTTCCAAGATATGAATCTGTATTTTTTTTTTTTTTTAGCTTTTAGATCTGAACGGGGCCAAAAGAGCTCCATGCTTCATTTCATCCGATGAAATGGAGCTTCATGTTTCATTCCATCCAATGAGAAACGACTCGGAGATCCTGGTAGGCCTCTAAGTGAAGTACAAAACTGCAATAAATAAGCATAATAGGTCTGAATAGAGGCTAACCCAGTCGGGAGAGCTAAGTCAGTAAGTGTCTGTCAAGGTCATTACACGTGTTCCCACGCAAATTTTCTTGCTTGTTTTCACGCTTTAGTTTCCTCCTTCAAACTGTTTTTTTTTCCTCATCTTTTATTTCTTCTCCTCCTTCTCATCCATCTTCGTTTTTTCTTCTTTCTTCTTTCCATTCCATTATTTGCAGTGTAGTAGTAGTATCTGTATTATCAACATCATCGTTATTTTTCATCATTACTGCTCATCTTCTTCTTTTTCTTCTTGTTATTAACACGCATATTATTATATATACATACACATATTACTATAATTACCATTATCAGTATCAGTATAATTGACATCATCAGTGTTTATTATTTTACTCTTCTTGCTCTCCTTGTTCCAAATGTTGGCTCAGAGAAAAATACCGGAATGCATTTTTTTTTTAGAATGATGACGTCATAATCACTGCTGCTCGATCGCCCTTGACTCGCCCAGATCGAGTCCGCTGTTTTGTTATGTGCTTTTTTTTTTTTTTTTGCATTATTATTTTCTTGGTGTCGCTGTGATAAAGGGGGTGTGGCATGACCCCTTTCCTCTATGTGAGCAAGGCGTGCGGAATGAACAGGATCTTGCATTGATAACAGAGGGAAACATATTTCGTTGGCAGTACGAAGAACTGAAGGATGAACGATTTGCTACGTCATCACAGAATACCAGCACTCCTGATGTTTTCCTGTTAAGGACCTATTTTTTTTTTCATACATATTGCTGCTATATTGGTTCCACGCGGAACACAATCACTCGCACGCGCTGATGATCAGCAACAAAAAAAGAGAATACTTTTGAAGAGAAATTACAATATATTTACACGTCCATGGTTCCACAAACTCTGCAGTGATAGTCTCTTACTCTTTCTGCACCGTCGTGGCCTGTACCAATGCATGTCGGTAAACTGGAGCTTCAGCCGGGAATATGACCTGTGTGGATCCTATATAGCTATCGAGGTATACAACGCAAGTTTACACGCTTCTAGGTCGGACTCGCGTGTGCAGAAACCAATGTATGGATCTAATATCGATACCGGTCTATGACGTCTTGTCGTGGGATATCGTGGGAGGCTGTTGTTTCTTTTACTGCTTGACACATGCGAGTATCGATATGCGATATTGTAATATACTAGGTTATCGATTAGCAGATAGCGAAGGCGACACACCGAGACTCTGAGAAGATCGAGGAGGATCACCAGTTAGGTGAATCAAAGTTTGTCTGTTTATTTGCTTGTTTTATTCTTGTGATTTACACCGACTGATGGTTTCTTTTTTTTTCTTTCTTTTCCTGCACCTTTTCTAGACCAAGCATAACTTTTCCTGCACTTTTATTTAGTGTATATAAAGTGCGAGAGGTAATTCCCTTCCCAAACGTACGCGGTGCCTCATTGTGGGTAGCATTATGCTGAAAGAAATTGGACTGAGGCGGACGTTGCTCTCGATCTTGAGTCTCCCTTTTAATCAGTCTAGATTTCGGCTTGTTATCAGCCTTCATCACGATCTACTGTACAGAAGATTGGCATTATATGTTATTGCGACACATCAGTACATAGATAATAACTATTCTGTTGGTAGATCCTGATGAAGGTCTAATGACAAGCCGAAAGCTCGACTGATTAAAAGGGAGACTCAAGATCGAGAGCAACGTCCGCCTCAGTCCAATTTCTTTCAGTATATATATATATATATATATATATATATATATATATATATATGTAACATATATATATATATATATATATATATATATATATATATATATACGTATAATATTATATATATGTATATATATATATATATATATATATATGTATATATATATATATTTTTTTTTTTAAATGCCTCCATTCCACAGAGATTTTTTTTTTCCCCTCATCAGTCACTCGTGGGTAGCACAGTTTGTTGTTTCAGGCCACCCACTGAAATGTCGGATGGCAGTCTGAGATATCCGGCTTGTGTCGGTCCACCATCAGTGTCAGACGCGTCGGGCGTGATTGGATGAGGCAAGATCGGCGGGTGAGGACCACGCGCGACGGGTCTGACACTGACACGACAGTTATCAACCAACACAATTAACCCGTTCCAGAAGGGAATCTGGTGGCCTGCGTATTAAGCCTATGGAGATATCAGAATTCAGTATGGAATGGGTTAGGTTGAACTGATCAGAGTACGATCCGATACACGAGTCGTGGATGGGTGGCCGGAAGCAACAAACTTTGCTTCCGACGAGTGCCCGATGAGAGGAAATGTCTGTGGAATGAGGGCATTAGTCGCAGTATTATTGAACCACATATGAAGAGTTTATTTGCAAAAGGGGCTAGATCCACTTTCAGTACTTTAGAGAAAAATTGGTTTGTTTGTAAGAATTTGTACACAAGTATATGGGAAATCAAAATCCAATTTTGCAATTATTTCTATTCAAATAGTTGTCTGGAGTTGAAATTTTCACTGTAAATGACTCAAATGGTATTCTGTGCAGTGATGCTTATAACTCAATTTTCATCAAGAATGGATCTAACCCCTCTTGCAAATAAGCTCTTCATATATAAGTTATGCACGGTGTACAGGGAATGGTGCATTCGAATATATCATTGATTATATGCTGCGGCAACAATATTGACAGATGAAGCTACAGGCAAAATCTTGATTTGTAAATTGTTGTGTTTTTTTTGTGTGTGTGTGTGTGCGTGGGGGGTGGCGTCTACGAGTAATCTCAAACGAAAAAAGAATGTAGATATTCTCTTGGCTGTAAGTGATGAACAGGGTATGATGAATCAACACAGATCACATAAATGTTTTTGGTTTACAGTTCCTTTAAAGGGATAGTACAGTATTGGTGGAAATGATAATTGGGCATTTAAGTTTTTGCGAGATACCAAGAAAACACTTATGAAATAGTACCGAGCATACCACTATAAGAGGAATTCAAAGTTTATTTGATGAAAATCCGGTTTGGAATGACTGAAACATCCAAAACAATGGAAAACAAGACGATCGTAATAAAATATGGGTCCCACACTCTTTATTAGAATCGCTCTGTTTTGGATATCTCATTTTCATCAAATAAACGTTGAATTCCTCATGCTCATTCCTCATTACATGCTCTTTCATATTTCATGAGAGGTTTCTCATTTTCTCACCAAAAAATGTTAGAAACCTGAAATTAGGTCTCAACCAAAACTATACAATCCCTTTAATGTTTTGAGAAATCGGTGATTAATCATTTTGGAGAGCAATGGTGAGGCACAATGCATGGTTGAATAATGTAGGCGGGGCCCGGTGCGCTGTCAGCGCCTGGATCCGCCACTGCGGTGTATAACGTGTAATCATGCATAACTATCTTGCTCTTCCGTTATCATGATATTTCGTGCATCATATACATGTACATGATATAAGAACGGGAGAGTGTTGTAACAGGACAAATTGCTTCAAAAGATCATTGTCAGCAACATACACAGAACAGAGATATCGGATTGGTACAGTGGGAAAGACGTTGAGACACTTTGAATGAAAGTAATATATACAGATAACAGAAAAGAATGTCATTGCACTCGGGTTGGTGTAACTCTTCAATAAATGCTGAGTTTAAAGAAAGTCCTTAATCAGAATTTGTTAATACTAGTGTTCTCCCAAGATCACACTAAAGCCATTATGTTTGTGCCAAAGCCATGTTCATACCTGCGAATTTCCATGTGTGGATATGCAGGTAAACATTGCGACTTCGATGTACGTGTACTGTATTACATCACCTTCGATAATTCTCCTTGAGGTGAAGTCTCGTCCACAATAACACTCGTGTATAGGGTGCAGCACTAAATATTTTCCTACAGTAGTACTCCTCTGCCGGTTGTGATGTCCAATTATCATGTTCATAGGGGGAGGTGTTTTGTTGATATTTTGTTCTGGATGCATTGCTAGTGGCGGATTCCAAAGGTTCCCCTTTATTTTTTTTTTTTGTTAAAACAAAAAAAAAAACAAAGAAAAAAGAAAGGGTCGCATACGCCCCTTTAATTTTATAAAGCCCCCCCCCCCCCCCCTTCGCCCTTTACGGAATCCCTGGATCCGCCCCTGATTCCTCATCACACAAAATGGGCTGGTTAGCTACAGTGTGTCTCAATTTGGCGTTTTTCATTGAATATTCACTTTCCGTACGCTTGAATAACCTTTCGAAATGTATTTTTTACGTGTGCCCGGGTCACAGTTTCCCAGAATATAGCTGCATATGTTTGTGGCCCTTATTGAAAAAAAAAAAGTCTCCGTGGGTAAAGAAAAAAAATCAAGAGAACAACTACTGTAAATGCATTCACAAACGGAATGTATCCTTGACCTGCACCCGACATAATAAACAGTCAGGGAGACTACCTATTTTGAGGGAAGATTGAAATCCCCCCAAAGAGGGAACATTGAACCGCGAGCAGATGTTACGTAACGGAGCGACGCGATATGGTCAGAGCGAACCGTTACAGATGTTCTTTTTCCAGTCGCTATGAGAATAATTCACCAAGAGGGAGAGAGAGAAACACATGTACACACACGCGAGCGTACACACACGGAGGGTCATCCGCATCGAGTTGGAGGACGGATCGTTGTGTGTAGCTATTTTTAGCGCTCCTCTCTCTCCCCCTCTCTCCTCCATCGTTCTGTTGCTGCGTACCCGTGATCAGTGATGATGCTGATAAGCAAAATCCCCAATCACTTAAAGGGACTGTACAGTACTGGTTGAGGTAGAGATTCATGTTTTGAACATTCCTAAGTGAGATAATGAAAAGCCTCCTGTGAAATATGAAAGAGCATGTAATTTTAAGAAGGATTCAACGTTTATTTGATGAAAATTGGTTTTCAAATGGCTGAGATATCCAAAAAAGTTCTAATAATAAAAGGCGACATGCCCCAACTTTATTAGTATCTCTTTGTTTCACCTTGTTTTTGGATATCTCAGCCATTTCAAAACCGATTTTCATTGAATAAACTTTTGATACCCCTTAGAACTGCATGCTCTTTGACATCTCATAGAGCGGTTTCTGAATATCTCACAAAACGTTAAAAGCTAAATCTTTACCTCGACCAGAACTGTACACACCCTTTAAACATGTAGTACCTTTCGCGACCCCCAGAAAAGGCAGAAAAGACAAAACAACAAGTGAACTGACCATACACATCGACATTGTGTTGTTGGAAGGCGGAGCATGGTCATGCAGACCTATGTTTTGATCGAAGTTAGAGCTCGAGGAAGAGACATGCAAGTTTGAAGAACAACAAAAACCTTCACAAGACAAGACTAATAGTGAGAGGTAATCATCATCTATTAACTCTATTTCAATTTCAACTATTTTAGTTAAAAGCATATGTGATTGTGATGTGTTGATCAAACATTTTTAGAGACAAAGTGAGGGTGGATGTCGCAATTATAGTTCCCTGGTTCATTACCGTGATAGTGTACGTGTGATGTTGCGATGATCTAGATGAGGTAACCTTGTGGTTGCATGAGGCTTGTAACTTTTCAACCAGTGAGCATGATCGCAAGAGAGCAAGAAAGTATGAGGACACTGATGGTCATTTAGCAAAAGAAAGAACCCCGGAGCTCCGGCGGTCCGCAGTTGACGTTCGACAGCTGTGCGAGAGCTCCAGCGATAACACTGTCATGCAACCGATTAGAACACCTACGGTGGCGGTGCCTTCCGTCTCTTGCTCTTTTCATTCGGACATTCCACAGAAATACGGGCAAACCAGGAGTTTAGGGGACCGGACTATCTAAGTACAATACCAGTTCTCACCAACTCTTGATCATTTGACGAAAAAATAACTGAATTGTTCATAGAAATATCGGCAAAAGCATGACAGGCTACCACAATTCCCATAGACGTTGAAGCTCAGCGGTAACAGCGCTCATGTACGCACGGTATACGTGCGTGCACTGTGTTAACGCGATTCATTGCATAGCGCATTGCAGACACACACACAGTCCGTCCCAGTGTTTCGTTGAATAATCGCTGCAAAATAAGAACGCCTTGAAAGAAACTATGACACGGAGATTCAAAAAATACACTTTGGATCCGCGTTTTCATCCTTCAATTACAAATTTTCCTCACTATATGTGAATATTGATTTTTGGAGGAGATAAACTTTATTTGTTCATCTTTCATTGGGTGAAATTTCAATATCAACATTAAATGAGGATTTTTTATGGTGAATTTTTAAAGACATGCATGTCAAAACGATGCAGTGATAGCCATTGACTTTGTACGCGTCGAGCTTCGGCCAGAGACTGCGGAAAGGTCATGAATAGTTCATTGAGTCCAACTTTCCCGATTATTCGCGAATATCTCCATTCCCTAAAAATCGGCTGTCTCCCTGACTGATAAAACGGTCGGTATTTTAGTACAGTGATATCCATCAGTAGCTTTGAAGAAAAAAAAAAACGGCCGTTGATTAAGAAAAACAAAGTAAGAAGACAGTTGCACTTCCTCTCAATAGGCGCGGTCAGACTGGCAAAAGATCGCGAAGTTTAAGATCGCGATCTTTAAGATCTCGAAGTTTTGCCAGTGTGACCGCAAACTTCCAGCGAAACTTCCCGCGAAACTTCTCGATCTGTTTGCGGGCGGTGCCTCCGAAGCGCGAGGCCATTGTCATGTACAGATGTGCATTGTTACGTCACAATCACTAGCCATCGGACGGCGCATTCTTGCTTGCGCGCGTACCAATGGCCCAAACTTCGCGATTTTAAACTTCTCGATCTTTTGCCAGTCTGACCGCGCCTAATAACCTTCTAATGGGGACAAGCAATGATTTTGCTTTCAGGCGTGAACGTACTATACACTGCTTGTAGAAGCATTGTCAAGACGTATAAGGTATAAAGATGGTAATGTTGAAACCTGCAGTTTTACTTCGTTGTAACGAGAATTTCGTGATAACTGTATTCGTTATAACGAGAATGCACTGTACAGTCTGACATTACTTCGTGTCCATTTGATACCAAAAAGGACTGGGCTGTCTGAAGAACCGGTCAGTCTGGACGATGGACGTGAATCGGAGAATGAGGCTGACGGCCACCCCGCCAGTGGCGCGGATCCAAGTGAAGCCTGTTGGGAACCATAACAAAAACATTGTAAGAGTTACGGCACATTCCTTTGGCTATTTTCATAAGCACTCCTTGGTAGTCATTGCATATATATATCATATATATATATATATATATATATATATATATATATATATATGTATATATATATATAAGTATATATATATATATATGTATATATATATATGTATATATATATATATATATATATGAAGAGCTTTCAACGGAAAGGCGCTAAATCCATTGAAAAATAATGGATTTAGCCATATGTTAGCGCCTTTTGAGAGCAAGCTATACATATGAAGAGATTTATCGCAAAATGAGCTAAGCGGCATTTTTAAACATAAGTTCATTATCATATAGAGCAAAATTAAACCTATCCAGTAATACCTCACTTGTTACATAACAGTAAATATTCCAAGAGTTATGATTAAAAAATCTTGTATTTTCTTATGATTTTTTTTTTGTTCTTAGCACTTTTAATCAGAAACATCTCTGTTCAACAAGAATGGATTGAGCTCGTTTTGCGATAAACACTCTTTGTAAAACCATCTGATAACTATGGATCCATTCAGGGGGACATTCATTATGCTCATAATCATCAAAGACACATATCACCTTAGGGAGACAATTTGTGTCTCCTTAACGTTTTCCACTACCATTCATGTTTTCCTTCTAACATTGCTTATCCACACAATGTCTCCTTAAAGCTGGATTCAGAGTTATGAATTGAAATAGAATACAGGGCAATCGGATGAATAGACTCAAGTGGTGATGTAACATCCTTTATAGATATTACATACACGGATGTTCGAATTCCTTCAACCATTTCATTCTGTTTTATTTTGAACGTATATTATGCCTTAAATTATATAGTTGGATGGAGATAATGAAAACGGCATTCAAAGATGCATAGTGTACGAAGCGACGAACATAACGACTATAATTATACGAATATACAAATGTAGAAAATTCATCTCAACCAAGCAGATATCACGCTATAAATACAATATAGAATATTATGATTATGATAAAATGACCAGGGGAAATGCATTAATACCAATACAGTTTACATAACATCTCTTTTTATGTTTATTTGTGTAGCAAATTTAGTGTAAGAAGAGCGTATTGTAAATGATTATCAATGGAAATATATTTGTGTTTGTGCTGACAAAATTATTTCTATCCAAAACATGAGTTTCAATAATCACTATTGGGATATCTTTGTTTTCCTCTAATTCTATTTTTTCCAGCAATACCTCCTTGTGTTCGTTCTCCTCTTGTCGGTTTTTATCGTTATGGCGTCGCAAAATATGATCACTCTGTCCGTGACATTCTCTTCGTTGGATCGACCGCAAAGGTATGTGACGTCACCAAATATGTTACCCGTGGCTCGATATTTTACCGGTGGCCCTGTAGCCGGCGGGACCACTAAAATTTGATGTCGGCCCCCAAATTTAATAAAAGTTTAATTTTTTGCTGACCCGACCCGGCTATAACTAACATTGATAATTGTTATTTTCTACCTAATTGTTTACAGTAAATACATTTCTTTCTCGGGAAACAACAAAATAAATTTTAAAGATTTTATAGTGACATTATTTAAGTTTTTTTTCTCCTTTTAATTCTTATGAATCAAGAAGACTTTAAACTTTATCATTAATAACAAAGTGGGCTTGTATTTTGAATGGATTTGGGAAGGAGCTGTTAACCATCAGCTGCTAACTAACTAACTTTCTAGGTAGTTAGACAGACTGGTATAGACAGATAGATAGATAGATTGATAGATAGATTGATTGATAGATAGATTGATAGATAGATAGATTGATAGATTGATAGATAGATAGATAGATTGATAGATTGATTGATAGATAGATTGATAGATAGATTGATTGATAGATAGATAGATTGATTGATAGATAGATTGATAGATAGATAGGATTGATAGATAGATTGATAGATAGATAGATAGATTGATAGATTGATTGATAGATAGATTGATAGATAGATTGATAGATAGATTGATTGATAGATAGATAGATTGATTGATAGATTGATTGATAGATAGATAGATAGATTGATAGATAGATTGATAGATAGATAGATTGATAGATAGATTGATTGATAGATAGATAGATTGATTGATAGATAGATAGATTGATAGATAGATTGATTGATAGATAGATTGATAGATAGATTGATTGATAGATAGATCAGTGCAATCATGCTACTTGTATTGCAGGGTGCATACGCGTCACGTGTTCCATGTGACTCGTTTAAGGCCTCGGCACGCCTAGCACGGTAACGGCAACCCACCGTTTTTGTTTGTTTGTTTGTTTTGCTGCAAAGCACCAAAAGGAACCATGTTTGGTTTTGTCACAATATCACTTCTCCGCTAGAAATGATTTTGTTACAAAATAAATCTTCAACTGGTGTTAATGTTGCTCTTGATTGTGACATACGAATAAGATGTTGGGTGATTTTTTAACCGAATTATTTATTTTCTTTTTTTAAAGAGAACCAGTTACGATTCCTTTTGGCGCACTGCAGTAAAAAACAAACAAACAAATAAACAAGAAACCGGACCGTTGTCAGGCCTTTATACTAATTCTTTATACTTTATACTAAATCAGGCCTTTATACTAATTAGCCATAAACCACTACCTAAATAGCCCTATACTGTACATTATGACAGGATTCATTCTTTAAATTCATGCCGATGATTTGAACATGGCGTGAATGGACATACCTTTTATGTGACCTTATCGCTGCAAACAGACATGTATAATCAATGCGACTTGAGCGAACGAATTTTCATTTGTTACGATCCCTTCCGTCACACACTGGCGAAGTTCAATTTCTGGAGATAAATCTATACTGTCATATTTGCTTTTTCCCCTCTGTGCTGGTAAGTGCCTGTATGCAACGTCACTCAAAGTTTTACGTTTCCTGATAATATGATTTACGGTAATGGAAAGAGTTCAGTTGACCAAAGGGTATTTCTTTGATTGGTTTCTTCTACAAAATGGTAATAATGATAGCTAGAAAACTGGAAAACATAGTGAATGTAAAATGTGACGTACCTCCACCGTGCTCTCCATCACTTTCTGTACTTCGTCAGTTTCGAGACATTCCGATGTTTCCATTCAAAAGGACTTTAAAATCAAATGAAATGAATGATAATGACAATAACACCAATCTTTTATTTACATAATATATTCTTCCGCACTGCAAAAGCTACATTTTCCCTTTGTTCCTTGTTCTTTTCTGTAGATTCCCTGGGAGGACTCTAAATTTAAGTTTCGGTAAAAACGACGACACTTCTGACAAATCGAATTCAACGAAAGACTTGCACGCGGCCATTGTCAGTGTAAATGAAACCCACGTGGCCAGGGTTGAGCAGTCAGGCGACCAACTAACTTGCCGGCCGAGACGTAACATAGCTTTCATCAAGACGCACAAAACAGGAAGTACAACCCTGGCCTCCATCCTGAATCGCTTCGCGCTGAACCACGTGCTCTCCTGCCTCGCATACCGGGGCGACCCGCTGCGCGGTCACATAAGACTCGATATCCTCCACAAGGGATCCAGCAGGAGGTTCCTACCGCCGCTAGGCGTGAAAGTGGGCGACTACGCGCACTACAGGGGTTACAACGTACTGACCGTCCACGTGCGGTTGCAGCCGAAGATTCTGGACTATTTCATGGCGAAGGGTACGAAGTACATTACAATCCTCCGCGAGCCGAGCTCGCATTTTGAGTCAGCGTTCTTCTACTTCAGAGCAGCGAAGTCACTCTTTTCAAAAGGAGACAAGCAATCTAACTTGATCAAATTCTCCAAGTCTCCTCTGACCTACTGGAACAAACTACCGTCCATGTCGTCGAAAAAAATATACACCCGCAACGGACAAATCTTTGACTTAACACTCGATCGCAGGATTCATACGAATCGGAAAGTCGTGGAGTCCATCATAAACTATTTGTCTAAGAAAATGAGCCTGGTACTTATAATGGAATACATGGATGAGTCACTCCTGCTCCTAAAGAAGTTAATGTGTTGGAGTTACGAGGACATCTCTTACGTAGTGAAGAATAACCGTGTACGCACTTCCGGAATGTCGAATAGCGTACGCTCTTCCCTGCAATCCTGGAATTGGGCCGACACTCTTCTGTATGACCACTTTAACCGCACCCTGTGGAGGAAGATCGCCGAGTACGGACCGACTTTTCAAGAAGACCTCGCCACGTTCCGGAGCATTTTGTCACGTGATTACGACCGCTGCGTCGCGAAGCAAACACGAAACCCGAAAATGAGCAGAGTGGTGCGAACAAAACTCGCCGACAACTCGACCTATTGCCGCAACTTGGCGGGAAGTTCGTATAGGTTGTTCCATAATGTTTGGATGCGACAAATGCACAGGACGCGACACTAATTGCACAACGTCCATTTAACCAAAGTGCTTTCAGTATCATTAGGCAAAAAAAAAAAAAAAAAAAAAAAATTGTTGCATTGGCGTAACATGAGATTTTCAAATAGGGTCGGTCCGGCGGATTTTTTTTTTTTTTTTTTTTTTTTTTGCTACCTGCATTTTACGTGTAAAACTCGTGCTCAGCTCAGTAAACAGTTACAACTGCTGCACCGAATGTGCTGTGTTCATCTATTCTACAAATCATTTATGAGGCCGATATTATGGAATTATACCCCTTCACAGAATTTAAAGATGTTGAAATCCCTATCCTGAATGTTTTCGCTTCATATTTTACTATTTTGACTTAGATAAGATAGATGCAAATTGACCCATATGTACGATCTTTTCATCGCACACGGCGATCTCTATTACAGTCCCACATATACAGATTCGTGTAAGTTCTCCACACAAGAAACCTATGGCAAAACTGTGCACAATACATCGCAGTCTGAATGCTACGTATACACTGAATAAATCTTGTTAGAGTACGTGTCCGTGTTGGAAACAGATGACGTACTGATCAAGGAAGGCTTATGCGAAGGCGCTAGATCTCTCCCTCGTACATCCGATATCCCCAGAGCCGTTTCCACTTCCAGGTTTGTGCGATCGCGATCGCAATCAACAAGATATTTGATATCGATAGCAAAAAAAAAAATAAAAAAACATGGGGTCGGCGGAATTTTTAGGGTCGGGCGGGTTACGCCAATGCAACAATTTTTTTTTTTTTTTTTTTTTTTTTGGGGGGGGGAGCTTTAGATTTTAGACGCGCGGACGTTCATAGGAAAAAAACATGTTCTGAGCGTGCGCAGTAGCGCGCGTAAAGTCAATCTATTTTTAGCTTGCGTCGCCTGAGTTTTTCACTACGCGTACTGGGCTATTTTCACGTCCGCACAGTTTGCGACGTAGAGAGCTTCTTCATGCACTGATTATATGGGGGCGCGATTTTGTTTTTTATACGTTGCGTCCCAGCGTAATCTAAAGCTACTTTTCCACACGACGCAGGGAGAGGAGAACGTCCAGCGCAAGCGTCGGCTCAAACGTCCGCGCGTCAAAATCTAAAGCTCCCTATTATTCTCTGTGAGTTCAGTTGAGTATTAACAAGTTGTCTCTTCCAGTCAGAGGCAAGTCGACGCAGTTTTTATCTCTGAGTTCTAGAGATCTACTTCTAGAATAATGACAGTGTGAGTATTGTGATATCTATCTATATGCTTCGAGTTCAGATTGGCACAGAAATACAGCTTTGTACACTCTGTTCGAGGTCCTTGGCACAGTATGGGTTAATGTAGGTGCTAAGAAAATTTCTTGCATTGATGGCCCCAAGGTTGGCAAATTTAGTCACCATAAGGGCCAAAATTTAAGAGTGTGCATCAGAGACAAATTAATTTTGCGCTTCTTCGTTGTCTCATAAATGTCTTAGGTCCTATAAACTTAACAAAACTATAGTCATCCAATGAAAATATTGTCGACAAGAATCCATTAGATGTGGAACTGCAAATCATTCAAAATAATGGTTATTGAATAAAAGGGTGCAAAGGGCTGTCGCTCACAATTAATGGAGCTGCTTTAATAGTTGCTCGAACGCTGCTAGCTGCAAAGGTTCATATCACGAGGATTATATATATATATATATATATATATATATATATATATATATATATATATATACATATACATACCTACCTAGATGTTGCAAGTTGACACTATCTGATAAGAGGAAGTCAAAAGTTTGCCCGGAGAAAGCCGAAGGTTTGTCGGTTCAGGCTACCAGATCTAAGTATTACGCTTTGAAGAGAACCCGGACCAGTTGCAAAAAAAAAAAAAAAAAGGTTGAAAACAATGGGCAAAAGGTAAGAAGCATAACAGTGGATTTTTTTTTTTGACAGTTGGATAAAGATTGTGGAAGTTATTTGAAATTCTAAGATTTCGCTAATTTTCACTCAACACTCCCCAACAGTCAATATGACATGAAAGTGAATGTCTTATACCATCCTCCTTCAACATCCAGTGTAGATCGGGGTTTTTTTTAATCTTGTTGTTATTGTTCTTGTTGTTGTGTTGGGGTTTTTTTTCTTGTTGAAACGCAATTGTGATCAAGTCTGAAATCCTATTGTATTTGACTGGTCATTATTTTAAAGTTATTCATCCTGGGATAACATTATGACGGAAAATTGCATTTTCGTCAGGTGTTTTTTTTTTCACAGTCAATGGAAAGTTGTGAATAAACGACAGTATCAGCCCACCAACTGTCATAGTATAAATTGCTCGAGAACTGTTTTGCAGTAATTAACGAAACTTCACAATTTTACCAATTTCTCCAATTTCTATTCGATTTTCATGAAAATGATGTTCGCTGTTGTGCTTAAAAGGGTTGCCAATTTGTTCAAATTGATTGGTAACTGACTAAGAATTCCCGTTTAAAGGACAAGTTCGCCTTCATAAACATTAGGAATGAGAGAACGCAGCAATATTAGTAGAACACATCAGTGAAAGTTTGAGGAAAATTGGACAATCGATGCAAAAGTTATGAATTTTTAAAATTTTTGTGTTGGAACCGCTGGATGAGGAGACTACTATAGCTTATGAGTCATATGCGTACAACAGTATAAAGAAAATGTAAAGAAAATTCAACATTTTCACCTTTTTCGCATAATAAAAGAGCACTTGACTTGCCTCTTTCTAGGGGCAGGGGGAATAATTATTACCCATAACATATGTCAGTAACGAGTCAAGGGAATGTGTACTTTTTTTTTTCAAAAGATGAAATTCTGTGAAATTCTATTTATATTTTCCTTATATTGTTGTACGCATGTGACATCTAAGTTATTCATACACTGTGGGTAGTCTTCTCATCCAGCGGTTACTGCACAAAAACTTCAAAAATTCATAACTTTTGAACGGATTGTCCGATTTTCCTCAAACTTTCAATGATGTGTTCTACTAATATTGCTACATTCTCTCAATCCTTATGTTTATGAAGGTGAACTTGTCCTTTAAACTATTTCAAATGGGAAATATTATATTTCTTATGCCTCCGCAAAGAAGTATCGCCATTGCCATTGTTTTCGGGACGTCCATCCGTCCGCAATCGATTTCGTGGACTACGTAACTTAAGCACCGTTTGAGGTATCCAAATGAAACGTGGCATACTGTAAAAGTGGAAATTTTCGCGGTGTTGAAATTTTCGCGCATTTCGCGCAACAAGAAACTAGCGTGAAAGTAAAAGCACGCGAATATTTTTGCTTGCCATATGTTCCTGTGTGTGATGTCTTGATTCCGCGGAATTAAAAACACGCGAAATTCTCCTGACCCGGCCAAGCGCGAAAAATGAGTCGCGCGAAGTCCACTTTTACAGTAATTATGTATATATATATGAGAGGATGAAGCTGTGCCTATAAATTTTTGGGCGTACATGCTCAAGGTCAAAGGTCATAGGTAACGGTCAAAATAATACAAACATTTCACTATTTCCCCCATACCTCTGCAATGCCTCAATGTATTTCAATGAAACTCATTATATAAATGTATAACCAAATACAGATTCTCTAGGAAACGGTCAAAGGTCAAGTGAAAATGGTAAAATTTCACTTTTTTAAGCAATATTTTGGAAATGGCTCAAAGGTATCTTCGTGAAACTTCGTACGCCTACATAATTGGATGTTTTCGGTAATGAGGTCAAAGGTCTAGGGTCAAAGGTCACCTTGAAATGCTAAAACTGTACTATAATATTATACTAGCATTTTATGCTGAAATTACATTTTTTTCTCCACTCCCTGGAAATTACTGAATGTATCATACTCTGTGAGCCCTAATCAAACTTAGTACGTGCGTAAACATACGTATTATCACACACTGATTATGTAAGAAGAGTTGTAATATTTTCTACAATTTTTTTCTAATCATTTGATGGTGTATCTACATATCGTACTATCTAATAATATAATTTCACTTTATCAAATATTATTTAGAGACCCACAGGGTGTCTTGGTTTACTTAAAAAAAAAAAATAATTCATTCCAGAAACATATTGTCTGATTCTTTGCACCTCTGTCGAATTCTTTATGAATTTGACTTATCAAGATATTACTTGAAATACATATTGCGGTCTTTTTAGGTAGAGGATACGTGTCATTAACCTTGACAAAAAGAACTCCCTGTTTTTATAGAGCCGCTCACGACAGAATCAAATAAAATGTATTCAAATTTTATTTTCACTGATTCCTAGATTCAATCGCAATTGTTATCCCTGTATTATATACGCGAAGGGAATCGTGAATGACACATTTTCATTTCTGTGTTTACTACCATAGCTAATTGTAAGAAAACACTCGAAAACCGTTTGCGTCGTGTGTAAAGCTATGGCGGGATTTCGAAGGTGAATAATTATATTCACCGTCACAACCCAATAAATATACTTATAAATTCCACTGCATCTTAAATACGGAAACATGTAAGTGTCATTCGACCTGCCGACATGGCGTGACACTTCATCTTGTCAAGTCGGCTTAATATTCTTATCATGTCTACATGTCAAGACATGTAACTCACCACGTCGACTTATCACATTTAACAAATCGACATGGCGATATAGCTGATATTATCTTACCAAGTCGACTTCCTGAAGTATGTATGTCAACATGGCGACATACACTCTCTCTTGTTATGTAAACTCTTATTGTTTCGACTTATTAAAGTTGATAAGTTGACATGGTGAGTAACATGATATCTTGACATGTCGACATAATAAGAATAAAGTTGGCTTGCCAAGATGAAGCTATCTCGCCATGTCGTCAAGTTTGGCACTTAGAAGCTTCCGTAGCTTCTCTATTCGGCAAATTTCGACAATGTATTCGGTGCAACCGCTTGCTACTATCCAATGAATACGTGCTAAAGGACAATCTTTGCATGCATGCGTCCTGGAAAATATTGCTCTGCCTGTATAGGACCTACTCGAGGCTGGGAAACATGTTAAGCTTTCTCCATTCGTTGTCACTTAATACCTTTAGTTCTGGCGATCTTCACAAGGAAAGTTAATAGAGAAGGCATAGGGGTCCACATTCCGCGCCAGATGTATCTAACAGACATGGGGGGGGGGGGGTGGGATGAGGGCGACCCGCACGCTGTACGCTAATCAGTGAGAAAGTCAACTCCATGTTCGGTTAACAGTGATGTGGTCAGCAAAATTAAGTCTCATGAAAGTCAGACCCATCAAAACATTCAAAAATTCTCAAAGTTGATGTGCTATACCCTGAAATAGTGATGTTGGTTTTCCACACTCGCCAATTCGAATTACATTAGGTGATGATTGTCTTCCTTCAGAAATCTCAAATTGTCTTGAGATTGTCACCGATATCGATTTCATATTGTCACTGATATCGATTTCAGTTTACAATTGATTAATATTCTTGGCAAATCTCAGTACATGTATTTCTCAACAAACATTAATATCACGTTTCTGTTCAACAAACTGATGCGAACGTTTCAGATAATGACATTTGTATTCTCATCCAATTATAGCTGTGACAATAGCTACCAGTGGAGTGTTGATTCACAAAGCAAACGTTCCTATACAGCTATAGTAAGGCCGATACAATACATGTACGTGTGCAATATTCTATTATTCTTATTTTCATCTGGCAAGGTCAAATCAGTCTGTAGACTGAATTCTTTTGCGTGGCTTCTTTTGTGAGTGACGACACGATATTCACTCAGCCGGGTGCGAGGTGCTGAATATGTCAATGGTAATAAGCCAGTTCGGAGTTAGCTCATGGGCACATTGGTACGAATGACCTTTCTTTTTTCTCAGTTAGTTAGGGGCACTTCACTCGTTTTCAGAGCGACTTAATGCATAAGCTTTACGTAACAATTTATGGGATTCATCAATCCCGTTCAAACAAAGAATAAACTTGCGTAGACCAGATGAGCAGAATGATCTGTCAATTCACACTTGAGAAAGCATCCATTTCATTATTTTGCATTGGATGTACTGACAATCTCTTTCTATTGATATTGCCAAATACCACTTTTGCTGTCAGGTGGATGTGCTGGCAAGCGGCATTTATAAGGATTACATGAATAATCATTACATGACAGATGTTTATCCCAGTAAATTTAAAAACCAACATGCCTGTTGGTCCGAATGACCTTGTTTCTGCTCATGCGCAAAGTGGAACTCCGAACTGGCTTATTATAGACAACAAAGGAACGTGCATTTTGCCCGTGTTGTTCACGTGAAGTGATTCGCGTTAGGTGCGTGCGTCGATAGTTAAGTTTGTGTGTCCCTTTTGAAATCCTGAAAATTTGATTCTTTTCATGAACTTAATAACTCAGACCTTTCCTCAGATACATAACACTGGAAACTCCTTTATGATGGAGGGGGAACACATCATTGAAGATTTTCAGCGAATTTATGCGTACCCCGAAAAAAGAAAAATCCAACCGTTATCGTATCTCGAGACAGAGGGTACTTTTTCATTTTCTTTTTTAATGTAACACTGAGGTATATTACTGTAAGATTCTTAATAATGATTATGCTAGCAGACATTATTCTTTAACCATGCAAAATGTTGTGATGTTTGCAACTGCGATGTAAGACTATGAATAATTAAAAGTGTCCGCAGTACAATGCATGTATACATGCGTAAACGTACGTTTAGGGCCTGACGCGTCATGAGTCTTCTAATGTGAATCTTCTGTAATTACGTATTCTTTATATCGTTCTTTTCGTGAACTGTTGTGGTTTGCTCATCTGTAGTGACGGTGGTACATAAACTTTAAAAAAGAATCATAACTTTGGAACGGATTGTCCGATCTTCCTCAAATTTCAGCGATGTATTAATTAATGGATCCAACTAATATTGCTGCATTGACGCAACCCGCGCCCTCCATTCCTCTTTTAGTGCATAAAACTGTCAAATTCCAGGTATTTAAGCATAATAATACAAGTAAATCTCATACTTGTGGCTCTTGCTTCCACTAAGGTTGTCAAGTCTTGATAGAAGATCTTTGATGTAGATTGTCATAACGCAAATAAATCCGAGAAGAAAGAAAAATATACTGTAATGCCCTCCCATATTTGGTTTATCCTACAGGTAGGGCAGCTCTACTGCACGCGATAGAATGGCAGTGCATACTCTTCGAGGTAAAGAAAAAAGACAAAAGAACGATCGTGACTTCGATATGGTTCTGCAGGTTCACATGGTGTGTGTGTGTGTGTGTGTGTGTGTGTGTACACGTGTGCAGACTTAAGGCAGACTTACTGTTTCGATTGGGCTTATGGGTTCCAATGTGTGTGTGTGTTTTTTTTTGTGTGTGTGTTTTTTTACGAAGATTTCGAGATAATGCGAAATATTTTATTTGATATGAAAGAGTGTAAACTTTATAGAGGAATTTGATTTATTTTATGAAAATATGTATATTTGTAATTCTGTTAATTGTTCTAGTCTTTGTACATTTGATAATTTCATCAATTCCATTTTTTCTTCCGCGGACTGTTTATAATTTATTATGATATGATTCATTTTATGGAATTGTAAATTTATTTTTTAATGCTCCAGCATTTTGAAGTAATGAACAGTTGCATACAAATGATTGAACTTATAAATGCATCTTAACTGATGATGTTTATGGGGTTTTTTTTTCAAGTCTTACGCGGACTCCCGCTTTCTCTTTTTCTCCCACCCTCATTTCTGCCTCCATAATTCCTATCAGTCTGTCTGTCTTTCTTCCCTTCCTCACTTCCTCTCGAGTCCATATCCGACTGAATATAATATGATGTATTCATAATGGAAATGCTCTTTGTAATTTTATCATTATTTTATCTATATCGTGTATGTGTTATACTTTTGTAACATCGTGCAATTCAGTCTCTGACTGCAATGCGATCGAAATAAAACCATTATTGAATTGAATTGAATTAAGGCGCTAAAGTATCTGGAGAACATTTCATAAAGCGTTTTGGTCGGATATTTTTTTGGACAATCCGTTTTAAAGGTAGGGGATACCTTTTACAGACCTCCCAAAATGCAGCAAAACATTAAATATGAACCTCAGGGGGACTTGTTTAGGCCACTGCTGAGAAATTTGGAAGTCAACAGTTATCTACAATTTGAATAATGCACAAAACTCAACTACTCAGTAGTTCTGTGTGTCAGCCACACTTAAGCCTTTTTGTTGCAGTCTTCTGTACTTTTTTATCTATAAACACAAATCTAAAAGTATAAGAGCTGATGTAATAACATATAGAGTGTGTGGCAAGAAGGTATATAGAAATGTTTGTAAGTTTTGATGAACTTTCTTCACAAAATATACATGATGGACACACATGCAGTGCATGGGTCTGCAAAGGTAGCCTAGTAATGTACTGGAATTTATGGTGAGCCCCGAAAAAAAATTCAATTCAAAATCTAGCGGTCAATAAAAATGTACTAAATGTTACCTTCCACTTTCAATACTTTATGGGAGTTTCTAAAATGATACTCTCTTCAACATACCACTGTATTTATACAACTCTTGCAAAATGGAATTCCCAAGCAAATGGGATTCCCTATAGCTTTAAGCTACAGAAATCCTAGCATCTGATTGGCTGAGAGCAAATTTGTCACACTCACACACACACTCACACACACACGCACACACACACACACACACGCACACACACACACACACACGCACGCATACACACAATCCGACCGAAACGCTTCGTGAAATGCCCTCCTGTACAGTGTACTTTCGGTCCGATCCCATCATGAATCCTGATCTATCATAAACGTAGATGGCGTTAACCACAATTACTTTTCTTCTCAATACCACCGTTTTCTTCCTTCGAACGTTGTTTATATAGAAACCTCCAACTGCATGCACTCTTAAAGGTAAGAAGGTGTTGGCAAAATAACGTACCAGCACAAAGTATTGGACATCGTTTCATTACATAATTTTACCCTGGCATCATGAGATGTTATCTACCTGAGGACATTAAACGGATCTTGGAAAATTATACAACCGGAGACACTCTGAGGCGACAATTAAAAGTGTAAAATCTAAACATCTTGAAGTACCGAAACAGACATACTTTGATTTGCCAAATCAAGATCGTGCTGTTAGAAATATGAAGAGTCCAGTATACTTATAGAGACCTACAGTCATATGATGCGTTTATCCTTTGATTTTCTTTATGTTTCAAAATCATAATAAAGCACATTACATAGTGGTACATGATTTTGGATTCTACACTCAACCACCCTGAACTGAAAGTTAATATTTAGGGAAATGAAGCCCCAAGCACTATTATGTGCATTGAGTGAATTCAGGAACAAGACAAATAGACATAGTGAAGGATGAGGGCAATCATGTAATCCATTCAAAAACTAAGAATTTTCAGAATTTCGGTACTTCCATCACTGGATAAGAAGACTTCAACAATCATGATGTCCCAAATGGTCAATATTATGAAGAAAATTCTACAAGATTTCAACATATCATCGTATTTCCATTCTCTAGCATTACAGAATACTTGACTTACCCACAAGCGTAGCCAGAATTTGATGGGGGGGGGGGGGGGGTTAGTATGCGAGGGAGCGGACCGAGCAAGGGGGGAGGGAGGATGTTGGAGGGGGTCGCTACCCCCCCCCCCCCCCCCGTGAAAACTTTTTGCATTTTGATGTTTAAATGGTGCAATTTGATGCATGTTTTATCGAGGTGAAACAGCCTTTCTCGTTTTAGTAATGAAGCAGTATTTTGATGTAGCTTATATTGAGACAATTTGCCTATAAAAGTGTTATCATTTGTCTAAATTTCTTCAATTAATTCTTATTCTTTCAATGAATATCATGAACACTGTCTGCTAAGCAATCAAACAGAAAAAGCATGAGAACAAGGGTGTAGGAGAGGAGTATTTCTCCTCCCATTCCAGGATGATTTTGCGTTTTCAGACCTGAAATTCAGCGATGATATGGAATCAAACTTATTAGTAAAAGTTAACAACCGGGCAGCGGACTTTTCAACCGTTGAAGTTTGTTACATCTTTCTTTTTGAAGATTACACAACAGCGAATTCGAAAAATCCAACCGAGAAGAAATCAAAACTTAGATTTAGACAAAATATTTCCTTATCAGGGGCGGATCTAGCTTTTTATAAAGGAGGGGGTTGGGGGCGGTCTGCGAGGGAGTGTAGCGTCCGAGCCCGAGCGAGCGGAGCGAGCGAGCGGGGGAGGGTGTGGGAGGGGGGTGTCCCCCCCTCTCCCACAGTAGGGAGAATTTTTGAAAATCTGTGTGTGAAAATGGCGTTTTCTTGCATCTAAAACACCACTATTTTGGGTACAGAGGTCATTGCCATAAATAGAAAAAAATACAATTACAAGTTTAAAAAAAAAGATAAGATAGAAAAAAAATGGTCCCCAGATTTTTTTTTTTTTTTTTTTTTTTGGGGGGGGGGGGGGTTGCAACCCCCCCAACCCCCCCCCCCCAGATCCGCTTCTGCTTATGAAACTTAAATTACGCAACTGATATCTAACATTTCGCTGAATTTGAGTTATATGACTTCGAAATGACATTTCCTGATCAAATATAACACCTAAATTACGGCTGCTTTTGATGGAGTAATACAAGTTCTATATAACGATGTGGACATGACATGATTGGTAATCGACTTTACTTATGTTTTTAACCCAATGACAAAAACTCATATTTATCATCATTCAGTTCTGTGGCCATTGGATGTAAGCCAGATTTTCAGGTCTTGCAAACATGCTTCAATTTTTACAATGGCGGATGACAATGAAGACACAGACCATCAAGGGATCAGAATCCTTAAAAGAAAAATAAAAAGAGATAATGACCCGACTAGTGCTTCACCTCACAGTATATTGTTAGCTCATTAAAGGAAAACTTCTCGTGTTACTTATGATTCATCTTGACAGATATGCATATATATATATATACATATATATATATATATATATATATATATATATATATATATCGAGAAAGTAGTTCACGTTTTGGTGCAATAATATATATCAAAAATAAAACATAAACCAAGTTCATGCTCACATTACCAACTGTTTATTTTGGCACACAAATTTTCGAGCAATTCGCCCTTTCTTAAGTGTTCTTGATTCTGAAAGAACAGTAACAAGTCACAAGTCAGTTACGGAGTTGCAATATCAATAGTAATACAGGTACTTTTTATAAAGGGACACCTCTGCACAGCACAATTGGACTTAATCTTTCTACGAAAAGTTCAACAAGCATATTTAGCATATTTCAATTGCGAAATAAAGTTTATGCAAATGCTCTGTGAGAAACATCCAAATAGTTTGAAACAAAATTTATAATGTAAGAACAATATCAATTTAATCACACTTGAATCTAATGACGATTTCTTACAAACTAAACAATTTAGTATAGATAATAACAGTAATCACATAAATGATAATAACAGTAGTAATAATAATAATACTAATAATGATAATATCTTCTTTATCCAGGGTAGCCCCTTCAGTGTTGCCACGGACTGCTTGACTAAAAGGTCCTGATATTGATATTAATAACCACAGCGTTGCCAGGAACCCATTTTACACATGGACAGAGATGGATATCATGGATATAGTGGGTAAAAACATCTCTTGTCCTGTATAGGACGTATCAAAAGCACTGGGCAGGAATCGAACTCGGGTCCTCCGATTAGGAGTCGGAAATCTAATCCGCTATATGCTACGGCGCCCCCACGCAATGGGTAATATGTAGATTAACAAACAAACACAATAGATTCCCTCTCTTTCGGCAATGGCAATTCACTTTCTATTACTTGTAGACGAGACAGTATTTTTTTTTTCTATGTTTATAGAGTGGTCTCACAAATGGGTAAATCATGAATGTATCGTCGTTTACGTTAGATGAGGATCAAGTTTCACTCAATAAGGGATTGCGAGCTGATCGGAGTAGACGGACTATAGTATACACTCCAATACGTCTTTGATGGTAACAATAATAATAACTTATGGGACATTATTTTATGCAGCGATTAAAGGCATAATTTACCATTTGCAGATGAAACAAAACCCAGCATTAGCGCTTTAAAATAGTTCCAAAATATGAGTTTAGGATAGAAACAACCACTGTAAAAAAAATTGAATCTATAAAAATCAATGTTAAGTCTTGTTAAATAATCAAAATATGAACAATAGCTTTAATAAAAATGTTGCCAGACTAAACCATCTAGGGTTATGTTTTAGTAAGAAAAATACTAATATCTTCTAATATTTTAGGCTTTATTGTGAAAATTTTATTAGGTATGTTTTGTGAAGCAATTAAAAGATAACTGTACTGACATTTTCTAATTGTCTGATAATTCTAATCTACATTTTTTGATGCCTACTACTGGAAAGAGAGGATTGTAAAACCCAGGATAAGCCTGTAATGATTTTTTGAAAAAAATGAAAACGAGCAAGCCATGGAACGATCCACACAATTTGGCCTACGTCACAGGTGCTCTTGGTGCACAACTAACTCCGACATTAGCAAGACGAACTACATAATGCCAATTTACTGATGAAATCTCACACGAAGTACTGCAAAAGCTGTTATTTAGTATAATTGCAATATGGAGCTATAATAAACATGTTAAACAATATCTATTAATCTTTAAAAGCAATCTCTTCAACAGCTTTTTATTTAGATAAAACTTGTGGGGAAATTCCAGATATGCAAAATGAAATTGGCATCTTTATCCGAACGTGCTGCCCATAGAAGACTGTGTGTAAATAACGTTACGCATTGATGATCATGATCGAGCGATGGTTCGCCAGTTCAAACTATCTAACGTAGATGAGGGCTGAGTGAATCTAAATCCAAATGTAGATAGACTCTCTTCAACGGCACGCACGATTTACGCTTAGTAAGATGAAAACGGTACCCAATACACATAGATTCTGAAATACTAGAACTAGGACTAGGACTACTGAGCAGTCAAGGAGTAGGTTCAACGTGGCAGTCCAAGTTTTGATGAGAAGGCCCTACACTCACTCACCGTCGACATTGCAGCTGTAGGCCCTATGTGCACAGCGCTAATAAGGCACGGCGTAACGTTACATACCCCTGCTGCCAGAACTTGAAGAAAGTCCAGACGAAAGTCCAGACTCCAGATCTAGATCTGGACCCTTGTCCTGCAGGCACTGTTGTTCCTGTGCTAGATTTTTCAGGTAAGGTATCTGCTTTATGGATTTCCGATGTTTTGTAGTCGAGTAAATCTCATAGTGGTGTTATTTACACCAAGGACTAATATTAGATCTAACAATTTGTTTCAGTAGGCCTAGTGCTACTAGGACCCATATCTCGGAAGAGTGGCCTGACCACGTAGATTCTAACACAGTGTCGCGGCTTCGCGATCCCAGCGCTGGTGTAGGTATAGTTTCAAGTTTCAAGTTTATTCAAAGTTTCCACAATACAAAAATTTACATAAAAACAATAGTATGTAACAAGGAATACATTGTTGAATATATGCGATTTAAAACAATTTGCAGAATATTTGAATATAAATTGACAATGCATGTAGATGCATTATAGATGTAAAGTGGATGGGTCTTAGAAAAGCAAGCTTGTATAATAAGACCCCTGAAAGGCAAGTTAAGACATGTGATGTAACAACTCACAAATATATACAAACATATTAAAGCCACAGAATAATTTTAGTGGAATCCCTCAAGAAGCGCAGCAACCACACCCCAGAGACCAAAAAAATTGACACCAAATTTATTGCCCCCCCCCCCCTTCGAGTCAATTAAAAAATTTATCTTATCGGCTATTGATATATGACCACAAGAGGGAGCAGTAATTTTTTTTTTTTTTTAACTTTGTGGTATGGTCTCAGAACCCTCACTTCTCCACAGGTAAGGACCCTTTCAAAAGGAGAGTTTCTAATTTTTACCATAAACCAGAATTATACAGTGGCTTTAACATACATGGATGGATTCTAAGTGCACACACACACACACACACACTACCTATGGAATTTTAAAGCAAAACATAAGTGGCATTTAGACTATGTTACTCAAATGGAAAGCGATGAGATGAAGTCATGTATCTAGAATTTAAAAGGAGCAGCATCAATGAAACTGAGAATATCGATGAAGCAAATACTTCCGAGTCAACACTTTAAATCTGGAAAAAGTGGTACAGTGTACTATCTTTAACATCTGAGGGTAACACGTTCCATTCTTTTATGCAAGACACATAAAAAGAATTTAGGGCAATACTGGTAGCTACATAAGGTAGATGCAGAAGGTTTTTCTGACGTGTATTATGGGAATGAACAACTGAGTTTTTGACAAACAAATCCAAAAATAAGGAGGGAGAACTGGACATGTGAAGCTTGTACATGCATGAATGCCAATGAGTTAAAAGACACTAACTCGTTTAGAGGTAAACAACGCAGCTGTAAGAACTGGGGGGCACTTGGCCTAGTAAAGTGTGAGCTTGTTATTAGCCTGATAGCTCTTTTTCGTACAATAAACAATTTATGAAGATGGCTGTTATAAGTATTACCCCAAGCAACATTACAACACATCAAGTGAGGCATTATGATGCTATTATACAGTGTAGTCAAGACACTTTTAGGAACAATAAATTTTAGCTTATGCATCACACCAACACCCCGAGAAGCTTTGGAACATACATTTAAAATGTGTTGCTTCCATGACAGAAATTCAATGATAGTAATACCAAGCAATAATACATTTTCGCTTGTAGCTACCTGATGTCCACCAATAATGAGAGAAGGGGTGTTTAAAGGTATCCTCTTATTCCTTGTTCTGAAAATAACACATTGTGTCTTCTGAAGATTAAGTGACAATTTATTACAACAAAACCAACGATAAAGTTTGTTAAGTTCATCATTTGCTGAAGATATTAAACTGCACACATCCTTGTGGGAGGACAGAAGACTTGTATCATCAGCAAACAGTGAGTAAGTAAACAATGATGTAGCACTGATGATATCATTGATATAGATAAGAAATAATAGTGGGCCTAACACTGAGCCTTGAGGCACTCCACAATCAATTTGGGTTAAAAGCGATTTGGTCCCATTGACAACCACAAACTGCGTTCGGTTTTGCAGATAGCTTTTGAACCAGTCTAAAGGAACTCCACGAATACCATGAAATTTAAGTTTGCTTATAAGAATGTGGTGGTCAATGGTGTCAAATGCCTTGGACAAATCTAAGAAAATGCCCAGACAAAATTTCCCTTCATCAAGTGCATGAGCAATAATGTTAGTTAAATGCAATACACCCATACTGGTAGAAGAATTTTTGCGAAAACCAAATTGCTCGGGGATCAAAATTCCTTCTACAGATAAATAATTATTTACTCTTGAGCATACAATCTTTTCTAACAATTTAGAAAATACAGGCAGCAAGGCAATGGGTCTGTAGTTTTCAATGTTTCTGTTATCACTTTTCTTATACACAGGAACTACTTTGGCAATTTTCATCTTGTCTGGAACTATTCCTTGCGACAGAGATTTATTGTCCCCGCCGAACGAGTTCGAGCAGGGGACTATGAAACGGGCTCCGTACGTGTGTGTGTCCGTGTGTCCGTCCGTCCGTGTGTCCGTCCGTCCGTGTGTCCGTGTGTCCGTGTGTGCGTCCGTGTGTGATCAAAATGTTCAAAATGCTACTCCTTCGCCATTTCTAACCCGATTTTGATTCTGTTTGCTTTATATGATAGCACTACATGGGAGCTTTGAAACTTCTATACAAAATTTCAGTTGTGACCTTTGACCTTGACCTTTGACCTATATTGTACATTTTGCTTCAAAATGCTACTCCTTCGCCATTTCTAACCCGATTTTGATTCCGTTTGCTTTATATGATGGCACTAGGTGAGGGCTTCAAAACTTCTACACAGAATTTTGACCTTTGACTTCTTTGACCTTTGACCTTGATTTTTGACCTATATTGTACATTGCCTACAAAATGCTACTCCTTCGCCATTTGTAACCCGATTACAATTCCGTTTGCTTTAAGTGATGGCACTAGGTGAGGGCTTCAAAACTTCTACACAGAATTTTGACCTTTGACTTCTTTGACCTTTGACCTTGATTTTTGACCTGTATTGTACATTTTCCTACCAAATGCTACTCCTTCGCCATTTCTAACCCGATTTCGATTCCGTTTGCTTTATGTGATGGCACTAGGTGAGGGCTTCAAAACTTCTACACAGAATTTTGACCTTTGACTTCTTTGACCTTTGACCTTGATTTTTTTTCCTATATTGTACATTGGCTACAAAATGCTACTCCTTCGCCATTTCTAACCCGATTTCGATTCCTTTTGCTTTATGTGATGGCACTAGGTGAGGGCTTCAAAACTTCTACATAGAATTTTGACCTTTGACTTCTTTGACCTTTGACCTTCATCTTTTTACCTATATTGTACATTTTGCTACTAAATGCTACTTCCGGCGGGGACATATATTACGCACCGCGTAATTTCTACTTTTCCTTGTTAGATATGTCACACAATGGGACAGCAATGCTATGAATACACTCTTTGACAACCCTAGGAGCTATATCATCAGAGCCTGATGACTTAGAGGATTTTAGTGACAGAGCTAGCGTTATTATTTCAGATGCAGTAGTGGGCTTCAAAAATAAGGACTTGCTGTTTTTTGCAGGTTTCAAATAATCCTGAAAAGTATTGGATGTACTTGGGATCTTTTCACTTATCTTAGCAGCAATTCCTGCAAAATACTGATTGAAATGTTCAGCCTTTTGCGTATTTGTACTTAATGAAATATCACCATTATACATTTCTGAGGGAAGGCTTTGACATTTCCCCTTTCCGATCAGTTTGTTTATATGGAACCATGTTTTTTTGATATCCCCTTTTATATCATGGAATAGATTTCTAAAATATTTTTGCTTTGAAATACGCACAACATTTGTCAATTCATTCTTATAATCAACATAATTCTTCTTATTTATCCAGGTTGGATGTTTAATGGATAATTTATAGAGCTTATGCTTCTTCCTAATGGACCTAAGCAAACTATGTGTGATCCAGGGTTTCTTACATCTCTTCTTGGCACATAATTCAACAACAGGAAAGCATTTGTCATACAAATCACCAAATACATTAATAAAATAATCGTATGAATCATTTGCACTAGTTAACTTATATAGGTCATGCCAGTCAACTTCTAAAAGCTTCTGTTTGAAGATAGATATGTTCTCAGCACTGACTGCGCGCTTAGCTTTTATACTTCTTTCACCATTTGATATGCTTACTTTTCCTTTGTCTATACAATAAAAAGGCAAATGATCAGATAGGTCTGAAAATATAAGACCACTCTCAACATTATTTTGAATACAATTTGTAAAAAAAATTATCAATCAGGGTAGCAGAGGTGTCAGTAATGCGAGTGGGTTTAGTGATGAGAGGGAACATATTATGTGAATACATAAGATCCAAGAACCCCTTCACACTATCGTCATAATCAGAATTTAACAGATTGATATTGAAATCACCCATAACATAAACAATCTTGTTCTCCCTAGATAATGTTTGCATATGCTCTTCAAAATTATCACAGAATGATTCAACATCACTTCTTGGAGCCCTATAAATACACCCAACTACAATATGCTTTTCCTTATCATCAACTTCAATAAAAATTGACTCATAACCAGGTTTACTACCAGACAAGTCGCACCGTAGCTTATAATCAATGGAGTCTTTAACATATAAGGCAACACCACCACCAATGCTATCAGGTCTACAGATGTTGATTAGGGAGTAACCTTGTAACTTGAATAAATTAGCATCAGTTGATGTCTTAAACCAAGTTTCAGAGACACCAATGAAAGAAAAATCATGGTGTAAACACTCAAGCAACACTTGCAAATTATCATGATTTTTAACAAGGCTCCTAGCATTTATGTGAAGCATAGTAAAATTTTCATGTGGTTTGTTGCATGCAAGCTTTTCCTGAAAGTCATCACAACTTACATAATTACATTCCCTTAATGTGGAATTTAAGTCATCGTCAAGGTGAACACCCGGTTCAAAGTCATTGGGCAACATCTTTCATGTTATTTCAAAATCTAAACATGACAATCTACATGTAGGCACTTGAAAACAGCATAATGCTGCAAGAAAGGTAGACAGTATAAAAACGCTTGCATTAAAAGGTTCATAGGTACACATACACACATAAGAACATACGTACTTCCGTATCCGTGTAGATATCTCAAAATTCACCTTGCCAAATGGCACCAAACTCACAGGAAATACTTTATGATTCATATCCAACAGCTCACATTAATTGGAAACAAATCACATGTCGGGAAGCGTGAGTGTAGATGTCGACTTTCCTGTCGGCGTCGCTAAAAATAATCTGCTCTACGACTAACACGAGTGATTGCGGCCAGGCCTAGTACCTACCTGCTGCGCACGCACAGACTGTTAGTTAGCTATTTAATATCGTGAGACAAATATTTCAAGTAATCGGGGGGAATAAATAAATTTACAAATTATTTGTGGTAAGTTGAATGAAAAATGTAGTTCCTATATCACACATGTCGCAAAAATCATTACACTTTTGAGTTTAGTTCTCGCGTAAATTCCCCGTTCGCACAGTACTATAGTCGGCTAACTTCAGTTCTAGATTGTGCATCTTGCGTTCGCCAAGATCTCTCGCGAAGAGTGAGGTTTTTTTTTTTTTTTTTTTTGAGTGACGACTTGAAAGTCGACGTCAATATTGATACTTCTCGATTACTGATTTCGTTCAAATATAAGAGAATACTTTGAAATATGCTATGAAGTATATCCTGTAATTTTGGTGCGATTTGGTTTAGTGAAATTTGAGATATCTACATGGATAGAACAGTACACAAGCGCCGCCTGCTTGCTAAATTAGGCCTAAGCGTCGTCTGCTACTCGATACAAATTAACGCACGCGTATGCGAGCACTTGTAATCAGTAATAGTGAGAGCACCTGTGACATCATAACATCGGGGCTCGTCAGCTCATTAGCATAATTCTCACCTTAAAAGTTCCATTTTTAACATTAAATTATGGACTTAATCGTTATGAAATTTTGATTCTGTTTGCACCGCTGGGTCTTTTAGAATTACTTTAAGAACAACATATAAAAAAAAAATAAAAAACCGGTACAATGCCCTTTTAAGAGACCTACACATTATGCAACATAATGTGATATCTTGAACATTTTTAAATCACTGTTCCCAAAGGTCAACAAGACCTTTAAGACAAACATGTTTCATAATTATCAACAAAGAACATTTGTTGCAGCTAATAAACGATAGATTCTGGAACTTTAACCATGTAATTGTGGGTATCACTGAGAGACTGCCCACGTCCATAGACAGTATAGACTACATTTAGCATTCACATGAGACTACAATGTGAGCGGTGCCTGAACCAATGACGCCAGTTGAGAAGGTCCAATGCTCAACAGACGGGTCAGTCATTGGGCTGGTGATAACACTAACCAATAAGACGTCGCTTTCTCTGGAGGAGCCCAGAACAAATAGCGTTTTGCACGAGACAGCCAGGTCTGTCATGTTTGTACTGACATCTGTCCTGAAATCAAGTTTTTTACCAAACTTGCCTCTAGCGACCCCAATCCTCCTGATGAATGGAGGATCCATGATGACGAGACGCTGCCCTTGTTTTCGTGACACAAGGAGATTACCATGACAACGAGCACAAAGATAAGGAAGAAAAATCAACGAAACGGTATCGGCGACAGTTTGATTTGATGTTGTTTTTGCGGGTCAGCTTCTGGTTTTCGACACTCATGACCCTCTCATTCCTACTGTTTAGGTCTTTTAAGACTTGACATTTGGTGGAATACAGCGGCATATAATTGAAGATAACAAAAATAATTATTTTCAATAAAATGATAACATTTCCTTACACACTCACATTTTAGATTTCTTATCATTATAGTTAGTAATATTACGAGGTTTTTTTTATTTTCCTTGGTTTGTTCATTAACAGCTGGGATCGATAAACACAATAAAAGAAGGCTATTGCAATGCTTGGATTCACATGCATGATTCCACTAATTTCTTGTGAACTATTTCATTAGGAGGAATTCACGAATCAAACATATGTATATAATTTTTTCTTGTTCATGAGAGGATATAATTATGTGTAGCGACGTCATTTTTTGTGTCTTTTTTGTTTTGTTTTGTTTTGTTTTGTTTTGTTTATGGATTTGCGTATCACGGCAAATTTACCTCCCGAAAGCAATTACCCCCCCCCCCTCCCCCGCCTGAATACTGGTTATTGATAAGGTTATTAAGAGTAAAGATTAAGGTAAGGATTTGGGGATAGAGTTTGGTAGAGGTTCAGGTTCAGGATTAGGATTAGGGTCAGGGTTAGGGTATGGGAAAGGGTCCTTGGCAATTGCCCATGGGGTAAATGCCCAGCCTGGACCCGGATTTTGGTAAGATGTTTGTAATGATGTTTGTAATAATTTTTTTTTTGTCACCGGTCACTCATCGGAAGCAATGAACGTTGCTTCCGGTCAGCCACCGAAGTGTATCGGATCGCAGTCCGATGATTCCGACTTGGTTGGTCGACTATTAGGTGAGTGTCAGAAATGATCATCGGACGATCTTGTCTCACCGGATCACCGCCCGACATGTCTGACACTAACCTGATACTCGACCAACACAAGACAGATTCGTCGGACTGTGACTCGATACAGTTCGGTGGGTGACCGGAACTTTGCTTCCGATGAGTGAATGATGATGGATTATCTGCCTGTGGAAGGGGGAGGGAGTAAGAATTACATCAAATTTGCCTGTAGTTTGTGTTCATTCTATTATTATTCCGTTTTACACTCCAACAACGACAAACTCATAGAATCGGATTGCTTTATAGGCTAATAATGTTACCTATATACCTTCACAGAAGATCTGCATTGCCTCTTTTTACTATCGGAACCATTGCCTGAATACTTTAGAGGCTATTATGATTAGACTTTCTTTATCCTATATAGTTCACAGTTACAGAGTTTGTTTCGGAGACGTGTAATGCTCCGATCCACTTTAGATATAGGCCTACGGGAGAATTGGTTATTCAGCATACAGTATTGGCAATTATTTCAATTCATGTAACTGATATTCTGCTTTGTAGTATAAGGTTAGGATGATATCACTTTTAGACATGAGTAGGCAAATAAAAATCGGCAGTAGATTGTCCCAAGTTCACCTTCTATAATACATTAAATAGTCTCCATGAATTCAAAATAAAACAGATCTAGAAAAGAATATTAATGAGCTTTCAAAGAAAATGAAATGACGTTTGGAAAGTCCAGAACATTACTGTGAAAAATTCAACGAAATTTTATTTTTGGGAAACATAATACAGCTGAACTTAATCTATCTATTCAAAATCATGCGACTCATAACGTCATTTCAATTCTCAGTATAACCAAGATGCCTTGTTGCATGTATCTCTGACATTTAATGTTAATGACCATGCATTTGTTGCTTATGATTATATCTTTTTTTTTATTGACTGCTAACTTGCATTGAATATATACTTCGTATTTTCATGTAATGGAAATAATATTTCATACCTTCTCCGTAAACAGCGATCTTGGAGAATCCTGTAAGCCGCAGGTTACTTACAGGCTTTCCCAAGGGGTTATCTAAAGATAGATGACGCAGTCCAGAATTACTTAACCAGTAAAGGTACCTGTAAAGTGGAAAATGGGAACATACCTTTAGCTATACCTTTCAGCTAGTTTTAGCGCTCTAAATGAAAATATGGTATGTTGCTAGTATCTGACCACACAGTGGTAACTCGAATCAAATCTATACGTAATTGCTTTTCACCTTTTTTTTTTCACAGAACGCTATCTGAAACTAAATAATTGTATTTCAACTAGGTGCCTTTTATACAAATAATGCTATATCATTATATTGATCTGAATTATATCGATTCCACACCTTTCCTAAAAATACGAATGGCTTTGACAATGAAAACTGAATTTTTCTACTGAGTCATGTTTCCGTTTGTGAGAATTTCTCTGGCAGTACTTTTTCAAACACTTGATAATAAGTTCTGCGAACAAATGTTTATTCATTTTAATGTAAGTAGCCTATTACCACTGCTCCGTTTAGAATTTGGGAAATATGACTTGTGAGGTGGACTAAAAGCGACACACGCGCACACAGTGACATACACACACACCCACACACACACAAACAAACATATACATACACACCCTTCCACGTCATCAACTGCAATATCATGCACTCCTGCACTCCTGACAAAATGTTCTAAAAGCGTGAAGTCCTGAAGAGAAAAGACAATGATGTCGAATTTCTTTGGCTCTTTCGATTTCACACCAACGAAGAGGGCGCGCTTTGAGACAGAAAGAGCGAGATGATAACAATCGCCATCTAGAAAGAGAGAGAGAGAGAGAGAGAGAGTCTGACATTAGAGAAAGGCTGTCATAATGAATTACCTTTTTTCTCTCTTACAGAATCGTCCCATTTATTGTTCATTAACCTTTTAGAACTCAAGATTCTATGTACATAATGGCCTATATGGTTCCCTAAGAAGGTACACCAATATTGCTCTCATTTCGACAACTTTACTTTCTAAATGATGTAAAATAGCTCATTCCTGGTCTATTTTTGTCTATCATAAGTTATGTTTATTTGAAGGTTTATAAAGACTTTACCAAGAGAATGCATGTTTCACCGGAATAACTCTGATATACTTTTTTAATCTTTGATCTCTTTCAAATGATATGATAATCTATGTATTACAAAAACGGAAAAGGGAAAAGGATAAAACCATTTAAAAAAAAGACGGGGGAGGGAGTTGGGGGTTTCAGTGACTAATGGAATAAAGCTCGATTCCACACCATGCTGTAATTGGTTCTAATGACTATTAGTTTAAACTTGAAAAAATTATAGAAGGGAGTCAATACGTTTCTCGCAGATGGACCTGAATGGAATTCTATATCCTTACATACATCCTCACTATACGTCTTATATCCGTAGAGATGACTATTGCTGTTAGTTCCGTATTCGCCCATATACAAGCATCTGATCCTTTACTAGTGACCACATAACATCAATCAAAACGCGAACTTACGATGATACACCGTTTGGGGCTTTCAGTCGGTATAATCATCGGTAATATAGGATAATTCGTCCGAAAATTATGCTGCGCACTGATTTTCCAATGGACTGCTATCGATGCTGCATGTAGCTGCCTTAATATTCGTTCAACCGTTGTGAAGACTACTGGCGTTAGTTCATACAATTCAATTCAATTCAATTTTCAATTATTTTCATATTTCTCGATGAAAAAATACATCAAACTTAACAAAATTGAGTAATACATGATATCCAGCTAGGAGGCACAATATTACAAAATAAAATACATGATATCCAGCTAGGGGACATACATAGAACATTGCAAACATATAAAACATAATATATAGTGGTCGATCTATGAAAGTTGGAATCTGAGAATGAATGCTAAAGAAATATGAAGGAACCTACTTAAAAGCAAGCTTGTCGAGCGTAGGTCCCACTTAAAATCGAGCTAAAGATTTAGATGAGGAGCACAAAAAATGATCGAAACATAGAGAAATAAAAATATCAACAATACAAATATAAATGATAGCAAATTCTTCTCTAATGGAGGTGTGGGTGCCGGATGAGCCACATGCTCTAATCGGATGACCAGTTGTCATTCTGGCAATAATAACAATATGAGTCAATGTATAATGACAATGATGGGGTTTAGTAAATATTAGAAAATTATGCATTTCATGCCTTTGGAATAGACAGGAAAGTAGTGAATAGAAAACACATGCACCTGCAAATCAAGGGAAAAAAAAAAGAGACATCCAACAACCAATTGCAGTGCAGTGAGAATCAAATACCAGCTGTTACCGCGCCTCTAGTTTAGAGAAGGAAGAATTTTGAACACTGTGACAGAATTTGAGAACGTAAACAACTGGACTCCAGTCTGGTTTAACATTACAACAATCATGGAGTACAGTACAGCGGGATAATCCTGAACAACATAGAACAGAAATTCAGTGAGCTGAATTTATGTAGTCATTCAATAAGTACTGTCTTAATCAATTTGCATTTAAAGAATGGTAGTGATAAACAACCTCTGAGTTCTGGGGGAGATCGTTCCAGTATTTCGGCCTCGCATAAATAATTGTTTTCTTCGCGAAAATTGTGCGAGTACGTGGCCGTGATTTTGGCAGAACTTACGTATCTCGATTCTTTTTTACATTATTAATTTTTTTTTTTTTGGCTTATTGAGTTTTTCATTATATTATGCTAAACATGTTAAAGTATGATGTTATAACTCTTTGTCATTTTTACAATAAAATTCTCAAATCAAGGTTTTGGAATAAAAATAACGTGATTGTGCTGGCAGAGCTGTGTAACTGCTATATTTACGTTGTTTTGTCTGATCGTACTCCTTCATTGAGGCAGCTTTCTATGAACTGCTGGCAGAACTACGTATCTCAAGTTCTCATCCGCACGCGCATGTCGTATTTGTACACAATCTATGGGAGTCTCATGATCAAGCAGAACTTCGTATCTTTTAATAAACTTAAATATGTGGCAATGAGCGTGTATTTTGAGTTACATAAAACGTAATCGTTTCCTTTTTCAGAATTCTAAATTATGTAAATCACTCTATGTTAAATGGCAGGCGTTTACACTTTAAACGTGAATATCTCGAAATCGCTTCAAATGAGATACGTAGTTTTGCCAGATCACGCCGGTACGTTACGTGAGAGGTGATAAGCGTCTCGTTGGCGGGTGGGATAGTTGTGAACTGAATAGTTTTTTTTTTAACATATTGTGAAGAAGCATCTACCCATAATATTATTTTCAAAATTCGGACTTACTTGTGTACACCGTTTCAGGCTCTCCGTTGGTAATGCCAGCCCGAAGGATATGACCTTCATGGTTTGACCAATAGACTACTTGGTCCTGTCGATCATATGCTAGTTCTCTGGGTTGTACCGCTGTAAGTGTGCGGTAGATAGTGAAGTTTACCTTCGTTCCTGCTGCCACATAAATGTTGTTGTTATCACCCAAGATAACAATGGTGTCTCCTGTAAGCGTTATGAAATACAAGGAGAAACAAAAAGTTATGGTGGGGGAAATAAGAAACGTGATTAAATCTGTACAGTTAATGAAGTGTCGCCGGGTGTCTTTTTTGTGATTGTTTTGTCTAGTTTTTTTTTTTTTTTTTTTGCTTTTTTTTTTTAGGTGAATGCCTCTGATATTATCAAGTTCTGCCGACTTTGGATGTAGGGACAAAACAGAAGCTCTTTCTTATTTGGTTACCCACAGCCATGGATTTATTTTACTTGTTTATATCAAAAACATTTCAATATCAGCCTGCATTCTTTATTACTAAAGTGTCTGACAATGCTAGATCGATCTTCTTCAAGTGCATTACATATAGCCAAACAATTCAATTCAGTTAATGCTTGCCATTTGAAAAAAAACTAGCCAAATTTGTCAGAATGATTATGTTTCAGTTCTTTTCAAAACCAAAGAAGAAAGACAGTAGTTTTGTAGAAAGTAAAGTAGATGTGAATGTGTGTACACGTAGTGGTAGAGTAGTTAAACGTCCTTTACGCCTTGTTTTGTAAACATATTTATTTATATCTGTTATTTTTACATGTATAGTTTATACATGTACATTATCACTTATATTTTTGTATTCATAGATTGTAAATATGTTTGTACTCTCATACCCCGGGAGGGGGTCGATAGAGTCAATGAAATCTTACAAATCTTACTAGCTGTACGGGAAAAGGTAGAAACTGTCGGTTACATCTCGTTATTCCGAAGGATCGTTATTCCGAGGATTCGTTAATCCGAAGGTTCGTTATTCCGAAGATTCGTTATTCCGAAGGTTCGTTAATCCGAAAATGAAATAGGGTTTGTTATTCCGCAGGTTCGTTAATCCGAAAATGAAACAAAGCTCGTTGTTCCGAAGGTTCGTCACGGACCCTATATCACTTCGGATTAACGAACCTTCGGAATAACGTACCCTATTTCATTTTCGGATAAACGAGCCTTCGGAATAGCGAACCCTATTTCATTTTCGGATTAACGAACCTTCGGAATAACGAATCTTCGGAATAACGGCACAAATGTTCGGATTAACGAACCCTTTTCCATTTTTGGATTAACGAACCTCTAAGTATAGGAAATTTGTGTGTTTCGGATTAACAAACTTTCGGACTAAAACGAACCTTCGGAATAACAAACCTGCGGAATAACGAACAGCACCCAAACTGTCAGTGTTTTCCTTAAAGGCAACCAAACAAGTCGGTCACAGTTTTGGGAGAAAAATTTGCTTGATTATGCATCTGCTATATATTTTAATCATTTTCTATGTGTTCTATACACACGAAACAAGCCTGAACAAAGTTGAATACAAATATACAAGTCTAGTGTCTATATAGTATACAGGGAATTCGAAAGTGTCTTCACTTTAATTGGCTCTGCAGTGTCCTTCTGAGTGCTATATACCTAAACACACTGATATTGTTTGGTCGTAATTGTGCAATACACTTTCATATCATTCATTTTATTTCATTTTATTTCATTTCCTACAATAGTATACAATGTGTCCATTGTTTATAAACAAAGAAAAGTAGGCACCTATATAATGTGACTTTTGCATATTCAAATGAGATTTGAATACACTCCATTTGTTTACAATGAGACAAAACATACTTTAGATCAAGAAATTCAGGGACAAACTGTAACTGACTCGTAACAAAGAAAAAAAGTCGGAAATGGAGGGGACTGCTAAAAACCTGGCTTGAGAATGCAGTCCCCTCGTGAGTAGTAATAAGGGGGTATCTCACCGGGCTTGAAACTATAGTTCGCGACTAGTTCGCGACTAGTTCTCCGCGACGTCTCCGAGACGTCTCCTGAAAATTACAGAGTCTCTGATTAGTCGCCAGTGAGTCACAAGAAATTTGAACATGTTCGATTTTTCGCGAAGTCTCCGCGACGTCTCCGAGACGTCTCAGAGACGTCTCAGAGACGTCGCCGAGACCTGCTGGAGACCAGAAAAACTGGTGAGAGGTCGCGGAGACGTCTGCGCGACATCTGCGCGACGTCTCCGCGACTCTATTTGACGCTGTTTGACCTACTTAAACACATGTGCTATTTCAGACATTACGTCAGACCAGTGACTCCTTCGCAAAAATAATTATTGTCCGGTCCATGACCTGTCATGTTCTGTCATATCTTGTCATGTTTAGTCATGTTGTTTTACACGTACCTGCGGGCTTTCTCCGTCTGGGCTGGCAAGACACGAGTTCACGAAAGGGCGGGCGATTCATGCGCTTTACAACGGGTTCAAATTCACTACCGTCTGGGCCGATTAGAAGTTGGCATGAGGTCGAGTCCGCAACGAGATACCGCACACCCACTGTGCGTCCCAGATACGTGTAGTTCATGTAACATTGAATACAAACACAGTCAATGAAATACATAGATGATATTCTACACAGCCCTTTAGTGTGTCACCTAACAGCCTAAGCTTCAGATGAAATTAAACTTGCTGCAAAAATCCTGTCGTATTCTTCGAAGATATGAAAGTGAATTGCTTGTACCATTTTACTGTATCGTAAGTATCTGCGTCTCCGAACTCAATTATCATTTACCGATTTATGCGTGTACGTGAGTTACGTAATTAGCAGAGACCAGCGGAGCCAAGAATAGAGGGAAAGTTTGAAAGAATCGAGGGGAATGTGTTATTGACCAGTAAATCTTATCGTCATTCTATATTATAGTCAGTCCTACAATACCCTCATGTCCTGAAACAATTGTGGCAGTTCCTTCTGTTTTTACTTTCAAAGGCTTTTATGCGTAAGCATTCATTGGTGGATGTCTACTGGAGTTACGCAAAAGGTCTCGAGTATCTACGCAATAAGAATATAATCCATATACCGGCTTTGAATTTTCTTTTGAATTTCCTGGTCATATGTGTTGAGGACAGGGGGGACCTGTTCATTGACAATTAATTTAACTAGATACGATTATAATAAATGTTCGGGGATGAGGTCATGGGAGACACTCACCTACAATGCTGACGATCACCAGAAAAACTGTCGCTCTCATGATGGAACTGCTTTCGTAGGCACACTATATGGATTCAAACGCATTGACATTGCATCAGACAGATAGACTGGGTACTTTTACGGCAATTCGTAATATGACAAAAAAAAAAAACGAACGTTCTTGCTGGGAATTGAAATTAGTTTTATAAGTTATTGATCTTCTTTTTTTTTTAAACGGAAGACTTAACGGGAACTAGAAAGAATACAATTTATAAAGAAACTACCAACATATTATTTGGTCTATAGCCTTACAGCAGGCTTTGCATGGAACACTGCTGTCCTTCTATCTGAAAGTCAGAAAACGTGTATACGTTTTTATAAAACAAAACATTTGACATTTTACAAAGCTATCATAACTTCATATGAAATGAACACATAGACCTACCAATTCGAAACTTAAACCTAACATGAAACCAAATCTTAAGCAGGAGGAACATATTCCGATATGGTTGTCAAACTTACCCAAAGGATCTTTTGAGTATAGGGTAAAAGAGGGCAAATCCACAACACGAGGAGACCGAACTTCTGCAACCTCAGACTCAGGATTGGATTTTTAAAAGAAAATGAATTTCAGCTTATTAGCATAATTATGTTAATCATCGAATCCTTCACAGCAAGTCTTAATCAGCTGATTATTACCATTACCATTATCATTATTATTATTTTTTATGAGGTGAGGGTTGGAAGGTACTTATATAAAACAAAGTAATTTCCAAAGCACATGTGAGCAACTGTAGGAAACACACACACACACACACACACACACACACACACAAAAGGAAGAAATAACATTTAATAGTCAAACATATACAATATATTATATCAATCATGTTGAACATTGAACACTTTTAAAAGTGTGGGGGTACTTTCTATTTCTGTTACAAGTTACTGAAATCCTTACATCTGATTGGCTGAGAGCAAATTTGTCCGACAACTTTGTCGGACAAAATGCTTCATGATATGCCCCCTGATGTACAAAGCAATACTAGTATACACCATCGTGATTTAGAATTATACTCTTCCTTCTTAAGGGCCAAGTATTTTTTCTAACAGAAATCCTCACTTAACACCATGTAAGCTGTGACGGAGAACTTACACCTCCAGCGAGCGAACTTACCTTCGAACTGACTGCCGTCATCTGTGATTTCTTCCCTTACTGATCACAAAACTCAAAGCAAGGCTGTATATGCATTCGATACTTCTAAATTTCTATAGAAAGCACAAAAATTGTTTGTTAGTCTTTTTTTTTCTTCTATCATTATTACTGTTTACTCAGGTTTGCGTGCCGTTGCAACCATGACACGTGTTTACATGTTTTCCATTCAGAGTCGATATCATAGACGAGCCTGAAACTTATCATTAGAAATTCATGAGCGCGTGATTTTTATAGAGTCAAACGCTCTCTCACTTTGAATGTTAATACATGTAACATTTTGGTAAAGTACATCATACAGGGGCGGATCCAGGAATTCCATATTAAAAGGATAGATGCCTTTACAAAAGTAAAGGGGAGCGCACATAGATTAGAAGAGTCTATTTGAATTGAGTTATACATCATTTTAAAGCTTAGAGTCTGCTCTCTTAGAATCTAATCCATGTTTGGCGACTTTTTGTTGGTGTAGTGAGGCATGGTCACATTTACTCGACTAATTTTTGGTGTTATTCTGCTTTTTTCTTGAGATGGCTGTAATTTTGACCAGCACAATTATGCAAATTGAAAACTGCGTTTAAGATTAGAAGACCGAATTAACAATTAAGAAAGAATTCAGATCAAAGGTATTTGGATTGTAGTATAGGGGCAGTACTCTTTATGACATATACATGTACCATCTCAGTTGTACCTAAGCCGTTGCTAGACATTGATGTATTCGTTAAACGAAATAATATTCTATATAATAGCAGCATTTTATTTTGTGAAAGCGAGATGTTAATGTGTTATTTAATACTCTCATTCCTCCTTGAATAGCAAAGTTGTAGCGTAGCTTTGTTAACGAATAAATGTGATAAATGATATGATTAAAGCCTTCATCAAAAATTGGCGAATTTATACTAATTTCAGCAATAGTTCCAACTCTTGTGGATGCTTATGCAATTGTGAATATGTTTTAACAAAAACGAGTGTCAAAAACAAAAACGAGGTATATTTCCTTGTCACGTTTTCGAAGTTTTTCGTGCATTAAGAAATATATCATTTGACTGAAATATCGGTTCATAGTTACTCGTTATTGTTTCATTATTTCATGCATTTACGTGGTGTATAGGAAAGATGAACAAAATCTTTCCTACCAGTGTAACGGAATGTAATGTTGTAATGTAATGTAATGTAATGTAATGTAATGTAATGTAATGTAACATAATGTAATGTAACATATTGTGATGTAATGTAATGTAATAAAATGTAATGTAATGTAATTCAAAGTAATATAACGTAATCTGATGTAATGTAATGAAATGTAATGTAATGAAATGTAATGTATGTATATGTAATGTAATGTAATGAAATGTAATGTATGTATATGTAATGTAATGTTATGTTATGAACGGATGTAATGTCATTTTTTGGAAAATCAAATCAAATCAAATATAAGACATGCATTTTGAACAGAAAGCCCCACCTTGGAGCCGCAATCAGCATTTGAATAGTTTCATCGCAAACAAGCTAACTCCTGTCTTGTTATGTTGAGATGTCTGTGATTGAATCTGCTAAAAAACGAATAAAGTAGTAAGAAAATACAGGATACATTAAATTGTAACTTCTAGAATAGTCAATTGATGGTACAAGTGAGGTAATATTGGAAAGGTTCCATTTTGTTCTGTCTGATGATGGACTTACTTTGAAATGTTTAAAAATGGCGCTCAGCTCATTTGCAATAAAACTCTTACCTTCATTTTCATTCTACCATTGACAGGAAAACTCGATGCGAGATACATTCATTATTACGTCATTAGATCCCTGCCCCCCAAAAAAGGACCTGCTTTGTCACTTTGTATTTACTTTTTACAGTTTATGTCCATGACTTACGACAACCATATTTTGATGTTCATATCACGTTCAAAAATCGGACACAATCACAAACAAAACAGCACATAAAGTTTGTAATTTCTCCATTTTAAATCAATTTCATTTTCGTATTTCTCGGAAAAATTCATGAAGAGTAAGAATGATAGCCTATAGTTATAATATCCAGTTTGAATATTCACAAAAACAAAAAACAAAAGTAGAACAAAGCTGTAGATCATGTGTCAGTTTCAATCAAGGTAATGGAATGTTATCAAGATGGATCCCATAAGCTTGTTGCGTGTGACGACGTCCCAACAGTAGCCCAGTGTTAAGAACAGGATGAGGAACGCGAGTACAACTTTAAAAAGCCAAACTATAAAAAAGGAACTCTTATTATAGGTGTTCCCATTCCTTTTCAAACGTTTTTTCATTCAATTTCACAAATTTTTACTTCAATTTCGTCGCGGGATGTCGGGAGTAGGCCAATCTTACTTTTAAATTCGTCTTTCGTCGTTCATTTTCAAATAAAGTCCATTCAATTTAGAAATTTGGCATACATTTTCATCATTTACAGTTCCAATTTGTCAGTCTCACTCGCAGCACTCAAAACGGCAGGATCGATTTCGTCTTTTGTCAATCATTTTCGTTAAATTTTCATTCATATTCGTCTCATATCTCTATCCGATGTGATTTCCCAGGCATTCATGTATTTTTTTTTCTGTAACCGTTCACATTTTACATTTAGGAGTTAACATACACACAAGTGTACACCCCCCCCCCACACACACACACATACACACAGAACATACAGACACACATACAAGCAATCTGAGTACACACTGATATACAAACAGACGATTTCTAGACAAACATGATTAAAGACAAAATTTTAAGTGTAGAATTGTAGACTGTTTAATGTCAAAGAATGGATAACATAATTATGTTTGCTGCTTTCCAGGGTACAAAATTTAAAGTCTGCTTCATGCATTATGGTGCGAAAACCTGAAAATTACGAGTCAAAGTACAAAAGGTGACACTGACACACTGTCCTGGGTTATGACCTTTGACTGTCGTTTATCCTTCTATCAATTTTGGTTGGCAGCCATGTTTTTCGTGTGTATTGTCTAAGCAAATGGTTAGGGAATAATGTGTAACGATACAATTTACGAAAGAAAGTAGAAATATGTCGGCTTAAAGTTGGTTCACCCTCAAAATAAAGAATCGACAACATCTGGCTAATTTGAATGGAAAATTCATGAAATTGTGTGAGCAAAAACGAATATGATGTTCACATTCTGCGATCCGTCAGCGGGAGGGATGAATTTCCATGGAATGACAATTGACGATTTTGAATGCTATGTCTTCGAAAATGTTTGACGAAAAACGAATTACAATGACAATTGACGAAATTGAAGTTAGGATTTGCGTTCCCCGTGCTTCTCGAGACGAAATTGAATAATAGATCTTTGAAATTAAATGACAAAAGTACGAAAATTAATGGGAAAGAATATACTCGCGGTACAGAAGTTTCTTTTCAAGTATGTATAGGTCTACCATCAAAGGAGAACAAATAACCGTGCACATTCTGCACAAAAGAAAAAAAAAATCCAGCGGTTTGTATGATAGCAGAATTGACAGAGGTGTACGTGATACTGTGAATGCGATATGAGTTTGCCATTGCAACTTCCATACTATAGGTTTTCCCATTCATTTTCAAACTTTTTACGTTCAATTTCACAATTTTTACTTCAATTTCGTCGCGGGATTTCGGGAATAGACCAATCTTACTTTCATATTCGTCTTTCGTCGTTCATTTTCAAATAAAGTCAATTCAATTTAGTCATTTGGTATACATTTTCGTCATTTACAATTCAAATTCGTCAGTCTCACTCGCAGCACTCAAAACAGCAGGATAGATTTCGTCTTTTTGTCAATCATTTTCGTTAAATTTTCTTTCATATTCGTCTCATAACTCTATCCGGTGTGATTTTCCAGCATGCATGTATTTTTTCTGTAACCGTTCACATTTAACATTCAAGTCCCCCCCCCCCTCCACACACACACAGAACCACACACATATACTCTTACTGATACAAACAGACGTACCGTCTCGTATACGAAAACACTGACAAACGATTTCTAGGTGTAGAATTATAGCCTGTTTAATAATCAAAGAATGGATAACATAATTTCCAATACAATTTACGAGAGAAAGTAAAAATATGTCGGCTTAAAATTGGTTCATCCTCAAAATAAAGCATCGACATCATCTGGCTAATTTGAATGAAAAATTCATGAAATTGTGTGAACAAAGACGAATTTGATCTTTGTAAGGAGTTGATTTAAATCTAATTTAAATACCCTCCAGTCTGGGAGGAAGTGAATTTGCATATGAATTTAGTCGGGTTGGAGGCATCCCACATGCAGGTGTTTGACAGCTATTGTTTCCCGGCGTAGTTAAGTTTGCAGCAGCCAGCGTATGTATAGGCAGGCTCACAAGAAGTGAAGCTGCCACACCTGTCTTGCCACCAGACAGACCAGACGCTGCAGAGCCTTGTCTAGCAGTGATGCCACAACTGGGGTGTCCAAGGCCCAACTGTAAGTTTCAGTTTGTCTTATTTATAATTCTGTACTATGGATAATGGTTTGAGTTTGCTCAGATAGTAATTGTTCCTGTATAGTTATATTTCTGGCGGTAAGCCGTATTCTATAATTATTGATACCCGGACAGTTTAGAAGCCCCTCCTTATTGTCTGAAGTTGTGATATGAATACAGTTTAAGTTAACGCAAGAAAGTTGATATAGGGTTTTTTGTTTGTATTCGAGTATGATATGAGGAGGACTGAAGATAATTGTAAGGAAAAGGAGTAATTTTGATAGCTGAAGTCTGGAGTACAGTGTAATACGCGGAATTATGTCCCCGCGTAGTGAATTGTAGTGATGATGATGTTGTGGATTTAACGGTTTGCTGTATATTTTGAGATTAGGATACATTTGAGAGGCCCTTGTGATATTTCTGTATTTCTTATATAAATGGCTAAAATAGGCTGTTTGAATGTATATATAATGCCCTCATTATGTTTGTGAGTTGATGACGGCAACAAGGTAAAGGTATTACAGAAGTGGATAATTATTGTAAGACAGTTGTCTCGTAAGATGTTGTTTGTAATATTTTTCCAGACGGCTGTTAAGGGTATAGTGGAGCTTCGTCCAGATAAGCTCACACAATCACCGGGTCGAGACTCCACAGGTGTCTCCTGTTCAGCTGCTGCCTGGCCCGTTGCCCGGATTTCCCTCGCCGAGTTCGAGACGCACCCCCTCCACAGTAACGCCGGTTACACGGGGCTGGATCCGTCGCCTTCGCTGAACCGCGGTCGGCCGGTCGAAGGACGTCGTTGTCGCCCCGACATACTCTCCTAGCGCTCCGCGTTCGCCGTCTCCAAGGACACACAGATGTCGTCATATATATGGAGAACGCCGATTCGCGAAGCAAAGTCAGTATAATAACATTCCCCATTAACTGATAAACCGGAACCACAAGTTTGCACTGAACTGAACTCTGAACGCTGACCGACATTATGGTCAGGGATATGATTTGTTGTGGCAAGCCACATGCCCACGCCGTCTCATAAGTCAATATTGTGAGAAGTGTTGTAGTACTTGGTTACTCAGTTTATAAGTCGGAAGATTAACATTGAGAGTTATTAGTTTTGGAGTTAGAAGGTTGTTAGTATTTGATATATGGGATAATAGTCATTTAATCTGCGAGATATGTTTAAGCTCTGAGCTCAGAAGACTATTATATTGTACGACCGGATGTATGATTTGAAGACTTGATTACACTTTAATAAATGCACACATAATTTCAACGGTACTTTATCTCTTCTTATATTTCATTTCGGGTGATCAAACTGCCTAATCTAGACCAATAAGCTAGTTCACGTGTAACACACTGTGACAATCTTCACATTCTGCGTTCTGTCAGCGAGAGGGATAAATTTGAATGACAATTGACGATTTTGAATGCTATGTCTTCGAAAATGATTGACGAAAAACGAATTACAAAAAAATGACAATCGACAAAATTGCGTTCCACGTGCTTCTCGGGACGAAATTGAATGATAAATCTTTGAAAGTGAATGACAAAAGTGCGAAAATGGATGGGAAAACCTAATACTTCTATGTACATGCTTCTGCGCCAGTCACTTGTATCTTGTCAAAGCGATATTTTCATGTCAGCGTTAGAATTTCTGGTGGCGTTTTGTTGTTGTTGTTGTTGGGTGTGTTTTTTTTTGCGTTATATACTTTCTTACATCTATTGTCTTATTCTATTCCATCAGTGCTTCTGCTCTCTAAGCAATGGATCAGCCGAGAATGATTAAATCAACGAAAAAATTAAAGTACAATTTCTGATAAGTTGATGTATACGAGTCTGTGACAGAAAAAACATGATTGAAGTATTTTATGCACTCAGCATCTGTTGATTTTAGCCAGGATGATTTGGATGCTTCTTGTTCCCACAGGTGTGTGAATCCGTTTTAATAATATTGCCAAAATACGATGCACAATACATAGTTTAGCTTGTGGCAACACTCTTTTGAATACAATCAAGTTATCTACTTCGATATCAGATATTTCATGTCACGCTGAAAATGTTCTCATTGTTGAAAAACTTGAAAATGAATGGTCAGGTTGGAGAATTAACTTTAATGAAAGAACTTAGCCTAGTACAGTACTATACTAGTCTTAACCATCATATGTAATGATTCTCTAATAGATACGTATACTAGTATGCTAATCTGTTTTAGCTATATATATAGAAAAATCAATTTGAAATCCCCTTTCCTACAAGAGGTCAAGTTTCCAGGTACTAAAAGTGATTTCATACTATTGTAATGTTTCCCATAGGTCAATGATATTTTTCATATCTTTCGTTTTCGTTTCGTTTTCCTCACTGTGGATGATTACGGAACTCGAAGCGAGACGAAAATGCAGCCGGTGCCACTATAAGCTGTAAGCTTGTATTCCGTTTTTGTCATGTTTATTTGGGTGTCGTTATGACTACCATGTTTTGGTGTTTATTTTTAGATGCACCGTCTCCATGAACGACGCCAGTCATTTCTCATGAACACTTCATGAACGCATGAAGTTGATATTAAGCCTTAGACGTTTCTCTGAGTAACGGCATCAGTACGTGTAACTTTATTGGTAAAGTACTTATAGTACATACGCAGCCACCAGGCGCATGTGCATGGCGTCTGTCTGCTTATCTATTTATTAGATGAAATGATGCGTTTATACCATGTTCCCGGCAACCACGGCAGCCACGTTCCAGTCCATCGTGGGCAAAACTGGATGGACGTGAAACAACGCAGTGAGACGGGATAAGCAGACGTAACAGGCCGTGATTGCTCGCGGGAATGTCATGTCAGATCTTTAAACTGTCAATATTTTGCCAACGCAGCCCCGGTGCTACTGAGGAATCTTGTATGTCGTAATAAAAACGGGGTAAATGAAGCAAAACACGACGGCACGTAATAGGCCGTACCAAGACTTGGAGGCTGTCCGTAGCTGGACGCGACGGAAAATACTAATCGTCTAGCCTGACCAGACGTTGTGAGAACAGCGTATGATAGCTATTTGTTCACCGGGGTGAGGACTGGAACGAACAAGACTATAATGCGAACGGGGATAACAGAAGAATGTCTCATCTGTACCGGCGGCGCACTACGTTTCAGGCAAACGGGGCTGCCGTGGCCGCCGGGAACATGGTGTAAACGCAACTTACATGCTCAATTAACAACTTTGTATCGTCATGTCTCCCTTCGCCTTCCACTCACCTACACATAGGCCTACCTATCACGTAGGGCCTATATAGTACAGTGTATGTGCCGTTTGGTTAAAGTTCACCCCCTCTCATACTTCCTAGGCTAGGTTTCTCATCTGAACCGTGACTGCCGTCGTAAAATCTGACACGGCAGTTTCGTTTACAACATGGTCCTGTCAGGTCACACATCCCGGTGCCCCACGTTGCCTCGCGAACATTCAGTTTTGCCCATATTAGCCTGATTTGTAAATACCGTGGCAGCTGGGAAGATGTTATGAGTGGTTATAATACTACGTTTACACCATGTTCCCGCCGGCCATGGCAGCCCCGTTTTCCGAAACGTATTAGTACGCCATGGGTAGATGAGATAATCTCCTGTTTTCCCCTCCTACACATTCTATAGTCCTGTTCATTACAGTCCTCGCCCCGCCGAAGATCTAGCTATCAGACGCTGCTCCCACAGCATTTGGTCAGACTAGACTATCAATATTTTCCGTCGCGTCACGCTACGGACTATTACCTTCGTGCTTTCTTGTGTTCATCCTTTGTTATGGCATACAAGAATCCTCATTAGCACCTGGACTGCTGTGGCATTTTTTTTTTTTGACAGGGTGTCTTGTTTAAAAATCTGCCAGGGCATCCACGCCAATCACGGATGTTACGGTTGCCTATCCCATATCACTGCCATCTCACTGCGTTGTTTCAAGTCAATCCCATTTTTCCACGATGGCCTAAAACGTGGCTGCCGTGGCTGCCAGGAACAAGATGTAAACGCAGCTAAAACAAAAAGTAGTAATGTAATAAACAAATTAAAAATACATGTTTTTATGTCAACGGCGTCCTAAATATTTGCAGTCAGTCCGCAGCACGTATGCTAACGAGCCGATCCGGCAAGATTTATTCAGCACTCTCGTTGACGATCTTTGCGTTCGAAAGGTGTCTCGTCGTGCGAGATTTTGCGAGAGTTTGACAGGGCTATGGTTTTCACAGTGTAGCGACTTGTACATACATTCATCATGGCTACAAGTCACGGTAAATTGTTGTCCAGACTTTGATCTTTACTTTGATACTAAATTTGCGTATAGTATCGGTTCTTATCATGACGATATAATCAGTTGAATTTGCGTAAATTTTACCTGCTTTTCACGGAAGATTTTGTCGTCTAAAGTTCCTTTTTGGTTCCTGACCGGATTAAGAAACTGTTGTTTTTGATTTTGGCTTTTTCGTATAGAGGAAACTTAGATGCTCATCATATATTGGAGTCAGGGAGACGCAAGCATGATTTATACTAGTTTTTCCGTTTTGAAATGTCTGTAAAATTCACTCCTAAGCCGGAAGTATGCTCCATACAAAGTGTACAGTGGCGCGAAAGATCTCTCTCATTGGACAGTGTTTGCATTCACCGCGCGCTGTACCACTGCTTCTAGCTTCTAGCTTCTGTCCGAAGCACAGAAATCTACACGCGTGCCTATGCAAGCATGCGCTATGCATGCACGTGGCATGAAACCGTAGCAGCGTAATGACGTAATGCAAGCGCTGAATGCAAGCGCTGTCCACCCAATGAGAGAGCTTACTCTTGAGATTGCACGGTTTCAAGCTGACCAGCCCTGACATCGATGTATATTTACTGGTTCCTGACCGGATTAAGAAACAAATTGTCAAGATATTTACATGGATACAAAGATTAAGAGATGGACTACCAAATAATGTATTTTCATTGAGACGCAAGGTGAATTTGGTATTCTTTTGACGTCTTGAACATGTACTGCACCCATTACTTTTTTCATCATTTTTCAAGCTCAAATTACGCTATGATATTTTTCATTTACAATAATTTGAGTAATATGTGACGATAACTTACATATTTTCCTTGAATTTGATACCAAATTTGTGAATACAAGGTGTATTTTTGTTGCCGAAAGCCCAAGGACAAAATCCCCTTACGCAGCTCATTACGTATGCAAGCCTCGATCGGGCTTGCATACGAGTTGAATAAATACGAGCGAATTATCGGGTGCTGCGGTCTGACTGTTTGACTGACTCAAACTCATTCTTTTGTTTGAATAAAGATTTGGTTGTTTGTTTGTTTATGTGTTTATTTTATTTAATCACGGGGTTAAAAGCCCTCAATCAGCCAAGAGGCTATTTTTCAGAGAGGCCGTGAACCAAAGTATTTGACATAAACAGAACAAATCAAAGATACAGAACGACACAAAATCAAATCAAACATACAGGTAATACAAAACATCAAAAAAGAAAAAAAACAAAGGCTAAACACGCTGTAAAATCAATATCAATATAACAAAATAGCAATATTCATCTGAGGTGTTTATTTTCACTCAGGTTAAACAAACACTTCAATGTGAACTCTGAATATAAGTATGAAAACTTACGACCGAATCAAGAGCATTTCTACAGTTAGTTAGACTGTCTAGCTAGCGCTAGCTCGCGCTCGCTCTCTCGCATAAGATCGAGGCCTCATCACGGTGACGTCATCTCCCCGCTGAGAGTACAAACGAGCTGTTCTCTGGCTTTATTAAAACTAGTTATTCGTTTTATTAAGAAGGGCCTATCATTGGTAAGCGTTTCTAGGTGAATTCGAAACATGGTTAGGTGGAATCTATAGTACTTCCTCGTTATAATGAGGTATATATGACCCTGGTTTATGCATAATTTAGATTTCTATGCGGGCCTACTTAAGCGCTGCATAAATGTCCCATATTATCATTGTTACCATCAAAGACGTATTGATGTGTATACGACTCTTTCCAATCCCATCATATCGCAATCCCTTTTTGAGTAAAACTTGATCCTCATCTAACGTAGACGAAGATGCATTCATGTTTTTTAACCATTTATGAGACCACTCTGTAAACGAAGAAAAAAAATACTGTCTCGTTTGCAATTCGGAATAAAAGGTGAATTGTCATTGCCAAAAGTGACAGAATCTGTTGCGTTTGTTTCTTAATCTGCAGTGCATGGGGGCGCCGTAGCATGCATGATTATAGCGGATTAGACTTCCGACTCCCAATCGGAGGACCCGAGTTGGATTCCCGCCCAGTGCTTTACGTCCTATGGACGACGTGTTTTTTACCCATGCACCATGTCTCTCTGGGTCCATGTGTAAAAATTGGTACCTGCCAACGCTATGGTAATAATAACGGGTGCTGTTCGTTATTCCGAAGGTTCGCTATTCCGAAGGTTCGTTATTCCGAAGGGTAGTTAATCCGAAATAGGCAAATTCCCTATACCTAGAGGTTCGTTAATCCGAAGATGAAAAAGGGTTCGTTAATCCGAAAATTTGTGGCTTTATTCCGAAGGTTCGTTATTCCGAAGATTGGTTAATCCGAAAATGAAATTCGGAACAATGAACCTTCGGAATAACGAATCTTAGGAATAAAGAGCCTTCGGAATAACGAGCTGTAACCATAATAACAATATCAGGGCCTTTTGGTAGAGCAGTGGCATTTAACATTGAAGAGGCTACCCTGGATAAAGAAGATATTATTACTATTATTGTTATCATTATTATTATCATTATTATTATTGTTGTATAAGTATATTATCATTATCATTGTATCATTATTACTAATATTATTATTATTGTTATTATTATTATGATCATTATCATTATTATTGTTGTATTATTATCATCATTATTGTGCCATTATTACTATTATTATTAATTATTATTATTATTATTATTATTATTTATTATTATTATCATCATTACTATTATAGGTTTTCCCATCCATTTTCACACTTTTGTCATTCAATTTCAAAGATTTATCATTCAATTTCGTTAATTGTCATTGTAATTCGTTTTTCGTCAAACATTTTCGAAGACAATAGCATTCAAAATCGTCAATTGTCATTCAAATTCATCCCTCCCGCTGACGGATCGCAGAGTGTGAAGATCAAATTCGTTTTTGTTCACACAATTTCATGAATTTTTCATTCAAATTAGCCAGATGTTGTCGATTCCTTATTTTGAGGGTGAACCAACTTTAAGCCGACATATTTTTACTTTCTCTCGTAAATTGTATCGTTACACATTATTCCCTAACCATTTGCTTAGACAATACAAATTTTGTCTTTAATCATGCTTGCCTAGAAATCGTTTGTCAGTGTTTTCGTAGGCGAGACGGTGCGTATGTTTGTATCAATGTGTACTCGGATTGCTTGTGTGGTGTGTCTGTATCTGTGGTTCTGTGTGTGTGTGTGTGTGGGGGGGGGGGGGGACACTTGTTTGTATGTTAACTCCTGAATGTAAAATGTGAACGGTTACAGAAAAAAATTCATGAATGACTGGGAAATCACATCGGATAGAGATATGAGACGAATATGAATGAAAATTTAACGAAAATGATTGACAAAAGACGAAATCGATCCTGCTGCTTTGAGTGCTGCGAGTGAGACTGACGAATTTGAACTGTAAATGACGAAAATGTATTCCAACTAAACTTAATGGGCTTTATTTGAAAATGAACGACGAAAGACGAATTTGAAAGGAAGATTCGTCTATTCGCGACATCCCGCGACGAAATTAAAGTAAAAATTTGTAAAATTGAATGAAAAAAGTTTGAAAGTGAATTGGAAAACCTATATTATTGTTATTATTGTTATAAATAATAATATCATTACTGTGATTACTATTATTATCTACACTAAACCGTTAAGTTTGTATATATTTAGAAATCGTCATTAGATATAGGTGTGATTAAATTTATATTGTTCTGACATTATAGATTCTGTTTCAAACTATTGGATGTTTCTCACGGAGCATTTGCATAAACTTTATTTTGCAATCAAAATATACTAATTATGCCTGTTGAACATTTCGTAGACTGATTAAGTCTAATTATACTGTGCAGAGGTGTACCTGTATAAAAACGTATACCTGTATTACTCTTGATGTTGCGACTGCGTACCAGCCTTGTGACTTGTTACTGTTCTTTCAGACTCAAGAAACAGAGAAAGGCGAATCGCTCGAAAATTTGTGTGCCAAAAATAAACTGTTGGTAATTATTGTGAGCATGAACTTGCTTTATGTTTTATTTTTTATATTTGATATTGCACAAACACGTGGACTACTTACTTGATATATGTATAAATTTGTGAAGGTCCCAAGAAAATATAACCCCCTATTTTTGAAAGTTTCTTCATACATGCATTGATTCATAAAAACCAAATCCCTCACAATTTGACCCATCCACTCCTAAAAATCGGAGTGGAGCTAAACCGAACTGCTTCAAATTCAGAGAAAGATGACATCACTCAGATGGATGTGGTTTTGAGCACACTTTCTCCCTGCATTCATCGTGACTGGCCGCTTTAACTTTCTCTGATTACAGGTACGAAATCTAAATCTATACCCCGTTCATTAATTGCCTAATTTGTGACTGGCTTATTTAGTGAATTCTACGATATTTCTGTATAGTTGCATTGTATGTTTCCTCCTTCAGGAAAAGAAGAATTTAGATTACAAACGGGGCTTTCAGCAGCGAAGCTATCGAATTTTCATTCGTTATCATTAGTGATACTGGATATGACTGTGTGATTATGATACGTTATTGATTATGAATACTAGCAATGGTGTTATCGTTATATTTCTGCAGTGATTTAGCATTTTTTAAATCACAAAAGAGTTGAAATTTACTTCTGGATTAAGTGCTACTAGTGTGAGTGTGAACAAGCCCTAGGCTGTGCTATCCCGTGTAGACGGCAAAGTAGAGCGGTCAGTGTAGACACTCTCCTAGGCTGTACTCCGCACCAGAGTCCATTGACCTTAAAGGTACTATACAGTACTGGCCGAGGTGGAGATTCAGCTTGTAACGTTTTGCGAGATATTTAGAAACCACTCTATGATATATTAATGTTAAAGAGCATACAATTCTTAGGGGAATGAAAAAGTTTATTTGATGAAAATCGTTTTGAAATGACTGAGATATCTAAAATTTAAAAGCAAGGTAAAACAAAGAGAACATAATAAAAGTCGTGGCCTGTCAATTTAACAGGATCGCTTTTTTTTTTGTATATCTCAGCCATTTCAAGGCCAATTTTCATCGAGTAAATGTTGAATCCTTTATGAAATTACATGCTCTTTCATGTTTCATAAGAGATTCAATTCTCAATATTTCACCCCAAAATGTTATAAAAGTATAAGCCTCACCTCAACCAGTGTAACAGTCCCTTTAAAGCTCTCTTGGGAGTGATTGCAAAGTAGTCAATTCTTCACTTTTGGCCACTTTCTCACTTTTTGATAAAGAAACTAAAAAGAAATTATTCAGGGATCGTCCCCAAATTTTGGTCTTCAGAGTGAATATCATGGCATTCTTTAAATACTCACTTTTGCCTGAAGGCACGGATCATCTCAAATGTTGCAAAAAGCTTGTACATGTATTGCAAACATGGGCGTAAATCCGGGGGGATGGGAGGATATATCCCCCCCCCCCCCCCTGAAATGTAGGAGGGGGGATCGATGGCCTGTACAATCATCCCCCCTGAATTTTTAGGAAAAAAATGGAGGAAGCAGAAATGTGATATGTATCAATTTTGGCATATTGCATGACGTTTGTACGCCGGCCTTCAGACAGGTAACAGAGCTGAACAATATATGCTATCTTGTAGGAAATGTATACACAATTTTCTCAGGCGCTCGCTCGCTCGCGAAGAAAGTAACATCGACATACACTGCGAGGTATGGCTCAGACGTTGACAACGTCAAATAGTATAGGCCTACATGTAAACATCCTATGACGCGAGTAACTGGGGACCATCTGCAAAATATGTACGAAACAAACAAACAAACAATGACAAAAAATACATCACCATAATTGAACCCCCTCCATTTCCTGAATCATTATTGAGAAACGACAGTGACTGATGACTCAGTCACTAGTCAGGATACATCTATGGGCATACCCAGAGAAGATCAGGGGGCTCGAATCTATTGGGGGGGGGGGGGGCAAAGGGGCATTTGCCCGCCCCTATACGGATGTGTTTAGGCAGGCAAATCATTTATCTCCCAAGCAATTCCCGAGATGAGGACAAATCTCGAACTTCTTAATGGAAAATATTGTCCAAATATCGCCAGAATTATGCACCAGATCGTTGTATGCAATCATAAACATGCAAATGCTCTGCTATACAGGATCCTTTCAATAAACTTTGTACACTTTTGATATTGACGTATATTTCTCTAATTTATCAAAGAGTGTGGAGCAGATCGCACCCTCATATTATGAAGAGGCGTCAATGGGGGGGGGGGGGGAGTGGTTCCCTCATAAAAGTGGGACAAACAAAAGCGAAAAAATATAGCTACAAACGGCAGTTTTTGGAGTGTAAAATGTCAAAATTTTAAAGCTCGCTCGCTCGCATTTAACCGCTATGCCATTCTCCTGATGTTGCTGTCAGTGACTGACAGCAGTTGCGCCCGGTGCGCCCCCCCCCCTTAATTTCCAAAGCGAAAAATATAGCTACAAACGGCAGTTTGGGACTGCAAAATGTCAACATTTTGAAGCTCGCTCGCATTTAATCATTATGCCATTCTTCTGATGTTGCTGCCAGTAATTGCCAGCAGTTTTGCCCGTTGCGCCCCCCTTAATTGCCAAAGCGAAAATATAGCTATAAACGGCAGTTTTTGGGACTGTAAAATGTAAAATTTGAAGCTCTCTCGCTTCGCTCGCTCGCATTACTAATCATTATTCCATTCTCCTTGTGTTGCTGCCAGTAATTGCCAGCAGTTTTCGCCCGGGTGCGCCCCCCCCCCCCCCCTTAATTTCCAAAGCGAAAATATAACTACAAGGCGGCTGTTTGGGACTGCAAAATGTCAAAATTTTGAAGACTCGATCGCTTCTCGCTCGCATTTAACCATTATGCCATCCTCCCCTGATGCTGCTGCCAGTAATTGCCAGTAGTTTTCACCCGTGCGCCCCTTAATTTCCAAAGCGAAACAATACAGCCACAAACGACAGTTTTTAGACTGTAAAATGTCAAAATTTTCAAGCTTACTCGCTTCGCTCCCTCGCATTTAATCATTATGCCATTCTCATGATGTTGTTGCCAGTAATTGCCAGGAGTGCGCCCGGTGTGCCCCCCCCCCCCTTAATTTCCAAAGCGAAAAAGTACAGCCACAAACGGCAGTCTTTGGACTGTAAAATGTCAAAAATTTTCAAGCTCGCTCGCTCGCATTTAACCACTATGTCATTCTCCTGATGTTGCTACCAGTGATTGACAGCAGTTGCGCCCGGCGCGGCCCCCCTTAATTTCCAAAGCGAAAAATATAGCTACAAACGGCAGTTTTTAGACTGTAAAATGTCAAAAATTTCAAGCTCGCTCGCTCCGCTCGCTCGCATTAATTGCTATGCCATTCTCCTGATGTTGCTGCCAGTGATTGACAGCAGTTGCGCCCGGTGCGGCCCTCCTTAGTTTCCAAAGCGAAAAATATAGCTACAAACGGCAGTTTTGGGACTGTAAATGTCTAAATTATTAATGCAAAAAGATTTCATCGTGGAAGGGGGAAACCTCCCTACCATACCCTCTCCCCCCCCCCCCCCCCCTCGCTTGCTTCGCTCCCTCCGTGGCACATAACCGCTCCTCCTAAGATCAAATCCTGTCTACGCCGGTGATAGACCCCATTAATTTTAGTAGGCCTTCACAGTGATGTCGCACAGGCGGAGCAAGAGCTGAAATACCACGATTTAGTCATTCAATGATATATTGTGAATATTTCATTTTCTTATTGTTTTTTAAAGAAAAGAAAACAAAATTTCACCAAAAGTGTGCACCAGATCGCTGAATTTCATGTCTGAAAATGCAAAATCTTCCTCGTGTGGGAGAGGGATACACACCCTCCCCCCCCCCCCCCCCCCCCGGTTCGGTCGTTCCGCTCCCTCTCACAGATATTTCAAAAACAAAAATAAAAATGTTTTCATACTTTTAAGGTCTCATTTTCCGCCGAAAGTCATCTGACAAGCAAAAAAAAAAGCAACAAGAACATAACGTCTTCATATTTTTGCTGCCACTTTCCTCCCACTATAACTTATTCCATGCAAAAGAGTGGGACATCCGATCCCGTAAAGTGTGTGTGTGTGTGGGGGGGGGGGGAGGGTTCAGCAAGCTTCCCTTTCCCCCCCCCCCCCCCCCCCCCAAGGCTGCGCCGGTCCGGTTATGGGCTTGTAATCGTGGTGATGGTGACCACCCCCCCCCCCCCCCCCACTCCTCAGTACGGATTTACGCCGTTGTTGCAAAACATTGTACGAAAGTCTTTTGTTTTATATAATAGAGGAATAAAATACAGGAACGAGCATGCAGTAAAGAGAGAGAAAAGCTGGTATTTGGGGAAATGAAGGAAAACAAAAGATGTTAGAGTCGTATTGTAGCATACTAGGAAATTCAGTTTTTATTTTGTTTGAAAGTACTTACCCACGAAGTATGTTTACCATATTCATGCCCATCGAATTGTTTCAGTTCATACAGATACACTCATAGATTAATCAACCCATAACTGGTATGTAGCTGTGCTTTAATTGGTTTAAGTATTCATAGTTTACATGAGTGGTTAAGGTTATGATTTTATTATTAAAAGGAGAAACTGGCGGTTAATTATGACAATTATGAGAAATTATTGCAAGTAATGCTTAGACTGATGTTGATTAACAAAGGGCTATAATCAACCTTCGATGCTGCAAAAGGTAAATTATCAAGAACAATGATGAAGAATGGGGTGTCATATCAGCAATTTGTATGAGTCATTTACATTGTGTTGATGAATAACTCGAAGTTACAAGTCGTGTTGGATAATGTTACTGTGATTGATAAAAATCAGTATTGGTTATACCGACGATAAATAAACACTTTCATCCCTGCATCCATCGTGACTGGAGGTTTAATCATTCTCTGCTTACAGCTTACAGATTGAGCAGTATACACCCCCTTGTTACCGCGGAATGGGTATAACATGTATGATATATATATATATATATATATATATATATATATATATATATATATATATATATATATAATATATACACATACATATATATATATATATATATATACATGTATATATATGAAAGAAAGATATTATTCCGAGGGGTGAAGGTTCAGGTGCGAGTTTCTTCACTTTGTCTCCCTCTACAAATTAAATTTGTTAAGATCGCAATTGCTGATCTGTAGATTAACAAACATGTCAGAAAAATAGGAACCAGTGGGACTCGAACCTGATCTACTGCTTTCCGGGCAGCGACACTACTACCAGGCTGTCCCTGGTTGCCGGCAGTGACACGATGAACATGGAACAAATACCCAGTATATCTATATCTATATATATATATATATAATATATGAGTTTGTTTGCAAAAACCGATAAGTCCATATTTGTCAAATGGAGATATTCAAGAAAAATAAAGAGAATAATAAGAAGTGTTTTGCTTCTTTTGACCATAACTTCAAAAACGTACCTTTATACATTGTATCTAGTGACCAATATACCATCTAAAAGGCATTATTTTGTACTTTATGACAGAGACCGTACTTATCGGTTTTTGCAAACAAACTCTTCATATATACATATTTATCTATATATACATGTATAGATGAAACATAAGTAACACAGGTAGTTTTCCTTTAATGAGCCAAACTACTAGGTGATGCACTACTCAGGTCACGTCCACATCGGTAAATATAGAAATAGCACATGTATTACTCCATCAAAAGCAGCCGTAATTTAGGTGTTATATTTGATCAGAAAATGTCTTTTCGAAGTCATATAACTCAAATTCAGCAGAATGTTAGACATCAGTTTTGTAATTTAAGTTTCAGTAAGGAAATATTTTGTCTAAATCTGCAGTTCAGATACTTATTCACGTTTTGATATATTCCCGGTTGGATTTTCCGAATTCATTGTTGTGTAATCTTAACAAAAAAGTCACAAAACTTCAAATCGCTGAATTACAGTTTTAAAAATGAAAAAGAATTCCCTCGAATATTGCTTCGTCCCCCCTTATAGACCTAGTCCACTTTGGGGAATGACAATTTCCAAATTTTCCACAAAAGTGCACTTCAGGTCGCTTTATTATAATGTTAACAATGCAAAAGCTCCGCCCAGCGGGAGGGCATATCCCTTTCCCACACCATCCCCCTCTACCTCATTTGACCTTATACAAAGTGATGATGCACACACGGAACTGTGATTTAGCACACCCCTGAAAAAGCCCTATTTATTTCTTTTATTTCTTCTTATTTTTTGCTGAAAAATTCTAAATATTTCACCAAAGATTTGCACCATATCGCTGAATTTCAGGTCTGAAAATGCAAAGTCATCTCCGAATGCTTAACAAACAGTGTTTATGATATTCATTGTATGAATTCACTGAAGAAATAAAAATACACAAATGATAACACTTTATAGGCAAATGTAACACACACATAATACATTTTTTTTTATATGAATGATTTGATACATACATGTATATTTTAATACATTATATCCTCCCATCAGTAAATGTATACTGTGATCTGGTTTGTTCATATACAATACTGACACAGAAAAAAAAAATACAATGAAAATGTGGAATTGCTCACATGGGAATTCAGTAAAGTCACTTGCTGGCATGCATCTTGTATGAAAGAGAGAGAAAAAAAAAACATAGTTAAGTTTCATTGATAATGTCATTGGAATTGTACTACAGGTTAAGACATATAATTTTCTGAATTCACATAACTGGAAATGATGGAACAGCATTTGATTTGAAAATACAGGGTAGAATATTTCTAGTACAACAATATATGTTTATGGTTTCATAACCAAACCATGATAGAAGTAAAGCATGGTCCTTAAATTCAAATTTGACTTTGTGTATCCATGCAGCTTGGCCAAAATTACGGTCAAATGACTACAGCTATTCTGTTCTTTATATGGAAGCATAGGGGACATGAGTTGCTCTCCAAAACATAGTACAGTGGAAACTTGGAATAACAAGATCCTTAGGACCAAGACAATTTGTTCTTTATATCAGATGTAGTTTGTTTAAAAATTCAGTAAACAAAACAAAACAAAAGAAATAAATTCATTAGGACAAGAGAAATTAGTTTGTTATATCAGGTATTTTGTTATATCAGATCTCTTTATAACCGATTTTCCACTGGAAGTGTTATAGCATTTTCCACCTCAAGCAACACTGGAGTCTATCTGCCCAAGGGAAAACAAAACAAAAAACCCACCAAACAAATACAAAAACATCGATCTGACAGTGCTGTACCGTGTAATTAAAATTGTACTAAGCTCATGAGCATTTTTACTTTCACCAACACTTATATTCCCAGCAGTGTGCATTGTTCACATAACAAACAGTAGCTGTCCGATGGTACACACTTTTTTTTTCTTTCTTGTGCATGAGCATCTGCAAGTGACCCAAACTTTGAGAAATGAAACTCCGAGAAGTTCAGATGCTCCAGTGTGAATGGAGGAGCAAAGTGCGCGAAGCCAGTGTAACCACTTCTTATCACTTGACTTGCAAAGGAGCGAGACCATGTGTAGTCTAGTCGGTGTAATGTCCTTGATTTACAATCAACTGTGGGTCTTGAAATAACCAATTAAAGGAAACCATAACCTAAAGAGAAAAGTGGATTAAGTGAAAGCAGCAGCATTAGTAGGATACATCGGTGAAAGTTTGAATAAAATCGGACAATCGATGCAAAAGTTAAGAATTTTTAAAATTTTAAAGGGAATTCTACAAAAATTCATTTTTCATGAAAATTACACATTCCATCAACTTGATACCGACATATTTAAGGGTAGTAATCATTCCCTTGCTTTCTTAAAGCGGTTAGTCAAGTGCCCTTTCATAATATACAAAAGCAGGGTTCGAAATTGGCGATGGTCCGCTAGCCATTGGCCACCGAAAATCACGTCGGATTAGCTAAAAATCATAAAATTCTGAAGTTACTAGTCCATCTGGCTAGCCAAAATATTGCTTCCGTGTCAAAATTGATTCTAAGTAGTCCGCCTGGCTAGTTAAAAAAAAAGTTAAGTGCGACCCCTGAAAAGTGAAATTTTGTTTGATTTTCTTTAGATTTTTTTTTATGTTGGTGTCCACACACGACATCATAAACTCTAGTAGTCTCCTCATCCAGCGGTTCCAACACAAACATTTTAAAAATTCATAACTTTTGCATCGATTGTCTGATTTTCCTCAGACTTTCACCGATGTGTTCTATTAATGTTGCTACTTTCACTCAATCCACATTTCTCTTTGGGTTTGGGTTTCCTTTGAAGAGCAGGGACCTTGGGGATACATGCATCATAGAGTGGGAAGGCTGTCCCATCTCAGATATATTCAAAATTCTCTGTAACAAATTTGTGCACGGCTTTATCACTGATGTGTAGTCTGTGTAAACACACACACATCGGAGGCATCTTGACTGGAGTTGACCATTACAGCACACGCTTCGATGCACAGATTCGCTTGACAGGTGTCGACTAGTGATTTTTAAATGCACCCTCGTAGACAGTCCATGAAGATTGATTAAATCGGACGACCCATTTTCACCATGCTACTGGGTCTTTAACCTGTTTAACTGGGAGGACGAGCTAATTCTGCTACAACACGCATTTCCCTTAGACACCTGCCCAAATATACTCAGGACTAGTCTTCAATAGTTCATGAGGCTACATTTCCGTCCTTTGCTGAAGCACTGCTACAAGTTTTACTGTTCATTACATTGGAAACATGAATTCGAATCTTATTCTTGGAAATGGTGTCATATCCAATCAAAATCTATGCAGTCCGCTATGTACCGTGTATGTACAAGGGAAAAAAAGAACGGAAAAAAAAATATAGAAAAAAGGCTACATTTTCTGCTTTTTCTTCTTCTTTTTCTTTGATATACTACTCTCTCCTCCATCTTGGGTTTCACTCTTTTCCCCTTTGTCCTTTTTTCTCTTTTTCCGGCTCGATGTAGTCTCGTCCACTTCATCTTCTACACTCTCTTCGTGGCTATCACACTTGCGCTTCCTGCTAGTCTCACCTCCAGACCTCTCCTCGCTGGTGTCATCATCAATGGAGCAGCTGTGTTCAGCGGCGACCTCGTTCCTATTTTTGTCCTTCTTGGATTTCTTCGTCTTCTTTTTCCTCTTCCTCTCGCAGTCGTCCCCGCCGTTCTGCTCGCTAGCACTCTCCGATTTGCTCTCCACTGTGACCTCATCCATCAGTCGCTTTTTCTTCTTGTTCTTCTTCTTTTTCCTGTCAATCTCAATGCCCTCGTCCTCCTCGTTCTCGCTCTGGCCGCGGACCTCGATGACCGCGTCGTTGTCGTCCGAGTCACGCTCGGCGTTCCGCATCCTCTTCTTCTTGCGCTTCTTCTTCTTCTTTCCGCCGCTCCTGTCCCGGTGTCCGTCCATCCCCTCTTCGCTCTCCATCTCTCGCTCCTCCTCTCCCTCGTTCTCCCCCCCTCCATCCTCCCTGTCATCGTTACCGTCCTCGCGGTCGGCCACGGCAACGCATCCCATCCGCTGGGTGGATCCAGCCTGTCTCCCTAGACCGGAGGGCCCCGCCCTGTCTTCGGGCGCCGCCACATGGGAATTGTCGGCCTCCGCTGCCGCCGCCGGGCGGAAGCCAAATCCGCCTCGAGGGGGGTCCACCTCGGTGTCGGAATGCGACTCGCTCTCCACTCGGTGCCGCGCCCGCTTCAGGGCAGCCATCTTCTGGGCGAAGTACTCCCCAACGCTACAGGAACCCTTGATGGTGACCACGCCGTGGGAAACCTCCTCCGTTCCCTCCTCCGATCCCTTCTCCTTCACCTCTTCCTTCTCATTCTCACCTTCCTGATCAGAGTTCTCTACCTGCCAGAGAAAAAAGATTTTGTTTTTCAAGGCGAATCCTTTGGTCCCCAAACCTTGCCATGGAGAATGACATGCTAAGTTTGAACTCTCTGCTATACCCTGTCAGATGACACCAGAGAAATGAAAAATTTAAACCAAAAATACATCTGTGCACTTTAAAAACCTGTACAGTAAATAAAACTCCTTTAATCTTGTAAGGTTGATTATGAAGAAATGCACGCTCAGCCTGAATTTTCTCTAGAACAATATAAAAACCACACAAAAACAAAACCAGTTCAGAGTAAAAATAAATGGGCAATGAAAACTCACTATATGTACACTAATACATCGTATGCAACTCATGTTCTGAATGCTTGAAGATGAAGAAAAAATGTCAAGTCTGAATTCTCTGGCAAACACTGCTACACTACACTTGAAAGAAGAACAGAACAATACAAAACAAACTTTGATAAGCATGTGCACTATAAAAAAAAAAATGTACAGTACTAAATGCCACTCTTAGGCTTGATTATGCATAGCTTTTATCAGCACAAATTCCTTCTTAGTCATCGCAGTGACACAATATCAGGGACTATGCAAGCAAGTTGTGTTTTATTTTCATTTGTTTTGTTTTTTAAACATGAAAGACTGCTAAACAGTCCCCTTTCTTAATCTGGAAGTAAAAACGTAAACTCACAGATTGTGACTGCGGTGTGACGGGAGCCGACTGTGTCAGGCGCCTTCCCAAAATGCTGTTCATGCCTTCCTTCCCGTACTTTGTCAGATCTTTCCCCCGGGTGAACTTCTTGTAGCTACACACGGCAGAACAGAGGAACAATAAGACGTGTATGACAATCAAAGGTAGCTGACAATGACAATGACAATTTATTTCTTAAAACTGGTACACTAATTTGTGAGTAAGAGAGTGATTGACCCCCTAATCTTTATCAGCAACAGATAACAAGGAATCAGCAGGCTTCCAGACTTACTTTTTCATTCACTTTCTTCCTTAAAGGTATGGTATCGTATCCGTTGAGGTGAGGATTCAGCTTTTTAATTTTTTGTGAGATACACACACTGTAGAAATCACTTTATGAAATGCTACGGAGCATACCATTCGAAAAGGAATTCATAGTTTTAAAGGGGATGGCTAGTAACTGATCAGTGGGAATCAGTGGGAATGCTGGGGATGATTGTTACAATCCTTTTGGGATTCATTTAAGAGTACATTATCTATTGTTGTGTGAAAATTATTTGCTTCAGAATGGTGTCATATTCAAGTAATGTGCAGTTTAATCGCCCTGTCACAGTACAGGCATGCTAACTTGGAAACATTAAACTGCAAATTACTTGAATATGAGACCATTCTGAAGCAAATCACCTTCACACAATAGATATGTAATGTACTCTTAAATGAATCCCCCAAGGGTTGGAACTATAATCCCCCAGCATTCCCACTGATCAATTACTAGCCATCCCCTTTAATTGAAGAAATTTGGTTTTGAAATGGCTGAGATATCCCAAAACAAAATAAAACAAAGCGATCCTACTAAAAGGTGGGTCCCAGCCTTTACAATGTGTAAATTTGTTTGGATATAATCAGTCATCAATTTTCATCATATAAACTTTGAATTCCTCTTAGAATTACCGGGTATACGCTCTTTCAAATTTCATTAGCGCTTTCACACAATCCCAAGATGAAAAGTTGGAAACCTGAAGTCCCTTTCAACCCGAACTATACCATCCCTCCATTTTTCGAGAATTTCATAATTACTCTTCTTTTTGAAGATTTTCATTTGAAGAAATTTCATTAGCGCTTTCACAGAATCCCAAGATGAAAAGTTGGAAACCTGAAGTCCCTTTCAACCCAAACTATACCATCCCTCCATTTTTCGAGAATTTCATAATTACTCTTCTTTTTGATTCATCACAATGTTTCCAAATTCCAATGATGTTTGCTCATGGCTGTACAATCTGTTCCTTTCACAATCTACTGTTTACATTACTCTTCTGTCATGAAAAAAAAAGTGAAGTATGTGTCATGTTCTGTCAAAAAAAAAAAAAATCAAAATAAATTTGAATGGAATTGAGCTGAATCCCGCATACCTACTTTCGAGAAACTCCACCCCATTCATCTTATTTGCACGGTACATAATTGTATAACTGAGAACCAGAATAACAACGACCAGATGCCAACCTTGTTTTCAAAAATGGTATTTCAGTATTCTAAGGGCTGAGAAGATGCATCTTTTATTTTTTTTTTTTTTTTTTTTTTTTGTTGAAAAGCAGTATTTCTCCCATTCCTCCAACAGATACATGTCTTTGATACTCTTGATACAATTTTTTTGGGGAAAAAAAAACACACCATGAAACCTGTAGTGTCTTTAGCAAAAAAAAAAAAAGAAAAAGAAACAAAAGACAGAAACAAAACACTGAAAGAAAAAGTTACAGTTGGCATCTCTTTATCACTGTTTTGCCCACTTAATTGTATGAATCTTTCCAATCCCATAAATTTCATTTTCTTTTGACCGACTATGATCATTGTTTAAAATACTGACTAAAAGTTGTACATGTACATTAAAAAAAAAAATCACCTTGATCATGGAGTGGAGCTTCTCAATTCAATACATGCTTTGCTTGAAGAATTCATTTGCACTGAGATGTGTGATGCTCATGGAGATTTACAATGTTTTTGCTGGGTGTTATAAAGAAGCATTCACAATATAAGATGGATCATAAAATCTGAAGTAATCCACCAGAAATCTATCTTCTGTGGTGACTCACTGGACTCTGCTTCTGGACTTCTTTGAGCGCTCCTCGAGACTCTGGGAGGGGTTGCCGTCGGCGATGGAGCCGCCATGATTCTGGTTGAGGGAGCTGAGGAGATCGTTGAAGTCATCCTGATGGGCAATCCAGTTGTCCTCTTGACTGGCCTTGCAGCCAACACCTGGGGGCAGCAGACAGAGGGGGAAAAAAAGCAAGTTGGGTCAACTATTTGCCTGCATGTCTCCTTATCACAATACAAAGTACATTGTACATGTAAATATCTAGTAGACCATGAAAGGAAGCATACAATTTGTAGCCATTGATCCAGTAAGTGATAAATCGATAAAATGCCTGATTTTCAAATAGAAAAACCAGCAACAAGCGCCACTATGAAATGCATTCACAACTAGAGTACATACATTCTACACAAAAATACAGACCAGCCTGCCTCCTGTTTTGACAACCAAATCTACATATACTCTCACAGATTACATCCCTTTGCAAACACAACAAAAACTATGAAATGGTTGTGATGTGACCATCATTAAAAGCCAAGTTGTGTGAGGATTCATGGAGTGGTAAAGCTTGCCAAGTTTGGCTAGAATCCCTGTAAAGAATTGTTTGAAGTCTTATTTCTCATCTCTATGTAAGTATCTGTATGTCACACACAGCCGAAGAATCTTCGTTGACTGGAATCAATTCTTACTGATGAGCATTTTCAAGCTTTGAGGCATGCAATCATCGCTGACCAATGCTTTACGTGATTTCCTTTTTTTATGTACTCTGGTAGGCAGCAAATGAATTGGGCCATCCACAAATCCCCAGTCATACCGTGTCTTTGAATGGCTTTAACACATCAAAAGCGAGAAAATAAAACAACTTCCATTAAATCCAAGTAAGATACATCATAATGAACATGAACGCATGAATTGCAACACTGCATTCCGAATGAATTCCTATTGACTGTATGTGTGTACATGTACCTAACTACAGTGTATACATTGTGGGTATTCACAAAAGAAGACTTCACAGCATTTCCTCGGAGCAAAAAACACTGGATCACAACAAAAAGAGCACTGGTGTAACATAAGAAAGAACACAAGTAATAAATGCAAACAAAGCAATTATGAGCAAAGCAAGGGAAGTTGACTACAAGCAAGCCTGACATGTACAGAAAAAGTAGCTTGAAAAAAGTATTTCTCAAAGACTTAAGAACTAAAGCAAAACATCTCATAGTGATTAGGACAGAGTTACGAGTTCTTGAACATGTGAAGGGGACAGTTTCCTGGTGACCAAAGATGAAGTGGAACCGTAACTCCAGGGCTTCCAACTCTCATCATTGAGAGTGAGACTCATTCATTTTGGTCCTTTCTCAATCTCACTCTAAAACTTTATTTCATTTGCATGCATTTCTACTGATCTCACTCATTTTGACTCCGAAATTATAGCATTGGCCTATGGGAGTCTCACTCTCAAGTAGTTTCCAATGTTTGCAGCCCTGCAACTCACCGAGGGTGTTGTTCTTGAGAGAGACCTTGATGTGCGAGAGCTGACCGTCCTCCTTGACCCCAAGACCTTTTCCTTTTGACCATCCCATCTTCTCCATCAACTTCTGACCAAACTTGGATGAGTCTGTTGAGAAAAGAAAAAACAAAACAAAACAAGACATCAACAATCCGGTACCCCGGATAACAAAGGGAAAATGGAGACTGCATAATCAGAGGTCTAAGGGAGACTACAGCAACATCCAGAAAGAAGAATCTGTCAAGAGAATTTTTTTTTTTTTTTTACCATACATTTTTTTTTAACTTTACGGTTCTCATCCATTAGACATCTGTACTTGACCTCAAAGAAGCTAACTATACACAGCCCTGTCGCTGTACACAACCAAAGATCTGTAATCTGTATCTTGTCATCAGGAATAGACAGAGTATGTCTCGCTTCAACTTTCATGGAACCCCTCCTACAATTTACAAGTAGATGGATGAGAGCTATTACAAGCAAAAAAAAAAAAAGATACATGTCAAAACTCCACAGAATTCTATTTTTTCTGTCGAGATCTCATTTAGTTGTAATAGTACTAGTAGTACCTCTGTATGCTGTACCTGTCCGTTCTCATTAATTGACACAGCACTGATTTCAGCCTAATTATTGGATAAATTTCGGTGACCCAAGCAGAGTCGAGGGTTCTAACAGTTATATTATTACAACTAACGTTAAAACTTTAAAGCCATCCCAGCCAGTGGTTGTGGATGTACCGGTAAGTTTAAATTTGTCTTGTCTGACGTCTGTGTGCCATCCATTCAACTACTAGGTACAATCTCTGCAGGACTAAACAAGGCCAGGCCAGGCCAGGCCATAAGCCTGGGAAAACACTATGGAAAACGCACACATGTAGGCACATGCGAACTGTTGCATTAAAGGGTGTGTACAGTTCTGGTTGAGGTGATGAGGATTTAGCTTTAAGGCCCGTTTCACGGTTAGGCGCCACTTTTTGTCAACCTAGGGGTCAAAATTTCAAGTTCTCTTTAAGAGATGGAATGTATTGATTTTTTATTCCCAAGAATGTGAATTTAATGGAAAATGTAATGCCAGAGCTTAATTATTATTACAATAGCTGATATTATGAATGGTTCTATAGGAGATGAAGGTAATTTTGCTAAAAGATAACACTATGATACCATGGACAGAGCTGACACACTATGTGTCCAACAGGTACATTTTGTAATTTGATACTGTAACATGATTTAGTGATATTTAAGCAAACTTCGTGCCAGATTTTGTGTTCTTATTTGGATTTATTGGAAAATTGTACCGCTTTGAAGGAAAAATATGGTGTGAAATAGAGTAAATGACTTCAAAAAGTTTCTCTTGTTTTACACTTCCTCGTTCAGGATGTGTAATATTTCATGGAGATAATGCTTATGTTGGGGGACATACACACACCTAATATTAACATTGTGAGTGTCCAACTTTTACATTTAAAATTTCAGCTGGAGGATGTGGTGGATGTGACAAAAACAGATGTGAACGGACATTTTACACCTTGAGCAATAAACAAAAGAAATAAGCCAAGTGATTACCCAATGAACAGTCAGCACAAGTCAGTTTACAGTAAGAAACAAATTATGTTTCACAAGAAAGCTTTTGTTTTTTGTCAGCATAAATGATATCAGTAATATCCAACACGGTGGATGTGACATGTGAACGGAACACCAATTTCCTTATTTTTTTTTCCTGCACACCTTGCATTGCAACCAATCCATGCAGTACCATCAAGAATGCTGTATTCAAAGTACAAGTCACTGCTGACAAGGTTCCATGTCCTGTAAAAGTTATGAATGCCTGAAATTCCTTATAAGTGGTGGATGTGACGGATTGGAGATGTGAACGGACATTTTTACTCTTCTTCAATTTATACTTAATAGTAATAGTTGAAATCATTACTAACATTTCTATTGGCTCACATGCACTGAATGACCAAAGTATTTTTTAGGTCTTTTTGCAGACATACATGTACACTGTTAATTGTACAGTTCACTTAATTTTCTTTGTAAAGTGGAGTAAATTGGATCCAACACAGGGGATGTGATGCCAAAATTGTGAACAGAATTCCGAATTTTAATCTTTCTTTATCATAAACTGGTAACAGTAATCCTGCTTGGAAGAACCACATAGAAAAACCACATTTTAGAATGCAAATCACTGCTCACAAGGGTCCACATACAGTTGTATTCTCAAGTTTCAATGTATGAATGCCTGAAACTCCTTGGTGCAGATGTGACGAAATCAAATGTGAACAGACATTTTTTTACCTTCAATTTATGTGAACTGCATATGAATAAAACAATAAATTCATCAACATAGTAATGACATTCTTACTCTTTAACCAATGAAGTCATACATAATGCTTCTGATAGAGCAATTATGCACTCAATTTTTCTCACAGTAAATGATATCCAACATGGTGAATGTGACATTTTTATTGTGATCAAAATCCCCAATGTGCAGTTAAGTGTTTTCCCAGGGTATCGAAAAGAAAAGGTACAAGTAATGTGAGTCTTAATCTTACCTTAACCTGTCCTACCTATAGTTTCTGCCTATGACAAACTTTAAAAGTGGAAACCTGGTATAAAGACCAATCCTCAATAATAATAACAAAAAATGCAGATTATGTGGTCATGACCCTGTGTGCATTATGCACTGTAAATCTACAGCACAGGCAAAAGCTACAATAACTCTCGCATATGTCACCTACCAGGATTCCACCCATAAACTTTATCATGTCTCTTAAAAATCACATTTCTAATTTGCCAGAGTTTCTTGATATTGAAGCACCACTGTATGTTAATGCACAGGGTATACATAGGCCCTACATATTGACAAAATGAAATCTTTATTTGTATAGTTTGTGTTCTGTAAAAAGAAGAATTTTCTCCTCCTCATCCATATACCACCCTTCTACCTCTCCTACATCATCACCAGGATATGCCATTCTTTGTCAATTGAAGACCATTCATTTTTTTTTTTTTTTTTTGGTGGAAATAACAAACTTTATTTCCCTTTTTGCTTCATGAGTATCATTATGTATTCAGATTAAAAAATAATAATTTAGGGTTAACAAAACTTGTTACACCTTCAGATGAACAAACCTTCAGAATAACATGCCTTATTTCATATTTGGATTTATGAACATTTGGAATAATGACCTTTATCTAATTCTTGGATTTACAAAGCCTCAGAAAAATAAACCCTCTCTCATTTTTCCGCTGAACGAACCTGTAAGTTAAGGGAATTTGTGTGTTTCAGAATAACAAACATTGGGAATAATGAACAACCCTAATGAGCTTTTGATAGCTGGCTATAACATGTAATCTTGTGAAGCACATACAGCAAGTGTATTTTTTTTTTTTTATTATGGCTAATACTGAATAATGCTAATTTTTGTCAACAACGGGCAATTTGTCAGTCAGTTGCAATAAAAACAACTTGATACAAGGGTTTATTTATTTGCACAAATATTGACTTACCCTCTGCTAAAAAGAATTGGAAGGAGCACTGGTTGGCTGTTGGGGTTGAGGTAGTTTAGTGGATATGAATTACAATGCCTGCCTAATAATAAGGAGCTTGTTGGTTACAGAGTTGTATGCCCATGATTTTTTATTAGGACTACAACTATAAACACTGAATAATTGGTGCTTATTGTACATCGACAAGGGGCAATTTGTCAATCAGCTCCACTTAAAAACAACTTGATGTAAGAATTCATTTATTTGAATACCAGGTAAATACACAGTATCTACTGCACAGGATCACATACATACATCGTAGAACTAGCACGGGCTCTGTAGCGGAAGCTTGGTAGTCTACTGGATATGACGCCAGTCTGGTAATCAGGAGATGGTCGATTTAAATCCAGCTTGAGTATATGGCCATGATTTTTTCATCACACATTTGGTTATACTCATAAAACACTGAATAACTATGCAAGAATTCCTTTCTTTCTAAAAATGCATTGGAAAGTGGGGTTAAACGGACCCCTTCAGTGAGATGGACCCATACCATTATCTCTGTGAATCACCTTCACTGTACCTTCACTGGAAACTAAACATCAGGAGATAGCTGGTTTAAATCTGACCCAAGTTGAATGCCCATTATTTTTTGTCATGGCTACTACTAGAACACTGCATAACCGGTGCTTACTTATGTTGAAGGGCAATTTTCAATCAGTTGCAGTAAAGTGATATATAAATCAATTTAACTTTTTTTTTTCACCCCTCAATATAAGTTAACCATTCCAATGGTTGTGGATCATTTCACACTGTGTTCAAGTCTTGATGCTGCGTGAAGCATTGGGAACTAATGCTGAAAAATGCTGTGCATTGGGGAGATATACTGTGTGTCCGTTCACACCCCAAAATGTCACATCCACCATATATTCAATCAGTTTTAAACTTATTGAATATAGTATACAGGAGAGGTCTAATCAATGTAATTAAATAACATTTATATTCTTTTGCCTTTTTGAGATTAATTATCTGGAAAATTGATTAGAATATGTAGAACATCAGTTTTCACAGTCACAGTGACAAAATCATAATACATCCTCACTGTGAACAAGTATTCTAATGTAAAATTATAGTGAATGTGGTATAAAAGTGGGTGTCTGATATCTAGATATCTTGGGAAAGACATGTTTTTTAAATATAAACATATTTTGTCCCCCCAAAAATAAGTTGTCTCTAGATTTTACGTGATATTCACGGAAATGTCCGTTCACATCTTAAAACGTCACATCCACCAGGGCATTTCACATATTTTTTAAGTTTTTCAAATTTTTAGTTTCATAGTTATCTCAAAATCAGTGGCATTTATAAGGTTGCTAAAGAGTCTAAAATGCATTGAGATTTAAAGTTAATTGGACCAGTATTTACTGAGATGCACACCAAAATGTGTTTCTGACAAGAAAGGCTGGTGGATGTGACATGTGTGAACGGACACCATGTTTTGTGAAATAAAAAAAGCATTTGAATTTCAAATCCTAAATTGTTTCAGAGGGATAGCCACCCAACTGTGTATCATTGATTTATGCAAAAATTTTAGAAATAATCTAAACCATTAAAAAGTTATAGATTTATAAAATCTTGGTGGATGTGACAAAAATGTGAACGGACATTTAAATTTTGTTTTCAAATTACTGTCATGTCATCAGATGGAACTGAAGCACAAACAAACTTTCTACAGTCACTCATACAAAGCTATACTTTACTTTTACATTATTTTCCTGAGACTTGCCTTTGTTTTCTTACTTACACAACCCATATAAGCAGATGATTAAATGTGAACGGACAATGTCACATCCACCAAGAGAATTTTGGGGTGGAAAAAATGTAACAAAAAGGAGTTCAAACTTTTTAACTCTGACATGATTCATTATGGCTACTCATACACTTAACATAGATATGTTCACTTAACTCATAGCTAGATATGATACAGAATGGCAAAGTTTGCAAAAAAGGGATGTTTGCCAGGTTGACACACTGTGGGTCCGATTTGGGCACATCTTGCCTCACTGTGAGCAAATGCTTTGGAGTTGCATTTTCGTTATGCTATGGGAGGTAGACCCCATGGGGGTCTAACATATGCATATCAAAACATTTCATGAATCTACTCTTATTCTGTGTAGTAGACTGAAAACTGAAAAAAATGAAAAGTGGCGCCTAACCGTGAAACGGGCCATAAACGTTTTGGGAGATATTCAGAAACCACTCTATGAGATGTCAAAGAGCATGCAGTTCTAAGGGGTATCAAAAGTTCATTCGATGAAAATCGGTTTTGAAATGGCTGAGATATCCAAAAACAAGGTGAAACAAAGAGATCCTAATAAAGTTGTGGCATGTCGCCTTTTATTATTAGCACTTTTTGGATATCTCAGCCATTTGAAAACCAATTTTCATCAAATAAACGTTGAATCCTTCTTAAAATTACATGCTTTTTCATATTTCATAAAAGGCTTTTCATTATCTCACTTCGGAATGTTCAAAACATGAATCCCCACCTCAACCAGTACTGTACAGTCCCTTTAATGTGGATGACCGCGGCCGCCGCGCAGAGGTAGGGATCACTGCGACGGTACTCTGTATGGTGGCGTTCGCGGTCATGAGTATGACGACGACATGGACTGCATTGTCGCAATAAAATGTAGATTTCACAGCAACACAGCACAGACACATGATCAGATATCGGTCATATATTTACCATCGCTCCATGCTTTATTTCTTGGATCGAATGACAATTTTTGCCGCCGTCGAGGTTCCGCAAGCATGGCCATTTTGTGCGAGAGAGCCGTGCCCACATAACCTAATTCATGTAGGGTAGAATGTCTGCGTATATTTTACACGTACAGTTTTACAGTAGCAGTACAGTACAGTACGTACGTGTATGTATTACGTGTACTAGTATCTCATGCAACTTGTACAGCACGTGGCGGTCATTGCACTTTGCACCCATCCACGAACACACACACAACAACACACGCATGAATACCACAGTGATGAATACACGCTCATCTCACTAACAAGTTACACACACAGCAAGTGCAGCAGATTAAAATCACCGTCGATGCGAATCAGCCACGTACCAGCCGTGGGTTACCTCGAAAAGAATGCTAAAACAAATTACGATTTAAATTATATAAGAAGGTCAAAGAGAGGGTATGTTTATGGTTTTATCATAATGTTTTGTTTATCTTCAACATGACTGTGATCGGTCTGCCATTTTTAAATGTACAATTGACGAGTTTAAAGGGTTTCGTAGCATTGACCAATCAGAGACCCGCATCGGGAACGTGTCTCCGGTGCCCTCCGCCAATGAGCGTTCAGTACCTAGTCGAAACCGGCTGTTTTTGAAACCTCCCGATAACAATTTCCTATTCAGATGCCAAACGATCGCACTGATCAGCTGTCGTACTACCAAAACTCCTAAAAGATTTCGGCATTTCTCTACAGTTTTTAGAGTAATAATCCGCAAACATGTCATCAAGAAGAGAAGATCTGAGGGTGAAAGAGGTTCCAGATGTTGTTACAGATCCATCAACTGGAAAAACATACACGAAAGGCAGATTTCTCGGCAAGGTAAGGCCATGTTTCTTCAACTCAAGTTTGATGTTCACGTCACGCAAGCAAGTGATTGTGATCGTGAGATGAATGCGTTGAACTGTGCACGCATGTAGTGTTTAGTGAGCAGTGAAGCAAACGGTAAAAACCTAACACTGGACGGTGGATTTTCTCACATTGATCATCATTCACTGATCAACTCGAACTGATCTGCTGATCGAAGTTTGATTGTGTATTTATTCGTACAAAGGCAACGCTTTTGAGGTAGATTCTAGATGTTTTTGAAGCATGTCTAACGTTTAGATACGATAGTATTTATTAGTACATAATTGAAAGAAAGATAAAATTTTATTATTCAGAGGGGTGAAGGTTCAGGTGCAAGTTTGTTCACTTTGTCTCCCTCTACAAAAATTAAATTTGTTTATATCGCAACTGCTGATCTGTAAATTAAGAAACATGTCGGAAAAAGGAACCAGTGCAGTGGGACTCGAACCTGTCATCTTAACTGCTTTCCAGGCAGCGACACTACCACCATCGCAGGCTATCCTCCCTGGTGGCCGGCAGTGACACGATGAACAGGGAACAAATACCCAAGCTCCGAAATTCCGACATTGTTAGGTTAAGTAGTCCAAGGCGGACAAGGCAATTAGGCATATCAAATGAAAGAAAGATATTATTCAGAGGGGTGAAGGTTCAGGTGCAAGTTTGTTCACTTTGTCTCCCTCTAGGTTCTAACCGTTACAAAAATTAAATTTGTTAAGATCGCAACTGCTGATTAATCTAACAGTTAGTTACGATAGTATGTTAACGATAGTTAACAAGAGAAGAGTCGAAAAAATCCGGGCAAAATTGGGGTGCATCACAGTCATTGGCTCAGTTTCATGATCGATGATGAGGCATGGACATGGTAGCAATAATAACCATAAACTAACGTTAAAGGATGGGGAATCATGTTCTTATAACTAACATTTTGAACTAACGTTAAAGGATGGGGAATCATGTTCTTATAACTAACGTTTTGAAGAAAAAAAAATTAAAAGAATTTTTGTGTTGGGAAGTGTTGGGAATCAGTGGCAATACCACGACCATCACAAGGCCTTATCCAGAAAAAAAAAAATTAAGACTGTGTTAGAATACCTAACATGTGTAGATCTCTAGAGGTAGACCTAACGTAAATGTTAGAATCTAAATAGGCTAGTGAATGACATGTCTTACGTTTATTAATGATAATGATAGATATGATAATAATGATTATAATGATGATAATTTAATATTAATAATAGATATTACTGTAAATATTGTTTATTTTAATAATAGATTTGAATATTAATGATTTATAATGATAATAATTTTGTAATAGATGTTTTACGTCTTGCATCTAACTTGACCGGTGACTGAAACTTGCGAAAGATCGGTCTGTACAGTGTATCTGGTCGTCGGGTACACAGAAAGATCCGTCTGTCCAGAGGAGTCTTTTATTTTTTTGACAGTTATCGCTCTCCACCGTAGAGGAGGGGATCCGTGAAGCCAGACGCAGTCTCCGTGGAACATATTCCCGACGACCAGTTGAAAGACTGATCTTTCGGTCAAGTCGGGGGATATGTTCCACGGAGACTGTGTCTGGCTTTGCGGCCACAGATCCCCTCGGCCTCCTATACTTTAAACATTGTCTAGATACCCTCATAGATTATCTAGATTCTACATCGTACATCAATGTCTACGGAGCGGAGGAGATCGGGCGATAACACCAATTTAAAAATAAAATAAGACTCCTCTGGACAGACGGATCTTTCTGTCTAGGATAAACGTAAAACTTAGCATCTAGACTACATTACTAATTACACTAGAAAACTTTGATTGAAAGATCGGTCTGTATCTGTCCGTCGGGGAATGTTCCGCGGAGACTGCGTGTGGCTTCACGGATCCCTTATGGAGGACAGCGTTAATGGCAAAATATAAAAGAGTCCTCCGGACAGACGGACCTTTCTGTCTATTAATAAGATAGAAAACTAGGGTCCTAGATGTTCTACACTCTACAGAGCATGAGATAGAGAGCAGTGCTTGGAGTGAAAGATGTTTACAGGCCTATCCTACATCGTAGCATCTATTTATTAATATTTGTATTTTATTTTATTTTTTTTTTTTTTTTAGATTACAATATTCAAATTCGGTCAGACAAATTAAAGAAGGCAAGATAATCTGTATCATCTTGTTACTGAACAGTTTTCGTTTGTTTGGTTGGTTGTTTTTTTGTGTGTGTGTGTGTTTTTTTGTTTTGTTTGTTTTGTTTTAAATTGTTTGTTTTTGGGGTTTTTGTTTGGCATGGTAGGACACAGTTTGGATTTACAGTTTTGCCTGGTATGAATACACTATGATTGTCACTTGCATTGATCTTCTGTAAACTGTAATTTCCCCTTTATCTATTTTTGTGTGTGTGTCTGCAAAAAGCATCTAGGATTTTTATTTTTTGTCTTATCATCACACCCTACCATTGAGACATTAAATGTATGAAACAAGTCGTTAATAGAACCTTAGCACAGGCTTTAGAATGGTCTACCTGGTATATCTCACAATTGCTGTGTGGAGCCTTCCTGATTTTTGATATTCACGAAATGTTGAATGTCCCCTGGACATTGAGAACTTGTTGACACCATTATTGTTGTTTGTTGCTTGTAGGGAGGATTCGCCAAGTGCTATGAACTCATTGATGATGCCACCAAGGCTATCTATGCTGGCAAGGTTGTCTCCAAGGCACTGCTGGTTAAGCCACATCAGAAAGACAAAGTAAGTGAAATATTGACATTCTTTCATCACAAATAAATTTTAAACAAGGGGCAAACCTATAGATAGCTTGGACATGTTATTAGTTAAAACTTTTTAAAGGGGAATCTATTAGAATTAACAGTTAAAAACTTAGTTGAATAGGGACCCAAGTAAAAAGGACAACTTGGTGAAACTTGATTTTTTTTTTTTAGATAAAAAAAATTACAGTTTTGGGAAGTTATGAAATTTTGACATTGTTAATTTTCACTACACACTTTCAATGGTCAAGATATTTTTAAATTAAAGCAAATTAATGAGTTGATGATGTCAATGCCTCAAAATAAATAATTTCTACACAAAATCTTGACATTGTCATTTTTTTTTTCATGCACAATTGTACTGCCCCAGTCGCAATAAATGCCTGGATGTTTGCATCAAACTGATATGATCTGTCATGACTGTTTTAGTGGAATCTGCTATGCACTGCACTCTGCAATTACTTTATTGTTTCCTGTTTTTGTGGTTGTAGATGACAATGGAGATTCACATCCACCGCAGCTTGAACCACAAACATATTGTTGGGTTCCACAGCTTCTTTGAGGACAAGGACAATGTCTATGTCCTGCTTGAACTCTGCAGACGGAGGGTAAGTATCCCAGGCTGCATCATTCATTTTTTAAGTTGCTGAAATCTTTGCTTCTGATTGGCTGAAAGAAAATTGATCACTGAAAATTACTGACAAAACACTCGATGAAATGCCCTGCAGAAGATAAAGGAAATACAGGAGACCTCCAGATTACTTAATGATTTTTGCATTTGAACATGATATGTATTGGTTATACTGGGTACAGAGTTTCTGAATATACTGTATAGTGATTGGCATATCAAGGAACACCATAGTGAATGTTTTCAAAACTCATAACAGAGCACAATGAATAAGGATGATGACGTAGCAACTTCACATACATTGTAAGAATGCATGACTGGATGTTCAATGAAGTATTATAATTAATAAAGAAGAAAGCATTCAGAAATTCTCTACAGGCACAAGTACCGTTAGTATTGTAATGGAATTACATTGCTACATTACTTGAATATACATGTAGCTGAGCTATGCCCTGATCCTTGTGCATTCCAGCTGTGGCGGATCCAGGGGGGAGTTCACCGAGCGCCCCCTTTTTTGTTAAAACAAAAGAAATAAAAAGAAAAACATTGGGGTAGGGTGTGTGGCTTTGAGTTACATACGTAGGGACTGTACACTACTGGTTGAGGTGGGCATTCAGGTTTATAACATTAGTAAGTGAGATAAGGAGAAACCTCATTATGAAAGAGCATAATTTTAAGAATTATTCAACGTTTGTTTGTTTGATGAAAATTGGTTTTCAAATGGCTGAGATATCCAAAAAAAAGTGATAGTAATAAAGGCGACAGGCCACGCCTTTTATTAGGATCTCTTTGACTCACCTTGTTTTTGGATATCGCAGCCATTTCAAAACTGATTTTCATCAAATATATAAACTTTTGATACCCCTTAGAATTGCATGCTCTTTGACATCTCATAGGGTGGTTTCTGAATATCCCGCAAAATGTTAAAAGCTAAATCCTCACCTCAACCAGAACTGTACACACCCTTTAAAAGCTGTTTCTCCCTTACTACCCACAAACCTAGTCTTTGATGGAGCTCCACAAGCGTCGCCACGCCATCACTGAGCCGGAGACACGCTACTTTATGAGGCAGTGCATCCTTGGTGTGCAGTACCTCAACAAGACCAAGGTCATCCACCGCGACCTCAAGCTGGGCAACCTCTTCATCAACGACAACATGGAGATCAAGATCGGAGACTTTGGTCTGGCCACCAAGGTGGACTACATCGGTGAACGCAAGAAGTAAGCACGCTTGGTCTTCTGCGCGGGACACATCAGCTGCCAGTGTTTGTGCAGGCATATGGATTGTATACAGTGCACTCCCATTATAACGAGCAGGGTTATAACGAAATTCTAGTTACAGCAAAAAGAAATCCAGGTCGCAAAATTACAGTATGGGCTGCCGCTCTGTGTTATTTCATTGTTTATTTGTTCTGATAACGAAATTTCGATCTAACTAAAGACATCTGCCTGTCCCCAAGAACAGAATAATGTTCGTCATGTAACAAAAAGTTTTATTCTTGAAGCTATACTTCATGCCTCTGCCACTTAGTGTCACCGGAGGCACTTATAAATCAAACTGTTTAAAAAAAAAATATATAAAAAAATTGGCAAAATAAATCTCACCATGCAATGAATGATTTGTAAATGTATTGATTGGTACTTGGATATGACACTTTCAAGTTTCAACTTTACCGTTTCTCATTTTCCTTTTTCTCACCTCATTTTCCAGGACTCTGTGTGGAACACCAAACTACATCGCCCCAGAAGTTCTGTCAAAGAAAGGTCACAGCTATGAAGTAGACATTTGGTCTCTTGGTTGTATAATGTAAGTTGAATGTCAATACTCAATAACCAATTCTCTTACTCAGCTCTCCTTGCATGGTCTCAAGTTTGAATTGAATTGCATGTTGAGTTAATTTTGTCGGTCATTTCAATGTTGCACAGAGAGCATGAAAGAACTTGACAAAAGATCAGAAAGTTTTTTCTTTGTTTTCTTTTTCTGTGATTCTTTAGCAACATCATTGCATCAGAATCAATACAGTTGAACCTCTCGTATCCGGACAAGTCGGGACCGGGGCTCATCCGGATAAGGGATTTGGCCGGATACGGGAGACTCAGTGCTTTATACATGTACATACACTGTATACATACACATGTACTGATGTAGCCCATTGTAGTACCACATGTAGTAATGTGTATACTGCAACCTTTTCATTGTTACACTCAGTAACAGATCCCAAAATAGAGGTGTATGTTGGAAGTAATATGTAATTCATGTGTGTTTGTGTAGGAGTTCTCAAGGAGTTGGGAATCCCCCTTTCCTCCCGTAATTATTAAAAAATAAAAAAATAAAAAAAATCACGGCGAGATTGCATCCGTATAATAGAGAGATCCGGATAAAGGGAGGCCGGATAAGAGAGGTTCAACTGTACTTTCATGTCAAAATCAATATGGCCCAAGGAAATGAAGAAACTACATTATGTATAAAAATAAAGAGCCTTACTCTTTGGGAATTATTTGTGGCCACTGAAATGCAAGTATTCAACATGCAAGAATCGCTTTGTTTGCTCTTTGTACACTCACACACTGATTTTGATGTAAACATGTTGGTAGCCATTAAAACTAACTAGGCCAGGGGGGGCTTCCGAGCCCCCTCCCGATGTTCCGCGCGATGTATCGCTATCGCGAAAAGCTATCGCCGCGATGTTTCATGACTTTCATGAGTCTCCCGCATCTTTTGACACTAAATTTGTGATACCCGGGCTCGTGGTTCCGAAGTTGCGCATAAATGTGTACGTGCATGTCAGAACAAAAATTGCTAAAAAACGTGAATTTGTGTACAATTTCAATATGCAAACTGTGCTTACAGACAAATTTCATAAAAGCATGATTATTTTGGGGTTTTGTTAGATCAAAATCAATTAAAAACATATTTTCTTGTTCGGAACAGTGTTGCGGACAAATTTCATCAAGAAAACAATGAAAAACATAAAGTCGAAAAAACAGAAGTACATAAAGAAATTCAAAAAACAATTAAATACTTAAGAAATTTTTCTGATGCCACAATTTTTTTTCTCTTACATTTGCTAAGGACACTAAAAAGAATATTTACACAAAAAATGTGCCTGTTTTGAGCTTTATTTAGTGATTTATACCAAAATGTGTGATTTCATGCATCATTATGCATAAATTAGCATAATTCAGCGTAAATGATAATTTTTTTGAAGAATTAATTTCATGGTACTTTAGATTACCTCATAGGTAATGTGTGTGCCAAGTTTCATCGCGAACGCGCGGCCGAGATCTGGAGGGGGACCTGGGAGGCCCCCCGGGCTCATCTACTGTACCTTAATAGCCCGGCCTAGTTAGGGTTAATATACCAAATGTTGTGTGTCCATAAAAAAAAAGTCACAAAAACATATCTTTTCCCAATATGTACTGGTATTTCTGTACAGGTACACCATGTTGGTGGGTAAGCCCCCCTTTGAGACCCAGAGCCTCAAGGATACATACATGAGGATCAAGAGAAACGAGTACAGGATACCTTCCTCCATCAGCTCCCCAGCAAGGACCCTCATCCAAAAGCTTCTAAGGGTAGGTTGGATAACATAAGAAAACTTGGAATCCCATTTATCGCAGACACAATGCTACAAGTTTTACAAACCCACTTACAATGTACAGTCAAACCTGTCTATAGCGGCCACCCAAGGGATACGGAAAAAGTGGCCGTTATAGACAGGTGGCCGCTATAGACAGGTAATCCAACTTTGTGTACATTGCCTATGTACATGTATCATCGTTGTATGCATCTATAAACACTTACATGTACATGTATGTGTGTACGTATGCACACGTGTGTATCATGCATAAAACAATGCCGGTGTTTATGAAATTGTTGCACAGTACCGTAGCATGTGCACAGTCATGAAGAAAACTTAACACTAGTGCATTATTGGGACTGAATAAGTGATGAATGCAACGGTGGCGATTACTGAACGTTGCCCAGGAATGACTGGCACGGATAAAAAGCAGAAAAACACGCTGAATTATCAGCTCGGCTACGGCTCCATCAGGTTTTTGGCTAGACAGGTTAAAATCTACCACGGGAAACAAAATTTGTGGCCGCTAGCCGCGTTAGACAGGTGGCCGCTATACACAGGGTCTTTAACCCTAAAGGGGCCGGGCTTTTTTGGCTATGCTCAGACCGGGGGGGGGGGGGGGGGGGGCAGATTCCGCCCCCCCCCCCCCCCCCCCCCCCCCCCCCCCCCCCCCCCCCCCCCCCCCCGAGATCTCGGCCATCGGTGGTGCGATCGCGATGAAATTTTGCATGCGTGAGACCCGCGTCATAATCTACAAGATTGTGTCATAAGATTTTTTGAAACAATCAATTTCTAATTTTAATTAATTAATTATGCAAATTAAGCTCAAGGTGATATTTTAGCTTAATTAAAAGCATTGAGAGTCTAATTTTTGATCTGTAAATCTGTTTTAGCATATTCAACAATTGTACATCACAAAAACTTCCAAAACTCATTTCAATTCTTCTGTATTTATTGTTTTCAGAATTTCTTATGTATTTCTTTGTTTTTCAACTTTTGTTTTTTCTTTGTTTTTTCATTGGAAATTGTCACTGACCACTTTTCTACCATAATTAGCTCAAAATTAATCAATGAAAGTGATTAATTGTAAAAATAATCAGGTTTTTATGCCTTTCATGACAGAGCACTTGTTTTCCATAGGAAATGTACACAAAATCACAAAATTGTGCCCGTTTTGGAGCGACATTCCGTTACAAAAATGGGCGTGGCTTCGCAAAAGTATGCGCGGACGTTGCAAATTTGGTCTCAAAAGTTGCGCGAGACTTGAACGAAGAAAGTCAAGAAGCCTCGCGATGAGGCCTTCTCGCGTTACAGAATAATAGCGCGAAACGTCGAGGGGGAGGCGGATTCCGCCCCCCCCCCCCCCCCCCCCCCCCCCCGGCCCTTTTAGGGTTAACATGGCTTTTCTCTCGGGGGATTTTTCAGTGGCCGCTATAGAGAGGTGGCCGCTAAGGCAGGTTTGACTGTATTTTATATACTGTAAAAGTGGAAATTTTCGTGGTGTTGAAATTTTCGCGCAACCAGAAACTAGCGCGAAAATAAAAGCATGCGAATATTTTTGCTTGCCATATGTTCCTGTGCGTGATGTCTTGATTCCGCGGAATTAAAAACACGCAAAACTCTTCTTACCCGGCCAAGCGCGAAAAATTAGTCGCGCGAAAATATCCACTTTTACAGTAGTGTGGAAACTGTAGCTTCTTGTTTGTGTGAGAGGGGATGTGGTTTATTTTGTCAACTAGAAGTTGTTGGCCTTCACTCGGTAAGTCATTTTGGGCAAGTGGGAATAGTTCTATTTCATAACGTTCCAACGGAATTATTTCTTTTTTTAATGCTAGTGCTGATGATGTCTCCCAGGCAAGTCAATTGAATCAAGTTGCAACATCCACCAGCTGTTGCATGACAAGCAATACAGATCGCTATCCTCCATTTGCAGGTACCCTGGATTCTGTCAACACCTCTATGATGGCCATCGGATCTTACACAATGAAAAAATATTGTTTCACGTTTGGTTTATGTAAAATACAAGAAGATACTAAAAAATTCTTCCAAAGACAAAAACAAGGCAAAACAAAAAGAACCAATGAAATAGATATGAATTCCCATAATTTCTGAGTCCTTCATCAAAAAAGTTTAAAAATGTCTTTGGGATCTTTAGCATTTTATGTATCACTGTGTTATGAGTGGCACATTGGTTTTGTGAGCAAATACTATCTAAATCATCTAGGCTAATAGATATGTACGGTATATTGTGAATAGAGATACTTTTATTCTTAATCTACAATATGCAATCATTTTCCAAAATTCTCACATCAAAGTCAGGTTCATCAAAATTATTCATGCCCTCCAAATTTTTTCCAAAACTATAAGGTCTTTTTGCATATATATTTGCTTCTGTTTGCACAGAATGACCCGTCCCAACGTCCCACCATTGAGCACCTCTTGGAGGACCCTTTCTTCACTTCGGGCTACCTGCCCCCGCAGCTTCCCACAACCTGCCTCACGATGGCGCCCCGCTTCCAGGTCTCGGTCACGTCAAGCAGGAGACCTCTCCTGGATGTCAACTGTCAAGGTGAGATTTGTATCCGGGCAATACCACTCTATTACAGAGCAATATCAGATAATAATTACCTAATATCTCAGGTTTCTTCATCTGGATGCTCGAATGTAGTCTACTCGACTGTGTACAATGTAATTGGTTTTCTAATAATCAGTTTTGTAGATTTATATGTGAGTTTGATATTTTGACCAAAAATTTGCATTTGAATCATTTTGCGCAATTTTTAATATATCTCATCAGGTTTTAAACAAAAATAATAATGTACAATTCACTGTGACCTTGCCAACTTGACCGTGAGGACTTGTGCAAAATGCAAATATTCAATCATACTTAGTATGATTGGATAAGAAACTCACATTCATAAAAGAGTGATTGTAATTATAGTTCCTCTTTAGAATTCCATGCTACTTGATAAACTAGAAACATCTGATTGGAAATTTATTTTGGGGGTAGGTGCGACTGTAAAATCCCCCTTGGCTTGATAACCATCAATCCAAGGTTTCTAATGTAGTATCAGAAGATATATATATTTATAAGACTTATAGGCTCACCTATGCCAAGGCTCATATTTTGCGGTTTGGAAGTGATTACAGAAAATCTGTGTACAGGTTGGGCAGACTCTGCCCGCCCCCAGCCTTTGTATGGTTTGTAGATGACAAAATGCATGCACATCCACCACTGGCGCGAAAATATGACTTTCCCCTTAATTTCCTGATTTTTTTCCACAGATGAGAACAAGCCCCCCTCACAAGAAGAGGGCGGCAAGCCGTTCCGCAAGGGCCAGGGGGAGCTGAAGGAGAACCACCACCAGGCCCGGTCCAACCCATCCCCCAAGGAGGAGCACCTGGCTGGCCTACTGACACACCTCTCTGCCCTCCACCAGGCCAAGCCCAGTGCCAGGTCCCTCATACGCATGGGTGAGATACTGTACAGTTTTGGTCCTCTTTCATGATAAGGATTACTCAATACCCAAAACCTCTTCTCTCTAATTCTGCAGAGGTCTCCCTGCTTGAGAACTTAGGAGGGCTGCCAACTACAGAATTATACTTCCATGGTAAACTTACATGTATTTTGAAATTATGTTGGCTATGGTACCAACACCTGCACCTACCATGTCTGTCCCCTCCCTTTATAAAGCATTTCTAATTATCAAGAGTTTAACCCTAACCAGGCCGGGCTTGTTTTGGGTGTTCTGTGGCCGGGGGAGGGTTGATTCATGTTCACTGGGATACTGCCACCTACCCAACCCCCCGCTCCTCCCCTCCAAAAAGCATTGCTGGTGGCCGAGAAGGTATATTAATTACCTTTGGTACACGTTCACTGTGACACGACCACCTATCCCACCCTTTCCCTCCACTCCCCTCCAAAAACATTGCTGGTGATTAAAAAGTTATACCTCATGTTCACTGTAACAGGGTAACACCTCCCCTCCCCCTCCCCCCCCCCTCCCCTCCCCCTCCCCTCCCCTCCCCTCCCCTCCCCTCTCCTCCCCTCCAAAAACATTGCTGGTGATTAAAAAGTTATACCTCATGTTCACTGTGACAAAACCACCTACCTCACCCCACCTCTCCCCTCCAAAAACATTGCTGGTGATTAAGAAGACAGGTACCGGTACCTCAAGTTCACTGTCAGTGACACCACCACCCACCCCACCCCACCCCTCCCCTCCTAAAACATTGTTGGTGATCAAGTAGTTAACCCTCACATGTTGGCTATGATATTGCTCCCATCAGACGAGGCAGAGGACCCTGCTGCCATCCCCATCCTCTGGGTCAGCAAGTGGGTGGACTACTCAGACAAGTACGGGCTGGGATACCAGCTGTGTGATGGCAGCGTGGGCGTACTCTTCAACGACTCCACCAGACTTCTTCTCCATGCCAATGGAGAGTAAGTCCCTTTTCTTATTTGTTTTTCTTCTTCCTCTTCCTAGTTAACCATGTGTGTGGTAATGAACTTATAGAGCTGTAACTTGAACTCATACTTTGGGGTATGTAAAGTGTTTGTATTTATTGAATTTCAAGCTTGGCACCACAGAATGCCATTGAAGCAACTTCAGAACTTGTGTCAGTTTGCACTTGTAAATATGACTTGTGTATTTAACAATTGCCTCGTCTCAGTTTTGTTTTTGCTTTGTATTTATTGTTTTTCTATTCACAAACACGCTTGAGTATATAGAGTGTGATGGGATGCACTTGAAAATACGAATTGTATATTTTGCATTTGTCTCATCTTTGCTTTTGCTTTTCATCGTTATCACCAGCACTCTGGAGTACATAGAGCGTGACGGGAATGAGAAGTACTGCCGCCTGGAGGCCTACACTCCTGGCCTGCACAAGAAGGTCACCCTGCTGAGATACTTTAGGAACTACATGAGTGAACATCTACTCAAGGTATGAGGGGAAACAGCTATGGCTTCATCTTGAAATAGAAGCTTTCAGCAAGCACTAGCTCATTCGCTGTCGATCATAATTACGCGCAGTGACAACCCAGAATGAGAAAAAAGTTGCGACTTTTCCTGTCTAGCTTGAGACATGTTGAAAGTTTATTTCTTATGTATACTGTGTAAACATTGGAATTCAATTTATTGTGTGAAAACTTGATGGGCATTTTGTGCTGCCCTTGGCTAATAAAACATGGCAAGAAAATTAATGTGGGTCTGCAAACACTGAAGTTCACTGACACTTAGCCTCCAAAAAGTGGATCACTTTAAAGAACTTTTAGGCTTAGTGACAGAATTGTGTGGAACCACAAAAGAGTTGATAAGAAATTGTTTCAGGCATTGATTGTAATAAGTTCTTAATACTTTGATAGGAATCCACACTCACACGATAAAGAAGAGGCATAAAAGAAGGTATATAGAGTGCCATCACTGGGAAAAAAAAAAATCTACAATGTATCATGATCTCTTCTCATGGCAGGCTGGAGCTGCTATGACGCCTCGCGAGTCAGACAGCATGGCGAGACTTCCCTTCCTACAAACATGGTTCAGAACGAAGAGCGCCATCATTCTCCATCTCAGCAACGGCACACTCCAGGTGAGTTTACTGACAGGCTTATTATAGTCCCACTCTACCACTACAGTATGTAACACTAGATTTTTCATCATTTTTCCCACAAGTGAGATTATTTTGGTGATGAAATGATGCATTTGTGTTGCACCTCGATGAAATTAACTTTGCATGATCCCTGCTTTTGGTTGTAACTTCAGTTTTTCTATACAAGTACCACAGTGTGCTACATGTGCTAGAAATACATGGATTTGCCAACTATTTGCAACCATTTGTTGTAGCAAAATCAGCCCGTCCTCAACGGGTTAAAGTGTGATATGTGTGAATGTATCTGTAGGTGATACTGGAAACCTTGTTATAACAAGGGAACTTAATATGGGATCTGCAAAACCATCCTTGTGTAAGAGGGCTTTGAATATTAGACCTCCTTAATAGGGAGTATCCACTGCATAGTGATCATGATCGAGGGATTCTTTTCATGTGTTGTGTCTGTAACACAGTGAAACTACAGTGCACTCCCGTTACAACGAACACGGTTATAACGAAATTTCGTTATAACGAAGTAAAACTTCTGGTCCCAAAATTATCGCTATAAAAGTCTATGGTACAAAATTCTCTTATAACGAACACGGTTATAGCGAAATATTCGTTATAACGAAGTCTTTTTCCGAGCACCACTGACAAAGAAAAACAAAAGAAATGTGCTCCGTTATAACGAAATGCGAATCGCTTTCAAAAATACGTATAGCGGAACAAGGCATTTACAGCGTCTCTGCGTGCGCGAACGCGTCACATCACTGTGTGTTCGCTTGGTGTGTCACGCAGAGTTTCCAAGGGGAACACGCGTTATTGTATAATTATACAATAATCTGAAATTGATTAACAATTTGTTTTATTGTTCACATATAGCTTTAGTATGACGAGTATTTAACAAACAGATTATCATATATGCGTGGCTTCCTTGTTTTCGTTATATATTGTATTTGTTCGGTTACAACGAAATTTCGTTATAACGAAAGAAAACTGCCGGTCCCGAGCATTTCGTTATAACGGGAGTGCACTGTATTCACTTTGAAGGGCGAGACTTCTTTTTTTGATTGATATTGTTGACATTGTAGAATCACAGTTTCATTGGACATTCCTGACTGCTAATACCTAAATCACCTTTTCAGATCAACTTCTTTGAGGACCACACGAAGATCATCCTCTGCCCGCTGATGGGCGCGGTCACATACATCGACCAGAAGCGCAACTTCCGCACCTACCGCCTCAACCTCCTCGAGAAGCATGGCTGCACGGGCGACCTCAACACCCGACTGGACTACGCCCTCACCATGGTACAGAAGATGACCACCAAGAAGCCGGGCAGCGCCACCACGAAGACAACGACGACGGCTGCACCAACGGCGGTGGCCGCCCGATAGGTTTCCTCCAGGAACGCGAGCCGACATCTGTGCCAATCGCGGGGCAAAATTCGGGAACGGCGACTTTCGCCAGACTTGAGAGATGCAGTCGGAGCTGACTGCCGGGAAGTGATCGATGATGGGTGAAAACCCATCTGCTGATCACTTCTGGCTTGGGATCAAGACACTCAGATGATGCGTGATCCCACATGTTCTTCGCTGCAGCTAAAAACCTTGATGTAGGTGGGCGATTTCAAGACGTCACCCTCACGTGCCATTGATATGTTCCCTTGGCGTTGCACTCATTTAGAGATGAACTGTGCAACGCTGGGAATAAATTGATAATTGTGTAGTTGTTTTTTACTGTGACTAGATGTGTTTAAAAAAAAAAAAATAGAGAAGAAGAATAGATAAGAAATTTCATCTATTGGATGGATCTTACCAGGAATACATGTTCAGTTTCAAGACAAATTTGCAAGTTCTGCCAAGTTTTATAGTTACTTGTAAATTGTAGAGAAACTTACACGTTCAGCTTTTTAGAATAACTCCCTATTTAATCATGAAATGCCTGCACTTGATCCAAGCAAAACTGAAATGATGGTATTTGTAGGGGAAAAATTGCAGGAATCAAATACTAGTAGTAGTATGTACGTAAAGTATATGACACATTCACTCATTCAGCAACAAAGGAAGATGCATTACTGGCTTTTTCTTCAAATGCAGATAGATACATCTTGACCAGGGTGTAGTGTGGATGAAATGAAATCTTGTGTGACTGAGTGTCTGAGCAAATATTTCCTGTAGTCCAGTGAAAATTCAGTCAGTCCTTTGTTACATAAATTTGTGATCCATTAAGATATTCTTGAAGACAGTTATCACTGATCACAAAAGCTTGGTCAAAGATAAATATATATGAGGACTGTTCTGCTTTATGGTCAAAATATGATGATAAGACTTTTTGTTTTCTTAAAAGCAATGTAAGTAGGTACGGGTGCAGCACCATTTTTTGTGCCAAGGTTTATCTCGTCTATCTATGATGCAGTGGTTGATCGCTGGGTTAGTAGGTATCTGCAAATTCAACAATATGGCAAACATGCTTTTAAAAGTTCATGAATAGCAATGATACTTGCCTCTTGTAGTCACATAATCTTAGTTATTTGTAGTGTGGAATTGTTACAATACTGGTGACAGGATATTATGTTTGTGAGTCACATGTAGTTAACTTATTATGTTTTTTATGAATTACTGTAAAACGAGGGATGTTCGCGTGCATTTTAATTTCGCAAATTTCACGAGCACCAAGATTCGCGAAATTAAAATGCACGCGAAGTTCTTGCCAGTGGCAGTTCGCGAAAATTTCATGCCGCAAAAATGACCGTCGGCTCGAATTCGCGAAAAATTCATGCCGCGAATATATTGTGTTTTACAGAATGAATTGGTGCATATAGAGTCTTAATGGTTAATATCTCATCCCTATGTTGTGGTATTCACGATTTCCAAAGAGTTTGCACTGGTTCCACCAGGCTTCTGTGTGCAATGGTACTATTCTTGCTATGTATTTGGGGCCATTCCAAACATAAACTGATCCATTGCATGCAATCATCTTGACTTATAACTCAAGTAGAGTCTTCTTCTAAAGCTAACCCGTGGGGACCCAGTAAAAACTCCTTTGATATGCCATTTATATTTAGCGAGTCTATTTTCTTTTCTTTTTTTAAACAGGATGCCCTGACATTATTTGAAGTGATTGTATAATTTGTGATCGCGGAGTACAATAATGAACAGAGATATGCTATTGTGCACCTTGCATTCATGTCGGAATCAGAGTAAATATTTTCACATATTATCCATGAGCAGCATTTGACTCGGATAAAAACCTTGCAAAATATGTGGTGTATACAGTATTGGAAATGTGGTACAGGGAACCTCATTATAACAAGTTGTTTGGGACCACTGGAATTTCCCATTGTATAAGATTTCTTGTTATATCAGGGATTAAGACAAAGCAAAAGAAATATATAAACAGATTTGGACCTGCAAATTATCTCCTTATATCTAATTGCTGTATGTCCGACCTCGTTATAACGAGGTTCCACTGTATAATATCTTCATGAAGTAGGGTTTAGTTTGAGACAGGACCTTGTTTTCAATTCACTCATTTAATTTGATTGTCTTCTCTATCCCTCTTTCTCTCTTTCTCTCTCTAACCAATGCTGCACACTGGCACTGGTCCGACAGTTCCTGACCAGTGAAAATCACTGTCGGACCAGTAATTTTTTTCAGGAATGGACCGGTTTTAACCCGTTGAGGACGAGTCCCGAGTAAACTCAGGCAGGGGTCTATGGGAAATGCGTGTTGTAGCAAAATGAGTCCGTACTACGGATACGTACTGGTCCAACAGACAGGTCGTACCAGTAGAAAAAAATGGGCTAGTGTGCAGCCCTGCTCTAACCGAGGCAAATTCTGCTTAATATCAAATGTCTGCCATCATTTGCTGGACTTGTCCCTCGTGCAGTTTTTTTTTTTTACTTGTAAGGTACTTGAGTTATAAACACCTTATCTCCTTTGTTTAGCTTCAATAGTAAACTAAAGATACTGTAGTATACTCGTCTGCTGACAGTGAAATAAAATATTTGTCATGCATTGATTGCTAAGTAGTTCCAAGGTATGCCTGTTGGTGTTGAATACATTTAACCTTGAGCAATGAACATTTGAAATGTTCAAAAACAATTTGTGTGGTCAACATGTTTTAAATACAGTACATTCTGCAGTGTTGAAATATTCGAAGAAAAGTGATGTCACGCAAGCATACTTAGGAACATACAAATCGAGGTACAATTTCTAGACACTGTCAGCACAAAATTCATCATAACTACATGTACTTTGTAGTTCAAGTTGTAGATGGCCTGTTAGTAGCAGAAATTGTTTGATGCCTCAAATATCTTCCCTAGGTGGGAAAAAAAAAAGGAGTAGAGTAGCTTCCCAAGTGTATTTCATGTATGTGCATAATCTTTTTTTTTGTGAATTGTACACATAATCAAATTTGTTCAACTGCGCGTACAATGATCAAATTTTGTAATTTATGCATACAGATAAGCCATATTGACATGGTGTGTATATATAATGTAATATATCTATAGTTGTAAATATTTTCTTCTTTTTGCTAACTCTTCAACAGCATGTACCCTTTTCTTTAGTGCAAGCTTTTGTATAATAATGAATAAAAAATTTTACTTGTATTGAAAGAAATGTGGCCATTACCTCATTGTGTACTTCTGGTGGTTGATTGATGGAATATTTATAATCTATTCATTATTTCTTTGCAGGCTGCCTGTACCAAGCCTTGAATAGTGCACAGGCATAATATTCTGCAGATTTGATTTGCATATTTTTGATTTCTTCCCAAGTCTGTTCACATTTTTGCTATTTCCATGTACACTGTATCAACATCATCTGAAAATTCTGATTTCCTGTTGAAATCAGAACAAAAATAATACAAACACCTCAATATCATCTCTGTTACAGAAACTACACGGGAGATAAAGTTAACAACTGATATGTTATTCCGTTTAGCCACTGGTTTACACTATCTACAATTCTAAGAGGAATTTAACGTTTATTTGATGAAATTTGGTTTTGAAATTGAGATGTCCAAAATCATCTTAAGTAAAACAAAGTTGTCCCAATAAAGGACCTGTTCTTGTTTATATACATGTACACGCTGTATATCTATCATTTCAAAACAAATTCCTATCAAACTTTTAATATTCCTCGTAGAATTGTAGGCTCTTTAATATTTCACATGTGGTTTCTAAACCTGAATCCCCATCTCAACCCAAACTAAATAACACCTAGATACTTGTCATTTGATTTGTTATTTGCTATTGATCATTTGTCCCATTTTCCTTCAGTATTACCTCATCATTCATGCAACTGTGGCTCCACTAAAGGTAGGGAATCCCATTTGCATGCCTCAAATGAAGTTGTATAAATACAGTGGTATGTTGAAGAGAGTATCATTTTAGAAACTCCCATAAAGTATTGAAAGTGGAAGGTAACATTTAGTACATTTTTATTGACCGTTGGATTTTGAATTTAATTTTTTTTCGGGGCTCACCGTAAATTCCAGTACATTACTAGGCTACCTTTGCAGACCCATGCACTGCATGTGTGTCCATCATGTATATTTTGTGAAGAAAGTTCATCAAAACTTACAAACATTTCTATGTACATTCTTGCCACACACTCTATATGTTATTACATAAGCTCTTATACTTTTAGATTTGTGTTTATAGATAAAAAAAAAATACAGAAGACTGCAACAAAAAGGCGTAAGTGTGGCTGAGACACAGAACTACTGAGTAGTTGAGTTTTGTGCATTATTCAAATTGTGGATAACTGTTGACTTCCAAATTTCTCAGCAGCGGCCTAAACAAGTCCCCTGAGGTTCATATTTAATGTTTTGCTGCATTTTGGGAGGTCTGTAAAAGGTATCCCCTACCTTTAACCATGCAATCTTGGATCCATATAATTGCAATAATTGTATTAACTCCATTTCAATCATGCCGCGAGCCCGGCACACTACGCATGTAAAAGTAAAAAACGCTTGCATTTGCGTTGGTGTGTATGTGACAGTGTGCTTGCGTAAAGCGCTCAGTGAGCACTCTCGATCTCAGATCCCGCACATTCTCTCGTTTCTAAATTAATATAACATCAAATGATAAGGATCTACATTGGGTGTTATATAAAACAAATTAATAAATGTTCTTCATTACTGTAATGGACAGAATATTTCATGCAATGAAAGATTAAATTGATCCATTCAACTTGGTATCTTTCACCTCGTGAAATATTCTGTTCATTGCACTCATAAACATTCATTATTTATATAGTGTACATCCCTTTAATCCACAAAATGCAATCACACAAAGTTAATGCAGTGAGGATATTATGATTAACTTTGTGTGTGCTTACAAAAGCAATGACAATACATGTACTGTATGCAATTCGTTATGGGAATTGTGAGTTATGTATTGTATATCTGAACCAGGCTGGCCTTCCTAACTCCATGAAGCAACTAACCTACTGTAGTGTAGAAGCAGAAACTTTTGCACTGCTACATTCATTCTAACCCTCTCTGAAAGAACCTTACCTGATTTTAGTCCCATGGATGAAACTGTATGTATTTTTGTACAAAATCCAGTTATCAATGTGTGTTCCACGTACAGTATGCTACATAATGTATCCCTCACTTTAATTACATTGTACATAACACAGTCCATTCCATTATGACAATTCTTCGTGACGGCCATTACTTTCTCCTTTCATTATATCGAAACTTCATTTATAGCCCAACACAAAAAGGAAAGAAAGATGGAGATGATAACTATGGGACCTGAATTTCTACTTCGTTGCAAAGAGAATTTGTTCTCACCATGTTTTTATAGCAAGATTGCACTCAATGCTGTAGTTCAATCATGGGCAAAATTCATGCAAATTTACTCACTTCATTTTCCACGTTTACAGTTTGGGGTTGCAATCTCTTAAAGGTGCATGGTCGCGGTGTTTTAGTCAAATGTGTATGCGGGCGCACGGCACAAGTTTCCTATAGAGACCTACGCTATCGACTCCTCTTTAGCGCTTACGCTTTGGCCCACTTCCCTGAGTCCGAAGAAGTCCGATCCACTGTAGTCAGTGGTCCGATCACAGTACGGCTCATGATTCAGCTGAGGGGGATGACAGCTTTCATATTAAATTATATTAAATATGCACGCACCCTGGCATTACTACAGACTGCACGATGCGCAGAGAAGACAACGAAGGCAACATTACTTATCAACAGCTACTAACGCACTTTACTCTTGATGACAGCTCAACTGCGGTAATCTTTGTATCAATACTAACGGTGATAGGCAGTATCATCAACAGCGCCCTCTACACTACCGGGACTATGCCCCTTTAATAGCATCAAGGGTTGGTATAAATGCATTACTCAAGTGTTCACACTCCATCATAAGTTGTGACAATCATAAAGCATTTGGTTTACCTGCAAACAGCTGTCTAACACAACTCTGCACAAACAGCAATGAGCACTCAAAAGAGCCATCGTACAGCTGTTATTAGGAATGGAAGTCATCTCAGTTTTATTTGTTCTTTATACAAGAAGTAAAAACAAAATCATAGAAAAAAAAAAGAACAGCAGTATATTCACATCCAAGAATAGATTACATATGTACATATACAAAAAAAAACAACTACAACACAAAAGTGTTTCGACACACAAATATGTACATGTACAAAAACGTCTTGAACATTGTGTTAAAGCTTACTGTCTTTACTAGATTTAAAGCTTTGGTCTCTACCACCCAATGGTAGCCAATATCATTTTGTTCGTAATCAATATTTTGTAAAAACTGCTAGAAAACGCTCTGACATCTTTTCTGTAATGTCGCGGGATTCCAGTTGCTTTTCCTGCTTGCTTCTTGCTACAGTTGAACCTCACTTGAGTGGCATTTCATGAAGCGTTTTGCCAGATATAGCTTGTTAAAAACAAGGTTCTCTTGTATAAAGGTAATGTGATATCTATTCCTATACAGTAGACAAACTCTATTGTAGGAAACTGAAATTTGTTCGATATTTCGAGACGGCAAGAAAAAGAGAAGATATATGAAACAAAGTCAACCTTGCCCAAGTTGAACCTATTTGGACTGGTGAAATAGCTTCTACTTGTTTAGAGAAAATTTGAAAGGATTTAAAATACTTAAAAAGACCTTCATCTAAAAGCAAACTCAAAAAAAGCAAAGTGCTACTTGTGACTAAAATGCGACTTGGTCGATGTGGGTTCTTGAGCGATACATCCAAAGCACTGAACATCACGCACAAAGAATAAACTGACACTATCAAACAAAATATGGCATAGCAATAATATCTACACAGCATCTCAATTCATCTTTATGCAAATAACCCTGAGAAGGAGGTGTGTCTAATAATGTGCCACGCCCACACCTGACAACGGTTGTCAACAATCAGCAATACCCACTCCACTGCAACTGCATGTACAATGTACACCACATTCTCCCCATAGAAATTAAAGCATTATAATTATGACAAGATGTATACATTGCTCATGTACTCACTTTTCTGATCTTAATCCTCACCGTGCTCTCTTCTCCGATTGGCACAGATGGCTGGAAACCAATCATCAATGGATAGAGATTATCTAATCCTTAATCCCCATTGTATCACCATGGCCTTCCTGTTGGACTGAGGCATATTGCTACGCCTGAGCAGGCTCGCTAACTTTACTGCTACGGCAAATTTGGGTTGATTAAACTGACTGTTCATGGCAAAAGCTTGGCAAGTCAAGCTAAGTGTCTGAAAACACAAAGGGGTTAAAAAGTCTGCAAAATTTTTCGTGCAATAGAGATTTGCCATGAAAACTTGAAGAGTTTTTTTAACAATTACTTTGCACTGAATACTCAACCCCTTGTGTGCATTTGGGTGCAGATTGGCACAGAAAATCCCCATAGCATTGTACACACTGTACAAAGTCCCTGGTACAGACAGGGTTACAGACATTGTTAGACATCATGGTGGCTTTAAGTCTAAAAATCAGAGGCAGCAATGGCAGTAAAATCCACATGGCAGTAGTCAAAAAGCAAGAATAATACAGAAATAAGCAAAAAATAGTATCAATATAAGGCCAACCTGGAAATGATGCATCAAAGATTCTGACCCGGATTTTGTGTCAAGGGAGCATAAACTACAGGTATTTTTTGATGAGAATACCCACTGATTGTTGGAATGCTCCTTTGATGAAGTTTGGTCATGGAAATGTTAAAAAACCCAAGCTAAATGGAATAGGCGAAGGACTGATATAACCTGTACTTATGAACTACATTTTTAATGTATTTTATCAATTTTCTATTGATCAACTTGCATTCAATTGTGCATTTGAGCAAATTATACAAAGTCGGCAAGCTGTCAACAGTTGGGCGTGCAAACGTGGCACAAACAGAGATAGCACAGGAATGGGGATGAGAGGTTTGTGTGGAGTATCGCTGACTGTTGAGATTTGATTTATGTTTTGGTGTTTGATTTTTTGCAGAAGTGGGCATGGCAGACTCTCACTCCAGTTGTCGCAAACAATCTGGAGGATTACACAACACTGGATGTATTTACAATTTACACATATGTATGTACATATGTATGCATCTATGTACAGGGTCATAAATAGATTGACAAGCTAACAGGATATGCCTTATGCAAAATTTTTTGGTCATAGTACATTTGGATTTCATATCATTTTTGTCTTTCCTTTTTTTAGGCAGCATGACAGCAGAGTATATTTCAACTTTCTGACAGCGTAAGCAAAAGAAAACAGATAAATATGAAATAAAATTTCCAGCAACTGTGTCAGCAGAGGCATGAAGAACAAATGTTTGAAATGGTAAGCCCTAGTCACATATAAACACGGATCCTCTAGGATCTACACAATGATCCGGGGAGTTCCGGAATAATTTCGCCCTGGATGGAGGGTCAACAAGTCCCGATGACTGTACACACGGTATCAACACGGCAGCTACACTGATAAGTTCAGAACAGCACGGCATCTACACGGCGCTTACATGGACCAACATGGCAGCTAGGCGGCAGCCACACAGACCATCCTGGATTGCTCTGCCAACACGGCAGTCCCCAGATGACGCCGGATGTTTTTGACCTCCAAAAGTTGCCGTGTTGGCCTCACGGATGTCCAAGGATGCCCAAGGCTTCAACACAGATCTCTCCCCAGATCACCCTGGATCACACCTGGGGTGATCCAGCATGTCTATGTGACTGGGGCTTTAGAGGACAGACGAATGCATACAAGGTCTACACAGCGTGTAATGTCAAACCAGTACGGGAGCGCACAGGCTTTGATATTCAGCAGTAACCTCCATAGAAAACTTGCACACTAGTTTCACCAACAATTACCATGCAGCATTTCAGCATATCCTGGCAAAACATCTCGGCACTACAATTATGCAGGACAATAATTAAAAAAAAAAAAAATCTGATTAAGATAGTAATTAAGGTCTAAAGGAACAAAAGTAGCCATGAACCCTACAAGAACAACAAACTGCCTCACTGAACACAAAATAAACATACTGCAGTGAATGATACAACTAAAATTCTTAGTGTAGATGTTCTCGCTCTAATATACTCTATGACTAATGCAAAATTTCATCACCAGGTGATAGATTAATGCTAGCAAAGTAATGACCCCATTGCTTCTTAGCATCGCAAAAGAATTCAATGTAATAATATGAACAGATTAGACTTTGCCTTGGTTTGGTATCTTATCTTTCCCTGCACTCTGATAAACCTGGAAGGCCCAAAACTACAACCTTCAAGACAGCGACTATCTGCAACTACCGAATCCAAAATTTTGTTTGAGTCCAGGTGCTGACCGAACTGAAACACTTTCGTGACTCAGACTTTGTGAGCATTATGTTGAATGCACAGTTGTTAGCGGCAAATCCTCCCAAGTTGAAGGGAATAACACCTGCACATGGACGTTGACTTGGGTTGACGTCAATTCCACAGAAATCATATCATCTTGATATACTTTTGGATGCTATCAACCATCTTAGCATGAAATGTTTCATGAATTGAAATTTAGTGTCTGATACGTTTAGTTAACATATTACAGCAGTCAGTTTTCTTGGCAGTACGATATACATGACACAGTGTTAGTTTAAATACCATTCAGAATAAGTTATATTACAAAAAGAAATGAAATCATAACTGGATAGAAAAAAAAATTGTTTGAATTTGCATAGTCATGGTAAAAACTTTTCATGGGATAAACTATATGGTACTACATATTAGAATTATGATGGAAATTCCACATCTAAAATAGTAGACATAACAACAGCTATAATACTAGCAGTTTTAGCGCTCATCGGACATATGTTGCCGTGATAACATCTTCTTGCAGCTAACAATATCCTTATATTATAACCTCCACAAAAATATTTCAAACAAATAATACACTTCATAGCCTATGGCAGTTAAAGTCTGTGTGGAATAACTCTCAAATTGGCATCAAATCTTATCCAAAAATACTGTATACGCTATATATTTCGCATGGGTTTTATTTTCGCGAATTTCGCGAGTCGGGAGATATTCGTGAAATTAACATCACGCGAAAATATTACCTTCCAAAATGAATCCCTTGCCTTGACGATACAATCATTTTACGGCTTACCGAACAGACCATACTGCCTGGCTAAGCTTGTTTACGTACATGTCATATAGCATGTCCACGTCTAACTACTAGAATCTCTAGTATACACAGCCGAGTCGCTGTGGTAGCATTCGTTGCTAGTAAGTTGAAAATTCACACTTTCTTTGCCACTTCATATTTTCTCTGGTCTCCCAATCGCGAATTTAACCACTCGCGAAAATGTGTGACATCGGCAATTCGCGAAATTTTATGTACGCGAAAAATTATAGCGTATACAGTAATGCCCGATATCTGAGTATTTTGTGTCTAGCTTTAGCTTGCTTATTCATTGGAAGAAGAAATGACAAGACAGAGAGGAGGTGCTAAAAATCCCCATCTATATCCCTCGATTCCCAGTCAGTTAACATGGACCACCACAGGCTGTTTCAGGTTGGGGTTTCGATTACTGATTTTGATGAAGAATTTTAATTTCGATAATGATTTTGATTCTGATAACGACCTGGGTTGTTGGGTGTGCTGGATTAAGACCGTTGTCAGATTGCCAACCTGTCTCTGAGAAAGTTACCGCAAAAGTAGATCCCCCTCCCCCAGCGAATATGTGCATTGACTCTTGAATCTTCGGCTGTGTGTGTACTGACATACAGATCAGTGATATACAGGTACCAGAACACAATTCACTGCAGGATCTTCGTATATATTTGAGCTGGAGATGGGCCAGCCTTCCAATTCCATAGTGTCAGCATGCTTACTGGGTTTTAGGCCAGGATTCTTAACTACTTTGATGAGACCCTTTTGTAATCCCAGCATCAGTTGTTATTTTGTACTGGAATGAACCCCATGAATGTCTGAACCCTTTCACCATGACCTTTGACCTCAATTCAAGTCTAACCGGGAATCATCGGTCCTACACTGAATACTACTATAAAGAAACATAAAAATCTTCATCACTAATTTAGTTAGAAAAAAGAAAATAAATACACTAGTTCAAGGAACATATGTGACACAAACTGCAAAAAAAAATGTTCAATCACACACTTTCCAAGTCAAAATTTTGAGTGCGTCCCTTACGGTAATCTCCCACAAGCAATGAAGAAAGCAGATATCATGTCGAGTTAATTTCAGCAATGGAAGTTACTGCAAAGGTCACTCCAAAAGTCAGACAGTTCTGGATGAAAATTTGACAGAGAATGCATACTGAAAATAGCAGACATAACCAGACCACAGCAAGAAGGTGTTAACTCCATACATCAAAGCATTAATATCCTTCTGCCTCTTAACTGACATTATAAGGCTCACTTCGGTCAGTAAAGAACAAAAGGGCACAATTGTCAAAAAAAAAAAAATTAGACAAACAAACAAAACTATCTCAAAGATAACACCCTCTTTGCTAGTGGATCTGATTGGCGTGCAGTTTTCCAACCAGGCTGTGGGCTGTTAGTAGACGCATTTGAAGAAGATCTCATAGCAAAGTCTATTCCCCAAACTGGATGCTCTATACCTGGCAGGGCAGCAAGTACATGTACCACCACCTTGTAGTTTATTTTTTCTTCTTTTTTTTTTCATAGACCCTATCCACACTAAGGAAATAAAAGCGTTTCTCTTTGCAGCAATCAAGAGATCCCTCTAGCACTTGACACAATTGGCCTGAACACCCACCCTACTTTCCCCCACTTTCTGAAGATCAAGTACATGGGCGCAACAATGACGAACTACTACGATGAGCCTAATTTGGAACGCTTTTCTCTTTACTGAATGGGGTAATGGCAGCCCTGGGAAAGTACCACACCTTTAATAACACTTGTCTGAGGTAATTGGATGATCGCTCCTGCAAACGACTCGCAGGAGTGATTGTACATTGGCTTTGACTCGTTTTGGAATACATTTCACACGAGCCATCCGGCTGGAGAGTGCTCCTATATGTTGGGTGTGAACAGGGCCTTGCACTCGCTGTGAACCTTGCACTCGCTGTGAACCTCACACTTCGCACTGAATGGACAGCTTTCATGTTGAGCACACTGAGGAGCACCACGCCTAAAGTTCAGAGTGTGAATCGCCTCCGCTTCATCCGCCCCGGCGCCGCCTCCTCCTCCGCCTCCTCCTCCTGCTCCTTGCCCGGCGTGGACGCCGTGGCAACGGACGTTCGCTTGGTGTAGAAGAGGATGTAGGCCTGGCAGGCTGTCACGTCCTCGATGGAGCAAAGCTCCAGCCGCGCATCATTGCAGTGGACCCAAAACCCTGGGGAGGTGGGAATAGTGAGAATGCCATTTATACATATACAGAAATTTAGGGCTGCCAATGACCACGCATCAAAATCAGGGCAATTCCACATAACCTCCCCAGAGATTCTTGTGTATTACTTGCATCTCAATACGCAAACTTTCACGGTAAATATTGACGGTAAATGACCGTAGGAAGCAACATAAGTCCAAAGTTACAGATGACTGCAAAAAAAGGCTTTAAAAAATCTGAATTTAGATACTAACATGGTACCCTGACTGCTGTCTTAGACGTACAGTGTACTACATATCAATTGTTGCACATGCACTGTATACCAGTGGGCTTCTTGACGAAACAATGTATCAGGCAGAAAATGTTACCACTTCTCAAGCAAACTACAGCACTTTACTATAACCCTCCTCCGCCCGGTTGCGATCCTTTCCACTCCTCCTCAACCGGATCAAATTTTTTCAGAAAGAAGCAACTCTCTCCATGTTGTAAAGGTGAATGGCCAGTAAACACAAGAATAATGTTAAGAAAAAGAATAATGAAACAAGTCTTACCGCCTTCATGATTCCAGGAATATGCGGTGTAATGCCCTGAGCCAAATCTGGAAGGAAGGCAAACATGATAGGGTCAAGATGATTTAATATGATGATCATAATCATGCAGTGTGTATAATGACTACTCACTGTCTAAAAATCCAATTACTGTAAAACGAGGAACGTTCGCGTGCACTTTGATATCGCAAATTTTGCAAGAGCCAAGATTCATGAAAGTTTTTGCCTACGCCATACGCATTGAATGCCAGTGGCAATTCGCGAAAATTCCATGATGCTAAAACGACTGTCAGCTTGATAATTTCATGGCATAAATATATGTTTTACAGTACCTTTCTTTCTCTCCTTTCTTTTCTTCTTCTTCATTTTTCTTTTCTTCTTCTCCTCCTCCTCTTACCTCCTAATACCTTTTATAAAATGGGTTCAAGAATGTAGCCAATTAGAAGCGCTGAAATGAGTCACGTGTGCTTGTATTAATTTCTCACTAACATGCTCGGCCTGACGTCACAATGTTTGCACTAGCAGTGCGCACTCAATCAGTTGTTACAAGTGCATCCCGCGCTACTATACGCGCTGTCAATCCTGTAAACAACTTCTAGTTCGGGCTGCCAGCCGGCCTTTCTTGTGTGCATAACATGTGTGGCGTACATACGTACAGTACTTATATGTGCGGGATTTCCGAGTGCGACGTGCGTAAAATGTTTGGGACGAACATCTTCGGACATCTTGATCCACAAAGGTACGTATAAATGCTGTTAGTTTTCGACCCATTTTATAAAACAAATGATGCACAGGATTATTTCGTGGCTTTAGTTGCAGCTCACTCTGGGGTATTTACAATGTAGTGCAACATGCATGCATGTTTCACAATTGTAAATACCCTCGAGTGCGCTACATCTCCACTAACGCACTCTATCCTGTGCATCATTTGTATAACAGCAAATGTGATAACTAGATTGATATTGCAATCAATTAAAGGATTGTTTCTTCGCTCTTTTCTCATCCTTCTCCTCCTCCTCTTCTTCCTCCCATTCCTTCTTATCACTGCTATTATTATTCTCCTCCTCCCGACACCTCTTAATTCCTTAAAGAAGATTAAATACTAAATAACCATGGTAATATTGCAATCAAATCCAGGATTGTTTCCTCCTCCTCCTCCTCCTCCACCTCCCCCTCCTCCTCTCAATCTTCCCGTGACTTACCCCCTGCCGTGGTGGATGACCGCTGCAGTCAGGTCATACATGTAGTCCTCGCCGGTCAGGATGCGCCGGCTATTTGGGTCCAGGAGACAGAACTGCCTCATGTCCAGCTCCTCGTCAAACTTGACCGGCACATGGATCTTCTCTCGGTGGTTCCTCCCCGACCACCTGGAAAAGACAATGAAACACCACGCTTTTTACGAAAAGGTAGATAGCTAGAGAGTGAGATAGATAGATAAATACATGGATAGGTAGAGAGACAGAGAGATGGATAGATACATAGATAGATAGATAGATAGATAGATAGATAGATAGATAGATAGATAGAAAGATAGATAGATGGATGGATAGATAGATAGATAGATAGATGGATAGATAGATAGATAGAAAGATAGATAGATGGATGGATAGATAGATAGATAGATAGATGGATAGATACATAGATGGATAGATAGATAGATAGATAGATGGATAGATAGATAGATGGATAGATAGATAGATAGATCGATGGATAGATAAGAAGATAGGCAGATTAATAGATGATAATGAAGTGCAATTGTTCAAATTCATGAAATCCTTCCGTCGAGATGTTTTCATTGCAACTGATTGAAAAATTGCCCTACATCGACGTAAATAAGCACTGAAATTGATAGGTGTACAACCATGATTTTTTTTTATCATGGCTAATACTAAAACACTGATCAATTCACTGCTTATTTACGTCTATGTAGGGCAATTTGTCAATCAGTTGCAACGATAATTAAATGTGTTGTGCTTCTCTTTGATGTGAAGCCAGATCAACGTCACTACCGCCACAATTATTGTACCTGAATCTCTTGAGGTGGAGGCGGAGGACATGAGGTAGCTTTGTGATCAGTAGCCGCTTGGTGGCCTCCGTCCGGATGACGGGCTTGCCCGAGGCCTGCCTCCGCCGGCTGTTGCACTCCTCGCACTGGTAGACGGGCCCGTCGAGATGCTCCACCTCAGTGAACTTGGACAGCATCTCCGTCAGGTGGCAGGTGTCCTCCGAGATGTCCGTCCGGTTGCAGCTAAACTGATACCTGACAGAAAGAGAGAGAAACAGATATTTAGATATGACAACTGATGACAACTTAGACTCACTAAGTATACGGCGTATACAGAAACCGTTGCCTTACCTTTCTGGAAACTCTAGGGACAGGTCCCAGAAGGGTTCGTATGTATTGGACTTGGTCCGGCACTTGAGGCACATCACTTGGGACACCAGCCATCCCTCAAAGATGTTGGGGACAATCTCCTTGGTTGCCACAGCAGCGCCGCTCCCCAGCGACAGGCTGACGGGCGCAGCAAGTCCCTGCAGCTCTGAGTGAATCTTGTCCATGAATTCACTGAAGAGAGAAAAACAAAAAATGAGGTTAATTAGAATTTATTCCTTGGACAGCTCACAGACTTCTGACTGCAGAATCCTCTGGAAACCTGTAAATAACACTTCTTGTGTGCTCTGAAAATGATGTATCTTCCTCAAGTCACTTTGGTTTCTTTCTGGCTAAATCATCAGTGTCTGTAAACTCCTGTACTTTTCTGGCTCTTCCTTACGATTGTTTACCTCACCTCTTGACTGATAACAGCTTGTTTTTAGCTCAATACTCAATTTGTTGCCTATCACAGATTTTAATCATTATGGCTGTTGTCTGCATTTAGTCGCATTTTCATTTCTACAAAACAGTTTTGTCACATACTTTTCTTTTCTTTCTCTGTTTCTCTCTCTCACTAGTTGCATGTCTGTTTGTCTGTCTTTCATTCTCTCTATCTTTGTCTGTCTGTCTGTTTCTGCATTTGTTTGTCATTCTGTTTGTCCATCTCTCTTCCCTTCTCTTTCTTTCTCTCATTGTTTGTCTGTCTACCTGTCTGTAATTCTCTCTCTCCCTTTATTTTTCTGTCTATCTCTCTCTCTATCTCATCGCTTGTTTACCGGTGTCTGTCTGTCACTATGTCTGTCCACCTCCCTCTCATCGTTTGTCTGTATGTCTATCTCTCTCTCATGTCTGTCCATATACCTGTCTCTCTCTCTTTCTGTTACTGCTGTTTGTCAGTCTGTCTGTTTATCTGTCTGTCTGTTTACCTGTCTATCCATCTCTCTCCTTCTCTGACACTCACCATAAAAACTCCTGAGCGTCCTGCTGGGCGTATCCTCTGAAGGACGGTATCAACCTCCAGACGGAGCTGAGAATACCATGGGGCGAGACGATAGCCCACTTCCCAGACCACATCACCCGGAACAGCATGTGCAGCTCATGGCATAGTGGGCTACAAAAACATGACAAGACGAAAAAATATGAGTCAGATACATCAAGGAAAATGTTTTCAAAAAAAGGCCAAGCCACAAAAGTAAAATCCATGAAAATTCTACACAGAATATGAAAGTCATGATGAAGCTGAGAATACCACGGATCGAGACAATTTCCCCCACCACATTACCCTTAACAGCATGTGCAGCTCATGGCATTGTGGGCTAAAAAAACAAACAGATACACTCAGAAAAACAGCACGAAACAAAATGAATTAATAACAAAACTTTCGAGAACCATACGGTAATGCAAGAACTACGACTGCATAGCACTCTTACAAATTATGAGCTGTACATTGTTTCTCATTGCTTTACATCAGTAATAAAAGAAAAATAATGTGAATTATTCGATTTCAGAACATAAAGTAGAGTTTTGAGATGTTTCTTGAAACCTCCAGAGGCATTATGGTCCTGAATTGTGAATTGAGCCGCTCACGCAATTGTCTTTACAATTACAAGTCTATATTTGCATACAATGTGCAGGCCTGCAAAATGTATGGCATATACAGTCTGTTGGATCATACCAAGTGCACCAGAAATATTATCACGTTATCCCTGGAATGGCAAGACGTCGTATCTCAGTTGGGATTTACTGTAAAATCAGAAATGTTTGTCTGCATTTCAATTTTGCAAGAGCCAAGATCCATGAAATTTCTATGCACATGAAAGTTCTCGGCTAAACTGTATTGCATTGGATGACAGTGGCGATTCACAAAAAAAAAAAAAAAAAAAAATCATGCCAGGAAAAAGTCTGTCGGCTCCAATTCATGAAAATTTTATGGCACTATAACTTCCTGCTTTACAGTGTATATTCAAATCCAAAATATTGAAATAATTAGCATAACCCCAAAACAATGATTTTATATTATTTGATGTCAACATTAATGTCATTTTGCGAGAATGTTTCAAAAATAAATAAGTTTTCACTCCAGAAGCTCAATGACTTTTTTTTAGATACGGGGTATTGTCGACTTCAAGGATGACATATCCTGTGAATCCACTCTACACTTTATTGTCATTCAGCCTTTACAAGATTAATGATCAAATATCTAACGGTCACTCACTAGTTGTTGTTGACCTTTCGGGGGTCTTTGCACTTTGAGGGGTCGACGGCCTCCTTGGTGTCATCCGAGCCGCCATTGAGCCCGCCCCCTCCCGGGGAGCGCTGCCGCTGGTGCCGCTGGACACGGCTGGAGCTGGACTCCCCACTCCTTGGCGTCTGGGTCAGCTGGAGAGAGAAAAGGTCACAAGTAATAAGACTGATGACGATAATAGTAAGAGTTGCATTAGTAGAAGTAGTAGTAGTAGTAGAAGCAGCAGTAATACTAGTAGTAGTAATAAGAGAAGCACTCTGAGAGCGCAGACCTCCGCCAAGTAGCTAATTTCCACCACTCATCTTGTTTTTCCATAGAGGTCAGGGATTTCTACTCACACATGAATACTGAAAATTGCCCAGTTTCCCAATATAGAAGCCTTCTGTTACATCATCAGCTTCCAGCTACACGGTGCCTTGCCCGAGCAGAGACAGAGTGCGCATATAATGCAAACTTCAAATACACGCGGCTTGAACTCCCAAGTTCATTATTGACCCTACCTTCCAAAATATTTTTAAAATCCTTCAAAAATCCATAAAAGTTCCTGGATCACCACCAAAATCTAATCATCTGTTCCTCGTGTCATTATCAACTTTTCCTGCAAGTTTCATTCAAATGTGTTCACAACTTTTTGAGTTATTTTGCACACAAGACACAAACTAACAAACGCAAATGAAAACATCACCTCCTTCCTTGGCGGAGGAAATAATTATCACCATCACTATCGTCACACCACCGAAAACTCAGATGATGGAAGTCTAGCTTCCCAATACCTTAAAGCATTCCACCGTGGTTTGTCTCATATACTCATGAGTCCTTTTCCTGTTGGTTAATACCGCATTCTGACCCTTGACCTCTGACCTGGAGCTGGGTCGAAGGTCAATCTCCACCTTCAGGAAGCAGTCTCGAAACTTTAGTAGATGGCTGTTGAAAAAAACAGGTAGAAATGGACAAACTTAAAATTCCTGGTCCACACTCACTTCTATATTTAATCTGAATTCATTTTGATAAGTTTTAGCCCAAATCCAGGAAGTATACATCACCAACCTGAACTCATAAAATGCCAGAGTACCTCATTGGCATAAAAGGCATTAAGCGCTTCAACATAGCGTCAAGTAGAAATCATGAAAGATGCCTGCATGTTGACATGATAGCATTTCATTCTTTGTTACATCACTATGTAGATGCTTTCTCAAAGTAGGACATTGGTTGATATCTTGGCATATTGCATAGCAATAATATTGCATTTACTTGGCATGCCGCTCACTGTTTTTGCAAGAGTTATGTTTTCACTTGAAATTACTAGGCTAGAGACTACAGTACAATGCGTAGTAGTCTTCCATTTTACCGCCCCCGTGCACATATCTATCTTGAAAGCTTCATGAGTGATTTCCGTTCAAAAACTATGCATATTGCAGTTAGGAGATCAATAAGATGTTTACAGAATGGAGGTCTAGTGTACCTCAGCACTTGGAGGATGGAGTTCATGTAACACGTGTTGCCAAGGTTACGCAGCCCCGTCACGCCGGGGGTCAGCACCGTCCACTTGCGCTTGATGGGGGTCACCACCTTCTGGACCCTCTTGGCCACCTTGGGGTGGATGTGGCTCCTCTGCACCCCACCACTGCCGCTGCCGACGCCCTGGTTCTCCACCCGGCTGGGGTCCTTAAACGAGATTTCCTCGTCCTCCTCCTCCTCGTTGGGCTCCCGCTTGGGGATTGCGACCTTGGTGGGCGTCCGCTGGTGGTTTTGGCCCGTGACCTTGTCGCCGTGGACGAGGTGCTTCCACGCCAGGAACGTCGTCGATAGCAACACGAAGCGGCGGTGGATGAGGGCAGTGTGCCCCTTGTCTTTCATCACAAAGGAGTCCTCTTTCCTATAATAAAGAGGAAGTGGAAAGAATCTCCTCCGCCTAAATGACCAGACATTATAAAATCTACTTCATGAGTATGCAGCAACACAGTATCATGCACAATGCGTGAGCCCAACTTGAAATTCACAATGTTCTTGGTGTGGATCTCTTTTTTGATAAATACCTCCACTACTCTCATCAAATGATTCTTTTCAATCCATTAAATCTAATTTGGACATGATGTAGTACTGTTTCTTAACTGTTCAAGTGTGGTCAAGTGTGATCATCACAAAAGTCTTGAAACTTATTAGTTTTCTCAGATCACGACACCATGTAAATCCCCAGTGTACTGCAGCAACATTGCTACTACGGGAGTTACAGCATTCGAACAACCTGGAGCATTTCATAACAGACGTAACTAGAAATGTCGCTTTGGCGACTGGTATGCCTCCGCCATAATGCATGATTTTCCCAATAGGTCTAGGTAGTACATGTGGACAATGTGTGATTACATTTTCACAAAATTGGCAAAATATTGAAATGACAAGTTTGTCACAAATGTGTTGAATGTTCACCTTCCTTGACCTAGGTTTAATTGGATGAATAGGAGAGCATGTATCTAGGGATTTAAGGACTTTAACTTGACTTTGACCCATTCATACATTTAAGCATTGAGTAATTTTCAAGGTACAGGTGTGGAGAAAAAGTGCAATTTCTGAATTGAATAGTAAATTGTTACCATTTTCATCTGGCACTTGACCCTAAAATTCATAAGATAATCACTTTCAGGTAGAACATGCATAATATGTACTAAGTTTCAAGATAACTTGAGCCACTTCCGAGATATGGAGGAAAAAGTTAGTTCAGCACTTTCACTTGATCGTTGACCTTTCGACCTTTGAGGCAAAAAAGGAAGAAAAAAAAAACTTTCCAGAGAATTTCTATTAGGTTACACATGTATGCATACACCAAGTGTAAAAAAAAATAACCCTGCTGGCATTGCATGATAGGAGGGAAAAAGTGAAATTTTGAAGTGTTGCACTTGACCTTTGACCCCTGACCTTTGACCCCATGAACCCTACCTTCTCTAGATAATCACTTCCAGTCAGTATATGTATATACTATGTTCCATGAAGATACCTTGAACAATTTTCCAAGGTATGGAGAAAAAAAAGAAGTTTTAATATTTTTATTTGATCTTTTGACCTTTGACCTTTGACCTCATGACCCAAACTTTCACCAGAGAATCTTAATTGGGTAATACATGTATACACTAAGTTTCAAGAAAATATCTTCAGGCATTCAATAGATATGGTGGAAATAGTGAAATTTTATGTATTTGACCCTGACCTTTTGACCTTTGACCTTTGACCTCATGACCCAAACTTTCGAAAGAGAATCTTAATTGGGTAATACATGTATACACTAAGTTTCAAGAAAATATCTTCAGGCATTCAATAGATATGGTGGAAATAGTGAAATTTTATGTATTTGACCTTGACCTTTTGACCTTTGACCTTGAGCATGTGCACCCAAAAGTTGATAGGCACAACTTCACCCCCTAATACACATACATGCCAAGTTTCATTAGGATACCTCAACAGGCTTTGATAGTTACCTTGTCCACAAAATTCATTACGGACGGACGGAAGGACGGACGGACGGACGGACGGACGGACAACCCGAAAACATAATGCCTCCGGCACCACTTCGTGGTGGAGGCATAAAAACCCAAGTCTGGGAGGGAATTAAGTTATTACCAAAAGCATTAACTTGACAAGATGTGTGCACCAACAGGGTTCAAGATGATCTTGTAATGAACAAAATTGTTTATAATATTTTCTATGGGTGTAAAATGGGCTTGACAGACAGACTTGCCCATAATTTTATTTGCTCTTGTCATGACTAAATACCTCTTTTTCTGAAGAGTGTGGAATGGGCTTTAACAAAAGGACTTACCCATGACTGTGTTTGATCTTGTCAAGACTACATACCTCTTTTCTATGGGTGTGAAATGGGGCGTGACAGACAGATAGACTTACCCATGACTGTGTTTGAGCTGGCCCGAGTCGACGGACAGGGCGCGCAGAAAGCGTCTGCCGCTCCTCCCAGCATTCTCTTCAAACGTCTGCTTGGTGATCACCTCAAGCGTGTCACGCAAGAACTTCAGGTCCCCCGTCACATTGTCGTTGAGGATGTAATCATCACAATCATAACTGTGCAGATGGGTAAAAATTGAAAAACATACAATAACAGGCCTCAAATTTCATCAAATTTGGGTGAAGGCAGCTTTTTTGAGGAGGCACAAATCCACTTTGAAGGGGCACAAGTGAGTAACAAAATGTTGTGGCCATGAACAGTTTGATTTTGAAAGGGGCATTCGGGACAGTGGGGGGGGGGGGGGGCATGGCAGCAATTTTTTGATGGCTAGTACATATTTCAAGCACTAATATAAATTAATGAATTCTTGCGTCAAGTGGTGTTTAATATTGCAACTGACCGACAATATGCCCATGATTTTTATCATGGGTACTACTAGAACAATAATAATCACTGCTTAAAGGGGCATTCCGGACGATTTTCATAATTTCACATCATGTAGTACATAAATCAACAGCTTCATGTATAAATTTGTAGAATTTATTGTGGTTCTTGAGCGGAGAAACAATACTTTCAAAAACCTTAAACAAATTACACTGAACAAAGATGATGACATAGGAGCCTCACATATCTCAGAAATGTAGCAGTGTCATTCCATTACAATACCGCATGCTTGCAAGCTCACCTGTGTGTAATCTATGCATGCCTTCTTCTTTTGTGCTGCTTCCTTGAGCCACATCTCATGCATTCTTATGGTGAGGCTGCCATGTCATCATCCTTGTTCATTGCAATTTGTTATTAACTTCGAAAACATTATTTTTCATCCCAATCATTATAAATCCTCAAACTCTGTACCCAGTATAACTAATTTATATGGGCAAGTCCAAGATAATGTCCCCTCAGATGCTCAAAATTCATCTTGATTTTATCAAAAAGTTATTGATATCATCTTGTAGCCAAAGAGTTAAATCATATGTTTCCAGCAAAGAAAATATTGAATTATGCAAATTTATGCAAGAAATATGGCCTTGATTTGCATAAATCAAAAACAAACCTTACGTATGGGACAAATTATAAATATTCATCTAAAATCAGTTGAATTTGTCCTTGACCTAGTTCCTTTATGGACATGACCCCTGTATGAGTTAGTATAATCTGCAATTGGTAAGACAAGGTCAGCACATTAATTATGCAAATTATGCACTTTCCCAGAACATAGTGTCCCATACGTAAGGATTTGAGTATGTTTTTTTAAGTTTTTTCTGAAGATTTGTAACATTGACCAATCATACTTTAGGAAGTTCTAATTTATTCATTTCAACTCCAGATTAGCAAAACTAAATGAGGAAATTTAATTAGTCCTTCATCTTATAACTAATTAAAGTTTGCTTACGTATGGGACAAATGCCTTACGTATGGGACATTACATGCAAAGTGAATGGGAAAACCGCCTTTTGACATGGATGCTATATGTCCTTACATTTGTTTGGTTAATGGTTATCTTTGCACCTACTCTGAAGAATATGTCTATATATCTGCCTCTCCTACTCAGATGACCTCAGGGAGAGTGTAAGAACAGCATTATTGAGTCATTCTATGATTAAGAAAGGAAAATAAAGAATATTCATTTATACTTGTAATTTCTTATTTTCATTACAGGCTGTGCAGCTGGTCTTGAATTAACATTCCCCGTTAACATTTTGATATTGGACATTTTCTTAATTCAGTTATCATTTTCAACTTTACCTCTCTACAAAATGACTTTGTCCAAGAATGGGATTCTCTGAGTGTCATTTTAGGTGCAGTACACTGTTCAGCATGTACCACAGGTTGTACAGCCTCAAAAGCGAAATCAAAACAATTGTGCTTATGGCGCGCATCAATGACAACATTATAGGTCTTACTGAAAAGAAAAATCACTTAAGGTGTGAGCAGGTAACTTTGTCATTACTTGAGTTGATAGCAAAGGAAAAACCCTATGAGAGTACACTTGTACTTTTTATTTTGATATGATTGTTAATATTTCAACTGTTCACCCTCAGAATATGTCATGACTTATCAAGGTCATGAACATGATTTCTGAAAATCCTGTAAAATGAAGACTATAGTTTACATTTGCTATAAACCACAATATCAATACTGGTTCTGTGGTTGGAGTGCTAAAAACACAAATTACACAAACAAATAGGAAATTCAATTTTCTTTTCTATTTTGTGTTTGAAGAGACAGATGTGCTCTGAGACACCTTCATCAACTCATACTTACTTTGTACCCCACATCTACACAATTATCAACATACACTGCAATCTGGTAGTGTATGATCAAATGAGGTTATTAGAATTTATTCAAAATTGTAATTTGCAGATCAGTGAGTTACTTAAGTGTTTCAAATCTAGATTTGAATGTGCAAATGATAATCTTTCCTGTATCACTACACAAGCATGTATGTATGTACAAAGTAGCACAAATTTTGTCGTCTTTGGTTTCATAGACACGAAGCCAAGCAATTTGAAAAAAAAAAAACAGAAACAGCATTGGTACATACATTCTTCTATCTCCTTAAAATCTAAAACTTTCATTAAAATTTGATTGATTTTGCAGTTCAGCTAAAATTCACATGGCAAAACATGATGATTACAGAGCAAAATGAAGTACTCTTGTTGTTGTGTTTTGTGCTGCATTTCAAACAATTATAAAGCTTTATAAAAACTTAGACAACTTGCAAGGTAAGCCTAGAGCTACTGAAAGTACCCACTTCAAACTGTATCTGCAAATACATTGTACATGACATTTGATTCTAAAGTTGAAATTATCAAGACTACAAATTAGTTATTGTACATGTACATGTATGCTATATCAAGGTCACAAGCTAGAATTTGCTCATTTTTTTTTTTCATTTGATGAAAAAATATTGACTAGAGTAATTACAAATGGGCTAGAAATAGAGTGTCAGTATACTATATCTGCATGTGTAGACATCATGAGGACAGTGTTAATGCATGACGGAATCCAAACTAAGACATTTAATTGTAAATTGGTAATTACTTTTATTTGTTTTATTTTAGCTTTTGCTGGGTACCTGAACCGGGAAAGTACCCACTTAGAAGTCTATTTCATTTGTTACATGTTGTAGCATGATTTGTGGAACTGAATATGACACTATGGGGAAATTTAAAGTCATTCCCATGAATGCATTTGTGCACTAAAGACAAATGTCCCATACGTAAGTTGAGCCATGTCCCATACGTAAGGTGTACTTTCGTTAATTAAACCAACTTCATGAAAATATGCTTTATTCTTTTGCAGTGAAACTTTGCTGAAAGATACTTCAGTATTGTACCTTTCTTCACTTCCAAACAGAACTTGATCAGTAAGGTACTTTCAGAGAATTTTCAGTTCAAACTTTATTTTGAAAAATCCAGTTTTTCTCTGGTCCCATACGTAAGTTGGCATATTTTTCTTAATAAAATAATCAACCCAAGGTCAAATGACACCAAACTTAAACACAATATTCTTCTCAAGGATACCAGTCCTCCTGATGATAAACAATAAAATCCAAGTGCTCCTTCATTACTTTTCAGAGGTTTGAAATCTCTGAATGTCCCATACGTAAGGTGCGCGATATCTTGGACTTGCCCATATATGTTCAAATGTAAAAATTTGAAAATCATCCGGAGGTCTCCTTTAATATTTACATTGATGAAGGGCGACTTGTTAATCAGTTGCAAAGCCAAAAACATTGTGATATTGATCGCAGAACGAAAAACATTGGATGTAGGATGTGACATGTGACATAGAAACAAAACATAGTCCACATGGCATGTACGAAACATGGGACATGGGCCATGCAAACAGGAATCAGGACATGACATTGGAAAGAACGATGATACAGTAAAACCAGTAAATATTGCCTTATTGGCAGCATGAAACTTTCACAGATTGGAACCAACAGCCCTTTTTGCAGCTCGTGAAACTTATTTATGAATTACCACCCCTAAAAAACCTATAGATGAGTATCTACTACACTACATGTACTGGACTATGTAGACAAAAAACTTGCGCGCGCATTTTACTTTTGTGAACTGCGGATTCTCAGGAAATTATATTTCGTTTTACAACAACACACATGGTGAATAACATTCAGCATACATTCTAAAACATAGGATTTGGCAAACAAAATAGGGATAAGACTGATATGAGAACATAGGACATGACATATGAAACATCAGGGCTGCCAACACTGGAAACTAGTTGAGAGTGAGACTCCCTAGGCCAATGCTATAATTTAGGAGTTAAAATGAGTGAGATCAATAGAAATGCATGCAAATGAAATAAAGTTTTAGAGTGAGAAAGGACCAATATGCATGAGTCTCACGCTCAATGCATGAGAGTTGGCAGCCCTGAAACAGGTAACAAATCATTGAATATTTAAAGTAAAGTAGGACAAGATGGGAATCTGAGCATGGCACATACATGTAAGTCAACCATGCTGAAGTCAAATAATTGCCTTAGTCGAAGGTCTTTTCAAGACCCCTTCTCTTTATATTCTTCTGATTTTAATCCCTCACAAGTCAGATTTTCTCGAAGTCGAAGCTACACGTATGTCTTCAGTCCAAGATCTGTCTTAGGCAAGGTTGACTGTACAATAAGGTCACAGATCTTCCTGGCATGATGGTCATTCAGCCTATTTGGCTCATGTGAGAGAGCAATGATACACACTGGCACTGGTCCGGCGGTCCAGGACCAGTAAAAATCAATGTCGGATCGGTAACTTTTCCAGGAATAGACGAGTAAAAAATAAACAAACTGGGTACCTACTGGTCCGACAGACAGGTCGGACCAGTAGAAAAAAATGATTTAGTGTGCAGCCCTGGAGAGAGTACTTCCAACAAATGTGTCAAATTTGCCCTTACCAGAACACATAGTGTTCATTGACTTCGATAGCAAGCGGGTGGCCCGTCTCCTTGAAGTGCTTGAGGGCGTGCTCCTCGTTGTAGCGGCCGCATGCCACGTTGGTGCAACTCAGGCAAGCCTGGAAAGGCCAAGACAGAAAGAGACATGTGTACATTTTATATAGTACAATGAATGTACATAAAAATTTGAGATAAAGTTTGTATGTAATATTCGTGATACAAGATTATAAAGGATTAAAAATTTATGATACAATATGGTTTGACATGGACTGATGATGATAACCTTGAGGGATTTGATTGCAGATTTTTCTCTATTTTGAGAGACAACTTGCCCACCCCCTCTCCCAACCATCCCTCCTCCCTTAATTCTCCTGACTTTCCTCTGATTTCCAGCCATGAAGTTCCGCCGGGGAAAGTCTGTTGCACAAAATTATCTCAACCTCATCAAGTTGGCAAATCTGAATTTCACTGTACAGTACACACAATTTTCTTAATATAAGGTATAATTAAGTGGTGACAAGATTTTAGATATTATAGATAAAACTGGTTAATTTTATTAGATCTGATCAAATTCAGATCTAAAAAAAAAAATTGTAAAGGCAGTTGCCAATTTGAGAAAGACACAAAAGTTTAATCCTCTAAAATGTGTTGCTACTATATATAGTACATACATCATGTACTAACATGGAGACAAATAGGTGGGACTACAATTTCCACAACTGTGCTAGCACTCACCCACACACTTTCAGTGGTCCCGCACACGACGCAGTGCCATTCGGAAGGGTCGAGTATCGAATGCTTCTGTCCTAAGCACAGCTTGCTCAGGTGCCGGCAGTGGTCCATCTTTCGACGATGGGGATGTCTCGATCTCGCTGCCCGTCACGAACAAGTTCCTGCCGTTGCTACCGTGCAGCTGCTGCTTCAATTTCTCTCATTTCAGCGCAGAAGTAACCATGCAATCATTCAGTTCTTATATAAACTGCTCTTTGAACAAGTTGGGTCTCCTTTAAGAAGGTCAAGGACGAACTCTGACCTTTGACACACCCTGGGTCATAATGAGCTCATTCTTGCACACTTTCAATTATAAAGTACAAACGTACCATCCTTACATTATTGCTACCGGTATCAGTTCTGTTGAATAGCATGCAGATCTATTTTTCCTCAAAGTATAAATACGTCTTGCTAGAGATGTTGTTGGAGACAGATTCAATGACAGGGGCTCAGTATATTCATTGCTTAAAAATCCAATCTGATGGCTGGCCTTGATGGATACTGGTCTAGGAAAGTCGTCAGATGATCAACGATCTTATCAGCAATGTGTCCGAAAGGCTCAACTGAGGACAAAATATCTGTAAATTAGCAAAACAAAATAAAACACGACTCAGAATCAGGGGCGGATCCAGGAATTCCATAAAGAGGAGACGCCTCTATAATTAATTAAAGGGGGCGCACGCACCCCTCCCCCCATTTTTTTTTATTTCTTTTGTTTTAACAAAAAATAAAGGGGGGGCGCACACCCAATGCCCTCCCCCATGGATCCACCACTGAAAATGGCATGAAGGCACATAACCAGGGCAAATCAATGTTTACAAATCAACAGAAATACCGCTAACCTCATGATGCATGCTACAAGTACAAGTACAGTTGTATAGGTGGAAAACAATGTCATCAAAAAGTCCCTGCCATTCACCTTTTATCCCCTTTACACTTCCTGGTAAACGAGGTATGTTGTTATTAGCTTTGGTTAGGTGCATGGAAGTTTCCCACACACATTCTGCAAATCATGAAAACATCCATGAATTCATTTTTACACCACTGGTACCAGTACTGAAAAATTAATGGACAGGCACAATCGACAGATTTAGACACAAATGCAATTATTTTTGCAGCCATGAAGAGCTGAGTTCTTGGCGACAATGACGAAAACAATGTTACTGAAATTGATAAATTCACACTACAGACATATCGGTGCATTGATCAGTAAGAAACCCCGAATCCCTAAACGGTGATCTTTTTTTCTTTTCCTTCTATACTGAAAGTTGAGTTGTAAACTCATATTTTCCACTGGATTGTAGGCAATGTACGGTAGCCAATACGGTCAGATTACTGACTCTAGACCCCTACACGTCTACCCAAGTATGATTTATACAATGTAATTTCACTTTATAAACCTCTCTGTATAAACCTTTGTGATGTCATTGGTTGTATAGTTGGACAGGTCTACAGTACAACTACTCATAATCAACCACTTTTTTATCAAATGCCAAGGTACAGCTGTAAATATCTCTCAGTTTCATCTAAATTTTTTCCACTCGAAGCAGAAATAACCAAAGATTCATCCCGGGTTCAGATTGTTGACTCCTACCGTACGCGAACTCTCAGCAACAAATACAAGTGACTTTTTTTTTTTTTTTTACTGTACACCAGCGCAAGCTCATGAATTTAATCAACCTCCTGTTTTCCCATTGAAAAGCATATATCCACAGGGCTGCCAACACTGGAAACTAGTTGAGAGTGAGACTCCCATAGGCCAATGCTATAATTTAGGAGTCAAAATGAGTGAGATCAATAGAAATGCATGCAAATGAAATAAAGTTTTAGAGTGAGAAAGGACCAAAATGCGCGAGTCTCACGCTCAATGCGTGAGAGTTGGCAGCCCTGCATCCAGTGAATGGGCATATATATATGTGTTTACAATAATTACCGGTATGTGTAAACTAACGAGTAACGAGTATTTTCTTGAATTTTTTTTTTTCCTCAGGTTATTTACCTGTAGAATATATCCCCTAACTTCTCTTGATTTCTATTCATGTTCAAATGTTCCAGCGTATTGCACCCCGCCCACCCCATGCGTACCGGGTACTTTGGATTTTATATGCGAGAAACCAACATACGATACAATGTATAAATATAATGCAACTATCGATGTCCTCATTTTTTCAATACCAAGGTAGGCCCTGTTTAGTTTTGGACAGGTTCCATAACGATCAGAATGAATGAACAGGAATCTGAACAACGTGAACAGGGTGAAGGCGTCAGATGCACTGCCACTGGCCACTGCACTATCAACTGTGCCGATTCACTGCTTCTAACGTTATATTCTGGTTAATGATCTGTAGCTCTCATTGTTTACATAATTAACACCTCATCTCAGCTAGCTAGCTGCCTGCATCCGCATCGCATCCTCAGCCTCATCAGGCCTCACCAACACTGACATACATGTATAGTAAGGGTACTAGGTCTCGCGCAGGGACCTAATGATCGCGCATAGCGTAACTGCGTATAGCAAGCGATATTACGCGTAGGACTAAGCGCAAAATTTGCCGATACGTCCATGGAATAAACATACCTGACAACCGCTAAACATGAGAAGGAAGCAGGTAAGAAATTTTGATTTCAAACAAATTTTTCACTAAATTTCCAATTTTTTGGAACAAATTTTTCACTAAATTTCCAATTTTTTACCTTATAATTTACCTACCTTAGCTTCAAATCTTTTTTTAAGGATGTTGTAGCCTAGACGTGTCGTCTCGCTTGTCTCGTTCGTATGATTGTAGCCGATAGAATTCGTAATTTGTTCGATCGATCGTTTATAATATTCTACGAAAGCCGAAGCACGTTACAGCCGCAGAGAAGGGCAGACAGTTTCACGCATGAAACTACATAGGGCAGCTGCGCGACCTTTACATACCCCGAGAAATTGAACGCATAAAAAAAAGTCCGACATACAAACGGCGACAGCGCACTACTCCGTCATCGTTTCATCAGGAGATTCTGGGAGGTGATTTTTCTGCATTTTCGTGATATTCATTGAGAAATTCAGGTACGATTATGGAATAACTTCTATTATAAGAGCATTTCAAATTTTCGTGCGCGATATCTAGACCCCTCAACCATACACACACGGCAAGCTACACGCGTTTCGTTTATAACGAACGTGACCCATTTTCAATTTTGTTCATCTCAAAACATCATCGAAAATACTATATAGTATAGAAACTCTATTTACGAATAAGTTCGCGGAGTAAAATTGGTGACATCATTTCTATTTTTGTTATAGATCCCAAAGGCAACAACAAAGCTAACAGTTAGGAATTTTTTTAGCCCATCAGCATTAGAAAGGTCTGTCTACTGTAAAGCCCTCCCCTTCCAGCTCCTAATCCTAACTTGCTCCCAAGACGTGGGATGGGATCGATCGGCGGATAACAACGGGCGCCATACCGTACAAGTCTCGCCTGAGCACTGCGCGATCCTCTATCTACTGACAGCCCGTAAACATACACCGTGGGTTAATGACACACACCACACTCACGTCATTGGACTACTTGAGACAGAGAACTCAACGGCAAACTTAATTATGAATAAAATGTTAACTTAGATTTTACCAAAATCACAATATTCTTATTGACATGGACTTTCTGTACGGAAATCTTACTTCTGGTTAATCTACCAACACGGAAGAGTTGTAACTTACGCTCGTGTTTTTCGTTCTAAGCGAACCGACAGCATATGAAATGCGCCATTATGCCACTGTACGATCTGTGTTTGGGTACCGGTAGGACAGCCATTCGTCGTAGAAAGATCAGTCTGTGTCGTTGATTGCGTGACATCATGCCGTTGGTAGAGCTCTTTCTTCGGTGTCAAAAGAGCCTAGTAGTTTCTGTGGTGAGAAGTTCTAAGCTCCCATGATGCATCATTATTAATCGAGCTAAATATGAACGCAATCGATCGATTGCCAAGGGATCATCTAAAAAATTAGCAAGGCATTCAGCATCATTCTGCTGACTGCTCAGTGGTCGGTAATTTTATGATGCAATAATGTAACCAGTATGGAGGTTTAAGATGATATAGTATTATTGGAGATGAGATTTAGGCTTTTCACTGCTTGTGAGCTACCAGAAACCACTTATGAAATAGTACAGAACATAACATTCTAAGAGAAATTCAAAGTTTATTTGATAAAAATCGGTTTGAGAATGGCTGAGGCATCCAAAAACAGAGTAAAACAAAGCGATCGTAACAAGAGGTGGGTCCCATCTTGTATTCGGATTGCTCTGTTTTGGTTATCTTAGCCATTTCAAAACCAGTTTTCATCAAATAAACATTGGATTCCTCTTGGAATTACGTGCTCTTTCATATTAGAGGTTTCTTATTATCTCACTAAAAATGTTAGAAACCTGAAGTTAGGTCTCAATCAAAACTAAGCGATACCTTTAAGGGAAAAACAGAACAGGTGATCGTGGAAGACATCTTCATTTTGGTCTCGAACAATACGTGAAGAGTTTGTTCGCAAAAACCGATAAGTCCATTTTTGAAGATTTTGAAGTAGGGTCTCTATCATAAAGTACAAAATAATACTTTTAAGATGATATATTGGTCACTACATATAAAGGTACATTTTTGAAGTTATGGTCAAAAGAAGCAAAAATTTTCTTATTATTCTCTTTATTTTTCTTGACCTTTAATTGCAAATATCTCAATTTGACAAATATGGATTTATCAGTTTTTGCAAACAAACTCTTCACGTATTATTATTTCGATCCATCATCCATCCGTAATTACAATTAAACATTCTGTCTTTGTTTCATTCTTTTTTTTTTCTTTCTTTCCCTTTTCTTCTGTGAAGGCAAAAAAAAAAGAAAAAAAAAAGGAGAATAAAAAATCAATAGTCCTGAACGTTTTTACATAATCTGGCATTATTTTTCTTATTGCATATAAACAACAAAATATTTTTGTCTGGATATTAGGGCGTGCTGTTCAACATTGTTTTAAACATGCCTTTTTTAATCCAAGATGAGTTGTGACACGTGCTATCATGAATAACATTATGCACTCTACAGTCCACAAACTGATACAAGAATTATCTACTCAAATATTCTCCACAACCTCTGATCGACTATATATGCATGTTTTACATCACGCATTTAATTAGGACTGCATCATTGAATTTTTGAATTTAATGATTCTTAGAATTTAGGCATGCAGTTTCAAACAAGTGAAGAGTTTTATTGCAAAATGGGATAAGCGCCATTTTTTTTTTCATCATCAGCTAGAGCAAAATTGAACCTTTCCTGAAGAATCGAAATCCTGTTACCTCACGTGTAACATAACGAGGGATATATTAGAAGTTATGATTAAATATCTTGTATTTTCTTATTTTTTTTCTTTATTTTTTTTTTATTACCTCGTTTTGCGATTAAAGTCTTCAAATATTCAACGTAGATGGCGCACTAATATTGTTGCCGTCCGTGCGGTATATACGGCACTGGTTGCCGTATTTATTGCTGACACTCCTCACGTTCAAATGTGGAGACTCCAGATAGTTTCACTTCGGAATCCGTATTCAGCGGCGGCTACATTCTTCTTTTTTTTTTCTTTTTTTTTCTTTTTTTTTTTTTTGGGGGGGGGGGGGGGCGCTTTATTGGAGCAGGAACTTCGATTAGTTTTTGTTTTGTTCTTAATGATAGACGGGGGAGCATCTTGCCGCCGCATGTTTACTGGTGACACTTCCAGGGTAACGGTTGATCGGCTGACAAGCAAAACAAACAAACAAACAAACAAACAAACAAAAAACAAAACAAAACAAAGCAACAACTAAAGAAAAAACAAAACAAAACAAGGGGGCGGCCCCGATTGCGCCGGCCCTTATAAAATATAATGTCTTCTATTTGATTTTCTTACTACGTTCCCATTCTTATCAACCCGGAATGTCTGAGGAACCATTAAATGTCAAAGTAAAACCGTGAAATGAGATTTTTGAGCATGATATAATATTGTTAGAAGAAGTTGATTTAACCGTACCATTCCTGTCTCTGATTATTGCAACAATAAGGTTCATTTCCAGATCTTTTTCTCATCGTCCGTCCGAGGGCAAGACATTAACTTGTCTTTCGAGGCGTTTCAGGTCTCGGGAGCTCCATGATTATAATTGTATCTGTCGGCGCTAATAGCGCGTCGTGCTGCAGCCATATTAGGATTCTTCTTAAGATCTTATTTTATTGCTGCTTCCTATACATCTGTTTTTCCTTCGCTGGAGACGTTAAGTTGTATATATTAATTATTCTTTAAAGTCGAATGATCCATCCACCCTCAGGATTTTAATCGTTGGTTTATTTGAAGAGTTTGTTTGCAAAAACCGATAAGTCCATTTTTGAAGATTTTGAAGTACGGTCTCTGTCATAAAGTACAAAATGATACCTTTTAAATGATATTGGTCACTACATAATAGGTACATTTTTGAAGTTATGGTCAAAAGAATCAAAAATTTTCTTATTATTCACTTTATTTTTCTTGACCTTTAATCGCAAATATCTCCATTTGGCAAATATGGACTTATCGGTTTTTGCGAACAAACTCTTCATTTCTTCCAAGAATTTAGATAAAACAAAGGCCCCAAGTATACACAACAACAGCAAAAGCAAAAAGAATAGGAAACTTTTGCCATTACGAAGCTTCGGCCGTTATTATACTAGAAGTGAGATTTATATTGAGTATCTGAAAGAAGTAATAAGGGATAGCTCTATTGCTATGAAAGAAATTTAAGTTCTGTGTTTCTTTTTCCTGCGACCTCTTTAATTTCTCTTGATTTTAAATGATGGACATATCATTTTGAAGGGGATTTATGTTTCTCTTTAAGAATCGAAATCCAGTTGAAAACAAACAAAAGATAGACAACTTTCAAGCACCTGATATAGAAGTGAGATTTCTTAATAGAGAGTATTAAAAAAACAAAACAATGATCAATATGATTCTTGGGATTGTGTTTTCTTTTTAAGGACTGGAAAGACTTTAAAGACTGGAAATGAAGAGTAGATTTAAAATATAGTAAAAAACCAAACAAAACAAAAACACACACAAAAAGAGAGAGAGAGAGAGAGAGAGATAATGAACAACTTTCTCCATTAAGAGTGCCAGTAAGCAGGCAGCTGCTATAGAAGTGAGATTTCTGATAGAGAATCTATACCCTATATACAAGCAAAGTTTATGTAGATGATTCCTCATTTATTTCACATGTTATTGTCTTAAATGCTGTATTTGACAATTCATCCGGGCATATGTTTTTTTTTTTTTTGTGCTATGTTTATGGTTTATTTGTTGAAATGTGGAATATGGAACATTAAAAACAAACAAACCAACAAACAAACCAACCAACAAACAATAAGGAATAGCTGATTGATATGGGGGGATCCAAACTCAAGCTTTGTTTCCTTCAGTCTCTCCTCCTCTGACCACTTAATTCATCCTTCATCCGTCTCTCAATCATCAACTCTTCGCTTTATACTCTCCTTTAAATAATTCTTTTTTTTTTCTTTCTCTTTGCTTTCCCTCATCTTCACCCTCCTCCTCATCCTTTGTTGACTATCTTCTTCTAATAGCACCTCTTCCTCCTCTTCTTCTACCTCTTCTTCTTCTCCTTCTTTTTCTTTCCTTGCAAAACACCACATACTTTTTATATTGTATGCGTGATTCTTATACAAGCAATTTAGCCTCCTATTAATGTAATCGGCCATTACATGACCCCATCATCCATGCACCTTCCGTAAGATCAATGCCTATAGTTTGGCGAATAGGCCCAATTGTTTTTATGTTTGCTCAAATCTGGAGGCGGAACGGCGGGAGATTCTTCACTTCGGCGCAGCCACCAAGCAATTTAAGTCTTTCTGTGCTGAGTTGAATGTGCATTTACACACACAAACTTATGGACAGGACTGGTAATCAATGTGGCTAGCAAAGGGTTAAGGAAGAATCAAGGTTGATTTGTTATTGTGTAGAAACAGCTTTTGGCCATATCACGGTTGTGTTATGGTACAAGTCAGTCACTGTACTTACAGCGTCTCCTACTAACAATAGATGGCGCTATTGTACTACAACCGTTACGACAAAACGACTTCAAATGGCCCAGTCACATTTGGGGTCTGCGTTTTTCCCCTGCTAGTATTTGAAATGTACACTTCCCTAACCCTCTTTACGCCACAAATATATTCTTTTAAACAAGAATTGTGTATTATTATGTGTATGTTTGTGTGTGTGTTTGTATCTATGAGGAGGGGCTACCCCCCCCCCCCCCACCTCAAGATCACCTCAGAGATAAGAATTCTTCAGTAAATTATTTGTGATCAATAACTGTAAAGAGATCCATTCTAAACTTTCTGAGGTCTTGTTTAACGACCGCAAAACACAGGGGCAGATCCAGGAATTCTATAAAGAGGGGGCGCATCTACAAAAGTAAAGGGGGGAGGGTGCACGCACCCCTCCCCCCAATTTTTTCATTTTATTTCTTTTGTTTCAACAGAAAATAAAGGGGGGGGGGGGGTTCGGCGCCAGCCCTGGTGCGGTCCTCCCTGGATCCACTACTGACACGTAACCTGTTCAGGCTGCCAGTACAACATTGTTATATGTGGATTATTAAACGAGACAGATCAAACAGAGGGAGGAATATATGTACGAGAAAATTTAAAGAAGATAAAAGAGAACAATATAGCAGAACATAATCTATCATGAGTTGGTCTAATATGTCTGGTAATGCACTGTAGCAGTGAAAGGTTGAATTGCATGCATTTTTAAAAATATATATGGATACTTTTAAATCTACTTGTTTGTACATCCACTTTTAAGAAAATGTGGAACTGTAGTTGTGAATATCTTTGAATGTATCAAAAAATAGTTATAAGTTCTGTAACATTTCCTCTATTTTTTTTTTAGTCCTATTAGTGTAAATTCCCTTTGGTATTGTGCTTTGTGTTCATGTTGTACTTTGATCAGGCTTGTGTCTCTGTTATATTTACTGATTTGATGCAGAACATTAGACTTTATAAAAATATGACAGTTCTGACTGTACAGGGCCGGCATAGCGTTTTCAAAAGTGGGGGGGGGGGGGGGGGGGCACTTCCAGGTTTCTTCAGCTGCAAGCAACAAAAAAAAAAAAAAAAAAAGTAGGTCTTCAGCTCATCTTTCTCCCTCCACTTCTGGGTTTTTTCAGCTGACAAGCGAAAAAAGAGAAAAAAAGAAAAAAGGTCTTCAGCGCATAAACATAACGGTACCGCGCTCACACTTCCAAGTCTCTATCTATTTCTTTCTAACGTTAGCGCTACTTACGCACTTCCGGGGCAAAAAAAGTGGGGGGCCAAATAAGTGGTGACACCTTATGTATTCCTTTGAATGATCCCCCCCCCCCCCCCCCCCCCGTTCCGCTGGCCATGCTGTATACTTACAAACATTATACAATGCCGTTTGTGGACATCTCATGTATGTGTACAGAATTTAACTGTACTAATCTACTGAGTATACTACCACTAAATTTAGAAGTATATGAAGAGTTTGTTTGCAAAAACCGATAAGTCCATTTTTGAAGATTTTGAAGTACGGTCTCTGTCATAAAGTACAAAATAATATATTGGTCACTACATGTAAAGGTACATTTTTGAAGTTATGGTCAAAAGAAACAAAAATTTTCTTAATATTCTCTTTATTTTTCTTGACCTTTAACCGCAAATATCTCCATTTGACAAATATGGACTTATTGGTTTTTGCAAACAAAATCTTCATATGATTTGGATGTAAAACAGTCCAGTTGTATCACTTCAAGGGAGATACTAAGGCTCTCCCAGTGCCCTCTTGTATTCTCATGGGCGATTGTGCATGTCAAATGAATCTATCTATATTGTAAATATCATTATGTAATTCTGACGTCAGAATGGACCAACTATTCATGAAATAGCATTGGAATATCTTACAATAAGTACAGTTGAAACTTGGTCAGTGTCTCTTAATGTTTGAGTCAAATACAGCCTTTGTTTGATATTACACATTGTAATTCCTTTATTGATGTATTCCAAACTGGTATATGTTATGTACAACAAAGGGGGAATGGGGCAATTATAGTTTGAGAGTTGATACAACAAGGGTCTTGTTATATAGACTAGCAAAATTTGTACAAGCTGCAGTAACATGCACATTGACAAAACGGATGCTTCACACCTTCCACCTGCCCAGGCACTCGGCTGAACTTGCCAAACTTTTCAAGAGAAAAAAATACATATCTATTTAAACTTGACCTTGATGGAGTTACACAGGCTTAACCCATTGAGGATGAGTCTTGAGCATACTCGGGCAGGGATCTATGGGAATCTGTCCTCAACAGATTAATACTCGGGTGTATCGATGTGCATTTAAAGGTGCATGGTCCCGGTGTTTTAGTCAAATGCGTACGCGGGCGCACGGCGCAAGTTTCCAATAGAGTCCTACACTATCGACTCCTCTTTGGCGCTTACGCTTTGGACCACTTCCCCCGAGTCCGAAGAAGTCCGATTCACTGTACTCAGTGGTCGGATCACAGTTCGGCTGATGATTCGGCTGAGGGGGATGACAGCTTTAGCAAACTTCTATTGTGATGTCATAATAACAAGTAGGCCTACATATGCACACACCCTGGCATTACTACAGACTGCGCGATGCGCAGAGAAGCCAACAAAGGCAACCTTACTTAGCAACACCTACACACTAGTTACTCTTGATGACAGCTCAACTTCGGCAATCTTCGTATCAATGCTAACGGTGATCTGCAGTATCATCAACAGCGCCCCCTACACTACCGGGACTATGCACCTTTAATAGTCTGACCAGATGACTATTCATGGTGACACAATGGGAATTATGAGGATTAGATAATCTCTACTTTATGGTGACAATCAGTTGCCAGTCAGAGCCACTCGAGGGCATGCTCTAATCAGTGAACAAAACACAGGAGGGGTTGAGTAAAACTTTGTCTCATGTGGAGTAGTGTACATGTCCAGGGAATTAATTTTGGGGCTGCTGCAAGAAAGTTGCAATCAATTGCAACTTTCAAAAATCAATCGCAAATCCTGCAAATTGACTGCAAATTTGAAATAAATTGCAGCTTGCAATTAATTGCAAGCTCCGTTCTTGAAACAGAAACTTGCGATTGACTGCAAGTTGCCATTGATCTATCAATTGCAAAGTTTGCAATAAGATAATTTGCGATCGATTGCACGCCAACCTTCTTGCAACACCCCATAGGACAAGTAGGTAATCCTGCACTGTGAGGTGAGGTCGCCATATGGTAGTGGTGGTTGCTCACACCGAGGGAAAGAAGAAGGATGCTGAGAAATAAAGCACTGACAGCCAGAGATAGAATTTAAGTACTGTAGAAGCTGCTATTTTCGCGTGCAGATATTTTTGTGAATTAGGGGTGACATCCATATTTGCCCAATGTTGTTTTCACGATTTTGATACCACACTATCGTACGTGCACACAAATACTACAGTGCACTCCCTTTATAACTAACATGGTTATAACAAAATTCTGGGTACTGCAAAGTAAAAATTCGGGCCGTAACATTATCCGCTCTCTGTTTTTTTATTGTTTATTTGTTCGATTATAATGAAATTTCGATATAACGAAAGAAACCTGCCGGTCCCAAGGACTTCGTTAAAATAGGAGTCCACTGTAGTACATACCCTAGTGTGTGGTAACATTTTTTGTGTTGATAACACGACCCAACAGTGATTCGTGAAGCACGCAAAAAATCAAATCCTCATGAACATAACAGCTTTTACAGTACCCCGACATAATTTCCACCATAAGCTTTAAAGCAATAGTTTTGCTTTCACACAATGTTTTACTTGTTTACAGTCCCACAAGCCTTCAAAGTTCACAGAAAATAAATATTTGTGCACATACGCATGTACCTCACCACTAGCAGCAAACATCGCCATTTCTGCCAATGACTTAAAATGACAACTAAGCTTAACCTCTACACTGTTTTAGAAGTTTAGAAACAAAAAAATAGTCAATACAAGATAATGACATAGGATCCCTTTAAATTCCACATTTGATATTATAACAGTGGCCCAAACATATCTTTGTTTAGTTTAGCAGCAATAACACCCCAAAAGACCAACAAAGCAAAACAAAATGGTGATCCAAGACAGTTCCTGACACTTTTAACATCTTAATCAGCTTTTTTCAAATAAATTACATCTTTGCACAGTGATTGAAAGTCAGGAGAAAATACTTGATCACATTCAAGTCTGATCTAATTCCTAACACCACAATGATTCCTTGCAAATATCTCAACACAACAACAGCTTTCCAACCAACCTCGCCAATAAAAGACTTCCCTCTCAGAAGTTTTTATCAACTAGTGTACCTTTGGCAGATGCACCACCAATGATCACATGCAATGCACTTGCAAGAATTTGCAGAAAAATCCCCGAGTTGGTTCAAATACCCTTTCTATTCGTGTGATTACTGTCATTAATAGGTACAATGGTCCTCTTGGTGATAAGAGATTTTGAACTTAAAAAGATAATTCAAGTTTACTGATTCACCCTTTGCCAAGGGTGGAACAGAAGGGGGAGTTCAAACTTTTGTAGGCTTCTGCATTTTTTCATCCATGTAATCATAATACTGCAGATCAGTCAGCAACTTTCAAAGTTGATGATAATTCTGAAAATGTGCCACAAAGAGATAGTTTCTGTCCAGTGAGCTGGTAGACTGCATGTCTGTGATGTACATGCATATTTTCATAATATGCTCTGCACTAATGCTCAGGTAGCAAGTTAGCAATTGTTACACCACACTGTAAAAAGACCCACCATTAAATACATTGTGCTTTTAACAATGGCACTACATGTACACACAGATATTGGTGTAGAAGTTTAACACTATGAGATTTCATGTGTTACACTGGCAATGAATAACACTTGTCTATTTCACTCGACACTCAGAAGGGAATTGCGATACGTTCATATCAACGTGTTTCGTTGTTGGTATTGAAGTTATACAAATGCTAATCTATCAGCGGACAAAATATGATACAAATATACAAATATATGTCGATAAAACTTCTCTACAGCCTACAGAATGTTGACATACTCATAACAAGAGAATGATACAATCCCGAATTTTGAAGTCTTATAATCTTGTATGAAACCGAAAGTTGTCTTGTTATATACATCAACAATAACAGACAAAAGCGTTCATCATTTTTTTTTCATGATTATTTCTGCTGTTGCCCTTTCATATGATGTGATTGGAACAACACATCAACAACATAAACAACTCCATGACCAGACTCTGTATCAAAGGTACATGGTATCCAATCTTTGATGGGTATCTAGACTGTCTAGTCTGCTCACAGGTCTCAAGTTGAGCTATGCTGTAAGAAATGATACCAGTGAAAATTCTCATTGATGTCTGTGTGTTATTACATCTGAAAGATCATACTGTGGAAAGGTTTTCATTTTATCAGCATCTGTACACCACAATGACATGTACACCACCAATTTTCCTGATGGGTGCACATGGGCATAGTATCATTTGGAAAAAAAAGAAAAGAAAAGAAAAAAAGATCAAAAATGTTATTAGTCTCCACCAATAAGAGAATGGTGCCATTTCTCATTTCACCGGCCAGTCGAGTGAATGATTAAAACTTCAGAAAGGGGATATCAGTCACAGTCTCCATCAGATTGGCATCAATTTCTCATTTCTTATTCACACAAACCAGAAAGTAAAATACTACAAATATGATCACCAGTCCACCAACTTGCAGGATCAATACAAATGTTCATCAGTCCTCCAAGTTTAGCACAGTTTGCAGATATCCTCCCAAAAGACTGGTGTCACTTCTTGCATCAGTGCCGGGGGAAGCTTGAGAGTGCACTTGACTGCAAGAGGGGGTCACCAGTCTGAGTTTTCATGAGAGTGGTACCACTTTTCACTTCTTGGCAAGGAAGTACATCTCCAGGGGTCTGTTTACCTTCCAATGTCTCTCATTCACCTGCTCCAGAGTCAGGGATCCACTCAGAATCTGAGAAGTATGGTGAGAAGGTCAGACCGTGATGTCAACAGTTCAAAACGGCAAAGAGCGAAGAGATAATGCATATATATGCGAGTACCTCACCTCATTATTAAGAGGTCAGATGTAATAATACCCCCATAAAACAAGTTGATTTTGCAGGTCCCGACTGTTTACATTTTTGTTTGTGTGCATGTTTATTTCTGCACCCTAATTTACCAGAGTGAGACACCTGATAAAACAAGGTAATTGTCATGTTTTTTTGGTCCTAGTTATACCAAGGTTTCCTTGTAGAATATCTTGCTAATCAGAACAGGCGCGGTGGAGCACCCCAATTTGCATCTCATTATCGCCCCGTTCTATTTGAATTTCCAACGGGCATCCACGGCTGCCCGAAACTGAGTGCATGAAAAAGTCAAATCTTTACCTTCTCCTTGTGCCGCTATGCGTGCCGCTATTAAACTCAAACTTCCCACACTATCTAAGTTTTTAAAAATCTTCCTTTTGATGAAAAAATTATGAAATTTGCTGCACTAGAACTTGAGATATTAAAGCTTTCTGAAAATCACCTCTCGCAAAACATGCTCTCTGTTTTTTTACGACTGGACCATGGCCGGGCTCCAATGTGTCCGAAATTGGCAACATAAGTTCATCAGGCCTCAATCCATGTATGGTGAAAGTTTTCGCATGATTCCACATGTACTTTTTGAGAAATCAACTTGTTTCTACAGGGTTTGGAATAGAAAATTGTAGTCAGCGAAACATTTGAAAATGACGTCATTTCTTTTCCCGTAACATGGGGATGCGTGCGTGGATACGTGAGATTCAGGATTTCGTGCGTTGTTGTTGGTTTGCATGTGACGCTGTGCGGCCGCAGTCAATTTTGCCAGCTGGGATTCTCGTTCTGTGTGATTTGGTAAGTAGGAAGTTTGATGAAATTTCATTCGTGATAATCATATTTGAATGTTGTATTTCTTACAAACATCTTAATGTTTCGTTTAAATGAGTAAAATAATCATAACAATGTAACGGTCTGACATGATGTGGTTTTGATCGGACTCTGCGGCGCGTCTCTGTCGAGGCCGAGCTCGAGGTTCGGCCCGGCCAGGCCGGCCCGGGCGGTGGACCTTAGCAGTTGGTAGAAAGCTGAGCGGAGCCTGTGATTGTGTTTGTGAATGTGTGAGGCCCGGGTGTGAAGCTTGTGATTTTGCGCGTTGTTTTTGCGATTTTGGTAGCACATGCGATTAACTTCTTCATAAAAATCATAAGCAGGAATGTGTTTGTTATGAAATTTTCTATTCCTAGTTATGAATTCAGCAATGACCATGGCCAGCAAAGCTGAATGAATAACACCGTATTTAAGTAACACTAACATTTAAACTCTAAATTATAATAAAATTCAAGTAGAAATCAAAGCACTCAATCATGCAGATCATCCCTCTGTTAACTTGTGAACTAGAATCTAATATTACTTCTCTCGGAATTAGAGCTACGGTCACAGATATCCCTGCAAATGCCGTACAAAGATTTTTGTCCATTTGGGGCTGTACAAATCGGTCATTTTTACAGTGTTCGTAAGGACTTCTGTGACCGTAGCTTCAGTGGGATGCATACTTCTGTTTATGCGTTTCTGTACGATTGATGTGCACCGAGTTGGAAGAGGCAATCATTGAGGAAAGTGATGCTGCTATTGGAATGTGTGAGAAGGATGCAGGGCTGCCAACATTGGAAACTACTTGAGAGTGAGACTCCCATAGGCCAATGCTATAATTTCGGAGTCAAAATGAGTGAGATCAATAGAAATGCATGCAAATGAAATAAAGTTTTAGAGTGAGAAAGGACCAAAATGAGTGAGTCTCACTCTCAATGAGTGAGAGTTGGCAGCCCTGAGGATGATACATGATTTTGTAAATGTGGACAACATCTGAGAGGAAATATGGAAGGATTTGTTGGAAGAAGGTGCATACACATAATTGTAGCAAGAATTACTAGTACTTAATACATAAAAACACTTTAAAACAATGTACATAGGAAGAAAGACAGTACCACACACATGATAGTGATATATAAAACACACACACACACACAAAATTAATGCCTACCTGCATGTACATCAATAAAGAACATGCCGCTGAAAATAATTCAGATTTACATAAACTGGCCCCCCATCTGCTTTCGTCCAACTATGCCATCCACCCAGTAGAAGGTAATCAAAAAAAAAAATAATAATTTAAATAATAATCATATAAATAAAAAAAAATGATAAAGATTGGATTTTCTGTGTCATCGAATATTTATGAACAAATAGTTTTTCCTCCTCCCCCCTCCCCCTTCCCTAGGCCAAATTTTCTTCTTCCTCACACACATGCCATGTAATGTGACACAGGAGTAGATTTTTTGCATTTAGATCTATATTGTCTCAGAACACAGTTCTCAGTTTTTAGATTAACATGTCAGCTCAGTTCAGTCTGCATACTTCTACTTTCTCGTGTTTTTGTTTCTGTTAAAATATCTCCTTCGTAGAAGGTAAGAAATTACATTTATTCAATCAAATAAAAGTGCAGTGGCCGAGTGTCGCACGGCGGTGACTGCTGAGCTGCTGCCGCGCACGCTGCATGCAGCAATGCGTTGTGTGTGCTGTGACATGCAACGCTACAGTGACGCGATTATATATACATGGGACCGACCTGTACGCTTAGCGTTCGTGTCATTTTTGACATCACCTTCTGGTTTTTTCCGACACAACCATGGCCGGGAATATTACGGTATGACATTTAAAATGCAAGCAGATAAATAAATGTCGGTGTACTTTGTCCGAATGGCGCTTTTGTTCCGCAATCACACTTCATGAATCTTAGGATGATTTTCGAGGCATATTTTTGGTAATTTTGCTCGCCAGGTTTTCGCTAAAATTTCACATTTTATCATTGTCAAATCCTTTGATATGTTATAGGTGAATATTCGGACATGTTTTCAAATTCAAACTAACTCAATTTTAATCCAAAAATAGGTTTCCTTAAATTGTTATTAGCGTGAGAAGTTGTTTACTTTTTCTCAACTACGCGAGTACATGTTGTTTACTTTATGCAAATGAGGCTCGGCTGCCGATGGATTTCTGCGAGATAATTGGGGTGCTCCACCGCGCCTGAGAATTTATAAGATATGTTGTGAGTGGTTGAAACACTGCAACATGATGAAAATGAAGTTTTTTTTTCCTTTTCAAGAGAAAAGTCAGTGATTTTTTGTGGAAATGAAGAAATGTTTTCTCAAGCTATTTCGCAAACATCACATCGTCTACAAACACTGTGAAATATACTGCCTTTGAACTATTTCACAACCCCTGCAAGGATTATTGCTATGCAGTTGGTCAACTGCTCATCATACAACATTTTCTAGAGAGCACCACTACACACGTTCACTATCAGGCTTGTTAATGCCACCTAGCAGTGCACAATGACATCACCAAATAAGATTGCAAAAGCAAGTAGATGTTTCACAAAAAAAAAGATCCACAAAAATGGCCAAGAATCAGACATGATGATGTGCATGTGAAAGACATGGAACTGAATGTAAGAGGTGCAGAATATATTCTTCTTTTTTTTTCTGGGGGGGGGGGGGGAGGGGAGAGGGAATGCTGGTATTCAAGGAGACATTGTGAAGGGGGATACGTAGATAGCAAGATATAAACATGTACCTGGAACTGGCCCGGTGATGTGGAAATGTAGATGGCAAACTCAGCTCCCTCATTCTGAGTTGATGAACTTCGGCTGTCCAGTGAGTTAGCATCTACAACACACCAAACATCAAAGAGAGTGGAAAACATGTGAGTACATCCATTTTAAACTTCACTATGTATATAAAACACATAAATGTCATCTGCAATAGATCATTTTGCAGATTCAGTGGCCATCTAAATATGCACAGAAAGGATTGCCTCTTTTCCTTCATTAAAAGAGACATACAATTTAACGTCAAATCAATCTTGTATTCACCAAGTCCATTAAAGGGTGTGTACAGTTCTGGTCGAGGTGAGGATTTAGCTTTTAACATTTTGTGAGATATTCAGAAACCACTCTATGAGATGTCAAAGAGCATGCAAATCTAAAGGGTAACAAAAGTTTATTTGACGAAAATCGGTTTTGAAATGGCTGAGATATCCAAAAACAAGGTGAAACAAAGACATCATAATAAAGTTGTGGCATGTCGCCTTTTATTATTATCACTTTTTTGGATATCTCAGCCATTTCGAAACCAAATTTCATCAAATAAACGTTGAATCCTTCTTAGAATTACATGCTCTTTCATATTTCATAAGAGGTTTCTCATTATCTCACTTAGAAATGTTCAAAACATGAATCCCTTACCTCAACCAGTACTGTACAGTCCCTTTAACTCTTCTTTAAAAAAAAATCCTATGATTTGTACAAAAGAAAAATGTATTTGTATATTACATATGTAATAGAATTGCAGAAATAAATAAATATCAAACATAGATAAAAATCAAATATCAAATCTTCTTTAGTGTTGTATTTTTTATGTAGTACTTCACAAATAGTACATATAATTCATACTATGTACTACTGTCTTTTTTAACCAGGTGAAGGCGGGCTGATTTTGCTACAACATGTAAACTTGCCGGAGTATACCCGGGACTCGTCCTCAACGGATTAAAGTGTAATTCGCGTATTTACACATTTTTTTAATGCCCCTTGGAAAAGAAAGAATTTCCACTTTATGGACCATGAATAATATGAAACTGACTGATTAAATGATGAACCCCCTTGGAACATCGTGTGTCATGGTAAATCATTCTACAATTTAGAGACTTTGAACTCTTCAGAGAGCATACATCTCTCAAATAACAACATTCTGAAGTGGACAATCAAAGCAATTCGTACATCTATGCTCTCCAAGCACACTGCTTACTGATTACAGTCTCCTCCACTTGTACCTCAAAATATATCAATGTAAACAAGTTTAATATCTTTTATATACTTGTACCTGTACATGCATATCTACATAAAGTTATGAGTAAATATAGTTATCCCTGACTTTGCTATAATCACAGTTACATTATGTACATTGTTGTTGATCCATTGTTATTTTGTTGTTGTTGTTGTCTTTACTCAGTACAAGTGGACAAATAAAACAAATTGAACTGAAGTGGGGAAAAAACAGAAGTCATAGCTAAAGGCAAAACTCTGAGCCCTGCCAGTCATAAGTTGACTTACCCCGGAGGTCGAGTGCGATCCTCATGGAAAGATACTTGGCAAGGTGGTCGATGGATGCCAGAGCAGAGGTCTTCAGGTAGCGCACCAGGGTGGGGCGGTCCTGCATCTCCTCCTGGGGGTGGGGCTTGAAGACCAGCTCAATCTCCTGTAGAGGGCAGCAGACATGCCAAGAGGGATTTTAACCTTTCATATGTGCCTAGACACTGGAATACATGTAGCTTAACCTGCCAAGCTATTCCATCAGAATTCAGTAAACCTTCTGAACTTGACCTATTGCAACTGATTGACAACTAGTGCTCTTCACTGACATAAATAACGCTGAATAATCAGTAACTTTTTACGACAATCAAAGACAATTTGTCAATCAGTTGACTAAAGATACTCTGAGCAACAATCATTTAATTGAATAAACTTGACCTAGTTGTAAAGCCAGCAGAGCTCACTGAGGTGCAGCAATGTGTTTCAGTTGGTGTGAAAGGTACTCATATCTCAATAGGAGCTTACATTGGATGTGTCTGGCATGTCCACACTACCCTCTGCCTCAGCCTCAGCTTCTGGGTCACCAACGCTAGACTCGTCGGAAGTTCTCAACCGCTTTGGCATCTGTACCACCAGAGAGAGCAATGAAAAAACGAGAAGAAGAAGAAGAAAAACACAAAAATCCCATAATTCTATCAGTTTAGAATATTTAAAATAGTGGGAATATCAATGTCACTCTTTGAAATTTGCTTTTCTAGATTTCATTTCTTCTTTACTTTCGGTTCCTTTAATTGTTCCACAATAAACATGTACCCTTTCCATGCTACCTTCCCGCGATGCATAAAATTACTTTACACATGATACTACAGCAAAACTTACAAATGTAGTTCCTTGCTTCAGAGGTTTATGATTTCTTCATCTAAGTATCATAAAAAAAAATCACATTGATATGTTACAAGATTCTTCAAACATAGATATACCCAATCAATATGCAAATTGTAGGAGTACCAGTACTTGTAGAGTTGTAGGGGGAGAGGAGAGGGGGAATAATATTAAAGGGCTGGTATAGTTCTGGCTGAGATGGGGCTTCCGGCTTCCAACTTTTATTATTGTGTAATGACAAGAAACCTCTTCCGAAATACAAAGAGTATGCAACTCTGAGAGGAATTCAAAGCTTATTTGTTGAAAATTGGTTTTGAAAATGCTGAGATATCCAAGAAACAAAGTAAAACAAAGTGGTCCTAATATAAGGGCCTCTCCTTTATTTGGACTACAGTTGAACCTCTCTTATCCGGCCTCCCTTTATCCGGATCTCTCTATTATACGGACGCAATCTCGCCGTGATTTTTTTAAAAATAATTACGGGAGGAAAGGGGGATTCCCAACTCCTTGAGAATTCCTGCACAAACACACTCATACATTTCTTGATAATTATTTAGGTAGATCATCCCAAGAATTTATAAAAGAAAATGACTTCATTCTAGCAAACACGAACCTCTATTTTGGGGTCTGTTAGTGAGTGTAACAATGAAAAGGTTGCAGTATACACATTACTAGATGGGGCTACATCAGTACATGCGTATGTACAATGTACATGTACATGTATAAAGCATTGAGTCTCCCGTATCCGGCCAAATCCCTTATCCGGATGAGCCCCGGTCACGACTTGTCCGGATACGAGAGGTTCAACTGTACTTTGTTTCTGGATATCTCAGCCATTTCAAAACCATCTTTTACCAAATAACATTTGAATTCCTCTCAGAATTGTGTGCTCTTTCATATTTCAATGGAGGTTTTACGTTATCTCACAAAATACAGCTGGAAAGTTAAAGCTCCATCTCAACCAAAACTATACCATCTCTTTAACCTGCATGTCTTGTCTACAAAACTATACCATCTCTTTAACCTGCATGTCTTGTCTACAAAACTATACCATCTCTTTAACCTTCACGTCTTGTCTACAAAACTATACCATCTCTTTAACCTTCACGTCTTGTCTACAAAACTATACCATCTCTTTAACCTTCACGTCTTGTCTACAAAACTATACCATCTCTTTAACCTTCACGTCTTGTCTACAAAACTATACCATCTCTTTAACCTTCACGTCTTGTCTACAAAACTATACCATCTCTTTAACCTTCACGTCTTGTCTACAAAACTATACCATCTCTTTAACCTTCACGTCTTGTCTACAAAACTATACCATCTCTTTAACCTTCATGTCTTGTCTACAAAACTATACCATCTCTTTAACCTTTATGTCTTGTCTACAAAACTATACCATCTCTTTAACCGTCACGTCTTGTCTACAAAACTATACCATCTCTTTAACCTTCATGTCTTGTCTACAAAACTATACCATCTCTTTAACCTTCATGTCTTGTCTACAAAACTATACCATCTCTTTAACCGTCACGTCTTGTCTACAAAACTATACCATCTCTTTAACCTTCACGTCTTGTCTACAAAACTATACCATCTCTTTAACCTTCATGTCTTGTCTACAAAACTATACCATCTCTTTAACCTTCATGTCTTGTCTACAAAACTATACCATCTCTTTAACCTTCACGTCTTGTCTACAAAACTATACCATCTCTTTAACCTTCATGTCTTGTCTACAAAACTATACCATCTCTTTAACCGTCACGTCTTGTCTACAAAACTATACCATCTCTTTAACCTTCACGTCTTGTCTACAAAACTATACCATCTCTTTAACCTTCACGTCTTGTCTACAAAACTATACCATCTCTTTAACCTTCATGTCTTGTCTACAAAACTATACCATCTCTTTAACCGTCACGTCTTGTCTACAAAACTATACCATCTCTTTAACCTTCACGTCTTGTCTACAAAACTATACCATCTCTTTAACCTTCACGTCTTGTCTACAAAACTATACCATCTCTTTAACCTTCACGTCTTGTCTACAAAACTATACCATCTCTTTAACCTTCACGTCCTGTCTACAAAACTATACCATCTCTTTAACCTTAACGTCTTGTCTACAAAACTATACCATCTCTTTAACCTGCATGTCTTGCCCGAGACAAGTCATATACTGTAAAACACTACATTTTAGCGGCATGAAAATTTCGCGAATTGGAGCTGACGACATTTCTCGGGGCATGAAGTTTTTGTGAATTATCTTACCAGTGTCATTAAATGAATGTTGTGTGGGCAAAAACTTTTGCGTACATTTTAATTTCGTGAATGTTGCCGCTCGCAAAATTCGTGAAATTAAAATGCACACGAACATTCCTCGTTTTACAGTACACCTTGGCAGAGCAGAAAGAAAATACTACATTGAGAGGAAGATACCTTGTGCCTGTTCAGGCTCAGGGCTGGACTAGCATGCTGCAGGTCCTGGTCTTGGGGTAGTGGGAGGCAGCTCGAGCCCAGGCCCGCATCCTGGGAGTGGCTGCGGGCCAGGCCTGGGAAGCCATCCTCCTGGGGGGACTCGACGGGCGGAGTGAGGGGCGCGGGGTGCCTGCCGTCGTCGCCAGACATGGGCGGGGCGTTGGGGTCTCCGTTTTCCTCCACCTGGTCCTCTGTCTCACCGTCCAAGGGGTTTTGCTTCCTCTGAGAGGGGAGAGAAAGACAGAGACTTTTGAAAATGTTTGAAATGGCATGTTAAAGGCAAAGTATAGTTTTGGTTGAGACTTATCTTCAGGTTTATAACATTTTTTGGTGAGATAATGAGAAACCTCTTATGAAATGTGAAATAGCATTTAATTCCAAGAAGGATTCAACGTTTATTTGATGAAAATTGGCCTTGAAATGGCTGAGATATCCACAAAAAGTGATCCTCATAAAATTTACAGGTCACAGCTTTTATTAGGATCTCTTTGTTTCACCTTGTTTTCGGATATCTCACTCATTTCGAAACCGATTTTCATCAAACAAACTTTTGATTCCCCTTGGAATTGTATGCTTTTTAACATTTCATAGAGTGGTTTCTAAATATCTCGCATGAGGTTACAAGCTGAATCCTCACCTCAACCAGTACTGTACAGTCCCTTTAAAGCACTGAGAGACATTGACTCGCTGACTTGCCAGGGGCAACTACATTTGTCTGTTGGGCAAGTGCAATGAATTGCTACTTGGCAGTCAATGCCCATTTGTGCAAGCATGATCTCTTTTATTTCTTTTATTAAATGCCCTATGGACAGACTAAGTTGTAAGGAGTTCCTGTTGTGTTTAATTTATTTCTTGGAATTTATGAACTTTGCAACCAGTCTTCGATTTAAAGAATAACAATTAATCACCAGGGCTCTGTTCATAGAACCTCATTCATATATTGAATTTTGCAGTGACGGCAACTGGGCAAGTCTAGAAATTTCAGTGGTCAAAGTCACTACCCCCACACACATCTGAATTACTCAGTAAGAGCGGTGCACAGGTTAGAGTTTCTATTAGCTCATATATAATAATCATATTTGCAGATCTCTAAAGCCCTTGTGTGTCACAGAGACACCAACCATGTAAACAGTATTGCAGTATTCTCCGAGGGCTGAAAGGGCAGATTTTGGGTAGAAAAGCAGTATTTTCCTGCACACAGAGGTGGTGATATACAATTTCAGGAAAAAAAAATACAACATTGTAAACTGCACTGCAGTATTCTCGGGTCTGAAAGGGCATTTTTTTTTTTTGTAGAAAGTCAGCATTTCTACCTTTCCTGCAAATGCACTGAAATGTGTTGTAATATGATTTTGAAAAAGAAAGACTTATCCATGAAACTTGAAGTATTTTTGGTGGAAAAAAAACAAAAAACAAAACAAAACATGATACTGCAAAAAAAAAAAAGAAAAAAAAAACAACAACACACCAGTTAGCATCTCTGTATCACTGTCTTGCACACTGGTATGAATCTGTAATATTAATCTTTCTCTGCCAGCGCATTTGGCTCCAGCTCTCTTACCCCACCACTGTCAGTGCTATCAACCCATTGAGGATAGACTGATTTTGCTACAACACGCATTTTCCATTGACACATGCCCAAGTATACTCAGGACTCGTCCTCAACGGGTTAAAACAGCATGAAGGCCTAATATGGAAGAGGCTAGTCCAGAGATAGAACCTCACCTTACAAACGACACGCTGGGCTCGGTTGAGGGCCTGGACCTTGAGGCCCTCCTCGATGCTGTTGCTGAGGGCTGACGAGTTGTGGTTCTTGGTCAGCTTGGCCAGCACTCGCTCCTGTAAACCAGAACAAGAAACTTTGAGGTTGATATCCAGTCATATGTGATATCACGAGAAAATTTTGCAGGGTGTCACTCCTTTCATATTTTTCTGTTTTCATCCCTGGCATAATGAGTTACCATTTATAACAAGAGACCCGGGGGTCACGCGCTCACCTGAGTATCGCAATTTCACCTTCCATGCATTCTTGCACACTCATACCTGAGAACATTGGAAACTTAGGTCTGCATATATGGATCTCCCTCCTCAACTCCAGGGTGGGGGGGGGGGGGCAGGCAGCCCTGATGGATCTGCAATGAACAAACTTGGAACTAAAGTCATCAATGTACAAACTCCTGGTATTAACTTTGCTTTACCATTTCTGGTTCTAGAGTAGTAGAATTTAAATATTCCTTAATGTGTGTGTGTGTGTGTGTGGGGGGGGGGGGGGGGGGGGTAGGGGCCCCCAAGAGGGACATGGTGCCCATTTGAAGGAATTGAGACTCTATCCCCCTAGGGATGCTACCTGCTAAGTTTGGTCAAAATTCATCATGAGGTTTTCAAAAAGAAGATGAACATGTACAATTCAGGTCCCATTAGGACCCATCCCCATCCCCTCTCCTGGGTCCCAAAGGGGGGGGGGGGGGGGGGGCACCTCTAATTCCGCCAATCCCATGAACAAACTACAGTCATCAATGTACTAACTCATAGTATTATCTAAGCCCTGTCACTTCTGGTTCTAGAGAAGATTGTTAAAGATTCCTTAATTTTAGGGGGTTTGGGCCCCCTGGGGGCCCCCAGGTGGGCCATGGTGCCCATTTGAACAAATTGGGAACCTATCCCCTAGGGATGCTACCTACCAAGTTTGGTGAAAATCAGACATGGGGATCTCAAAGTGAAGATGAAAAAGTACAATTTAGGCCCCATTAGGACCCCTCCCAAGCCCCCTCCCCTGGGTCCCAAGGGGGGCACCCCTGATTCCCCCATGAACAAACTTGAAACTACAGTCATCAATGTACTAACTCATAGTATCAACTAAGCCCTATCACTTCTGGTTCTAGAGAAGAAGATTTTTAAAGATTCCTTAATTTTAGGGGGTTTGGGCCCCCCTGGGGCCCCCCAGGTGGGCCATGGTGCCCATTTGAACAAATTGAGATCCTATCCCCCTAGGGATGCTACCTGCCAAGTTTGGTGAAAATCGGTCATGGGGTTCTCAAGAAGAAGATGAAAATGTAAAAAGTTTACGCACGACGCACGGCGGATGACGCACGACGGACGACGCACGACGGACGACGCACGACGCACGACGCGAGACGGACGCCGGACGAAGGGCGATCGCAATAGCTCACTTGAGCCTTCGGCTCAGGTGAGCTAATGAGGAAATTGTAGCGGTCTATTAAAGGCAGCTTGAGGGAGAAAGATTTGCGCTGACACCATGTGTATGTAGTCCTTAACCGGATCGTTGTTTGGCAGAAGAGCCCTCTTCCCTCTTCATTTCTCCTCTTTCTAGGCTCTTCTGCCAAACAACGATCCGGATAAGGACTACATACACATGGTGTCACCGCAAATCTTTCTCCCTCATTTACTTCACCATGCAAACCTTCAAACAACACATAAAGGCAGCTTGTTTTAACGAGGCTTCTCTGTATGCGCTGATGCTGATATTATTTGTATTCTTATCTGGCTGTAGCACGTAACTGTGACCAAAAACAACAAAAAGACCAGCAAACAAACTAAACAAACTTCTAATAGCATGCTAGATCTGTTGGAAGGCTAGTGATGCTTTACCTATTCCAGCCTGGCTGTGAGTAGGCCTACAGTGTAAATGAACCAATATGAACTATTCTAGCACATAAGCAAGGAATATGTGAAAAAGGAGGTGATAAGTCACACAGAATATGTTTGGAGAGTAAGGGTATGCTGTAAAAGTAAGGAAAGTTCTGTGCTACTTAATTGTAGTGATCTCCCACGATCAGCCGGTTGAGATGAATTTTTTGTGTTTTGAATTTCACAGACAGACGTTAATACTGTTTAGAGAGCACTTTACACAGCTTAATGCTGCCATAGCAGCTAAGAGCTTGACAGCAAATACTGCTGTAGAAGAAAAGTGATCTACATTACTACAGCAAATTCACTCATGCTCCAGAACTAGCGAACATGAAGAAAACTCCAAATAATAAAAACAAAAAAAAAAAAGAGGAAAATACACACAAAAAATTTCCGCTCTCTTAGTTTTGCTCTAGTTTTGTGTGAAGTGAAAATTTCCACACTGCAAAAATGTCTACCTTTACAGTAGCCCTAAATGTGTATCTAAGCTGTCGCATCAGAAAGGTTATTTATTTATTTATTTATTTATTTTTTTGTTTCTAATCTCACCTGGTGTGCCTCATATTCGTCTCTGCTGGGGTAGATCTTGGATATGAGGTCGTCAAAGTTACGATCCTGGCGCAGTGAGCGTTTGGATACCAGCTTCTTTCTGCATGTTGGACACTCCTTGTTCCTACAAAAAAGTGAGCAGCAGATTACTGAACACTGTCACCAAACTACACTCCACCAAAAGAAATTTAACTAGGCAGTTGAAAACATAAATCAATAAGGTATATACACTGTATGATAATCAAATATCTCTGTCTCTCTGTGTATTTTTTTTCTCTATCATTTGTTTGATAACTTATACTAATACGCTATATATCAAGTGAGTCTAATTTTTTCTTGAACTAGGAATTTCCAATGATTTCAGGAGTGGCTAAATTCGTCACATTCAGGTCTGGATCAGAGTTAAAGGGAAGATAAACCCAAAAAACAATGTGGATTGAGTGAAAGCAGCAACATTAGTAGAACACATCAGTGAAAGTTTGAAGAAAATCGGACAATTGATGCAAAAGTTATGAATTTTTAAAGTTTTGATGTTGGAACCGCTGGATGAGGAGACTACTAGAGGTTATGACGTATGAGTGGACTACAATATCAAGAAAATAGAAAGAAAATACTACAAAAATCAATTTTTCATGAAAATTACAAATTCCATCAACTTGATATTGACATATGTTAAGGGTAGCAATTATTCCCCCTGCTTTCTGAAAGCGGTTGGTCCACTGCTCTTTCATAATTCTAGAAAAGTGAATTTTTGTTGAATATCCTTTATATTTTCTTTGTATTGTTGTCCTCTCATACGTCATATCCTCTAGTAGTCTCCTCATCCAGCGGTTCCAACACCAAAACTTTAAAAATTCATAACTTTTGCATCGATTGTCCGATTTTTCTCAAACTTTCACTAATGTGTTCTACTAATGTTGCTGCTTTCACTCAATCCACATTGCTCTTTGGGTTTACCTTCCCTTTAATATTTTTGCATGTCTTTAAATTTGTGAACAGCATCCGACTCGCAAAATTCACAAAAATAAAAGCCTTGTGAAACATTTGGCGTAATACATTTAATGTATATCTCAAAAACATTGCGAAGGTATGGCAGACAAAACCAGAGTCCCCCACATGGCTGGAACTGAGTAGATGTCTCAAAGACCACTTGGAGACATGGAAAAGTCTATAAAAAAAAAAAAATAATGAATTCATGTATTTGCTTTTCCTGTGACTACATGAAGACCCAGCTAGTCTCCAGAAGGCAGCACAGAGATGTAACTGCAAAAAAACTCTCCTAAGACTTGCATGCAACGGAGCCCTGGTCGCCACTTATACATCTCCAAACCAATGAGATGCACCCACTTTTAAAGGGATGGTATAGTTTTGGTTGAGATGGAGCTCCAGATTTCCAACTGTTTTGTGAGAAAATGAGAAACCTCATATGAAATGTGATCCTTTTATTAGGATCGCTTCGATTCACAGTACTTTGTTTTGGGATATCTCAACCAATTCAAAACCAACTTTCATCAAAGAAATTTTGAATTCTTCTCAGAATTGTACAGTCTGTATCATTTCATCTGAAGAGACTTCGTAGTACCTCGCAAAAAGTTAAAAGCTCGATCCTCATTTCAAGCAATACTATACCATCACTTTAATATGCTCACCCGCTCCTCAGGGCCGTGGTAATGCAGTCCTGGCAGAACCGGTGGAGACACTCCTTGGTGGTGTACGTGTTCTTCAGCATGTCCAGGCAGATGGGGCACATGAGCTCGCTGTGGAGGCTGCGGGGGGAGACGGCGATCTCGGTGTCGTCCGTGATGGCCTCCTGGGGTGTGCGGTGCAACTCGTAGAGACTCAGCTCTGCGGGAACAAGATGACGATGGAGTGAGTAAGGTGGGGTGTGGGGGAGGAGAGGAGGAGGAGGTGGTGGAGAGGATTAGAAAGATGTTGGTTAATCCTCACTCAGGACTACCATTTTCATAATATTCTACTGACACACTTAGGCATGCTATAATAATGAATATAGATATAGATATCGTAATACAAAAAGAATTTAATAAACAAAACAAACTTACATGTGTGATGTAATCAACAAGATGCACGTTCCTGTAAAGAGACATTGTTGATTTGCTAAAACCTTTATAACACTGTATTGTGTCACCTGATCTCTAGGTTTCTAAGTAGTTTCAATGCTTCTTTCTGTATATCCCGCCTGTACTTGTACTTTCTGATCAAAGTAAATTTTCAATTACAACACAGTCTACAGCAAACACCCTCGCACAAATTCTGTGGACTGACAGATGTTGTTGTTGTGTTTGAGGCGAGTCATTCATGAGGTACGTCAGATTTGGCCATCACTGTAGTCTTACCCCAAGACTTGCTTGGCTGAGAGTTTCCTCCAGTCTAGGAAGAGAGAGAGAGAGAGAGAGAGAGAAAAAAAAAATAATTGACAGAAGTACATGTAGCAATAACATGTCCCACTTACATCTTATCACCACTAGATAGAGAAGCACTCTGGAGAGTGCAGACATCAATCCAGGTCATGACTCATGGTAAACCCAACAAGGAGCACAATGCACTGAGAGTTAAATTTTTGCTGAATATTATTAGGCCAAGTAAAAAAAGAAAGTAGTTTCTCGTTCGGGTTTTTTGAGCAAGGCGATGAGGGAGGTCCTTACTATTTGATATCTTACTATTTTTTTGAGGATTGTCAAAATGAAAGTAATATGTGTTTCTCGTCCGGTAATTCTGAGAAAGGTAACGAGAGAGGGCTTTACTATTTTCTATATCCAATTTATGAAATAAAATATCACTCTGGTAGCTGTGTTATGAGAGACCAGGTCCCAAGTGTATGTCTTGCCTGCACTCTGTGCATTTTCAAACAAATATAATGTACCATACTTGAAATGAAACTTCATGCATGCAGAAATACATTTGCTTTTTCTTTCCACTACAGATGTCAAGGGAAAATGACCATCTTAAAACTGGTATTTAGTGTTGTAATGGCATTTCTGATACCAGTGTACTTGCAATTCTGATGTATTGTGCTATTAATTGAAACAGGTATAAAACATGTCTTTCAACAAATGTACGACTGAAATAAATTCCATGATATTCAAAACACTGCTTTATTTATCATTGGTGTTTGTGACTTTTTGTGTCCACACAGCTGGTACATGTATGTATCTGCATTTCTTCACAGTACAATTGTAGCACATTCAACTGGAAACTGGCTTGTACAATTGCAGATGGATGTCAAAATGATACTGATATGGCATTATAGCATTAAACATTTAAAGATGTTTCTTCATGTTCTAAAAAGACATTTGATAATCACTCATCATTTGGATGATGAATGATTGTATACCACACTACAGATGATACGACTCACGGCCGTGTCCGTGAATTTACATCGTAAAGAAAAGTATCCCGCAGAAATACGAGACAAACCAGAATCCGTGGAAAAGTTATTTATTTTGTAGATACACCCATTTAATAATTCTACATTTGCTGGAAAAGCGCATTCATTTTATCTTCAAAATATAATAATACATCGCCGTCAGATGCAACGTTACAGAGCAGAGTGTACGGGTCTCTACACAGCTACAGACACGCACACTTTGCCAATAAACGGTGCGGCGGCACGGCCACTGCATTACCGTACCTTCCGACACTGCACGCACATGCACATAGTCACAATGACAGGAAAATGTATACAAACTCCATACAATCCTCACAAGCATTTGTACAGTACAATTCATCCGCTTTAAATAAAATATGAGAAACGGTGAAAAATACGAACAATGCGCGAAATACGCGCGGAATATCAGCGATTGTTCGCAAAAATGTTGCTGCTATCGCGCTCACGACGTACCGAGTGCGCTGTACATCACAGCCCAGGCCTGCCCGCGGCCCGCCCATCCAACTACAGTTCGACTGCTTTGTGGAGCAGTGTGAAATGCATGCGTTATTACATACGCACTACAGAAGCTACAACTGTACTACAGCTAAGTAGAGGACGCAAGGCGTAATTAGAAATGAGACATCACCATTGGTAGGTGAATATTATTGTCAATTTCTTTTTTCGGCGGCCGAAGAAATAGTAAATATCAAAAAAGTCGATTTGGCAACTGAAAATCGATGTGTTCGGGTTCGGCGAGAATTATGAATTTCTTGGTATTTTCAGCGCCATTTTGAAAATAGTAAATAGTAAAAAAATCGATGCGGCGGCCAAAATCGATGCGCGCGAGGACGAGAAACTGGTTTCTTTTTTTACTTGGCCTTATCAGAAGGAAAGAAATATTGCATTCAAAGAAATTATTCTAAGAAGAAAAATGTGAATTTGCATGTACGCCAGCAGCAGCAGGATCGGGTTTGAAAAAAAGATTTGACTGTAGGGAGACTAGAGTCTAGTCATCTGAAATATGTTCTGTGCCTGTGGAGACCGTCTTGCTTCACAGAATCCCTTCCTATAATATGGAGGAGAGCAATAAGTAAAAAAAAAAATGATTAAAAAAAACCTTCTTACTATTGATACTAATCTTTAGGACAGGAAATTTTACTGTTATTGTTACGCCAGCCAGCCAGCCGCGTCGGAGAGGCTGCGTCCCATCGGCATCGGATTACAATTACATATTTTAATACATTTCATGAAGCCATGCTCTACATATATATACGTTTGCCATGGATAAAAATGAAAAATCCTGGATAAGTAAATTTAATACTAATATCAAAATAGTTTTAATTTCTAGTTGACGTCGTTGGTTTGCATTGAAAAGTAAACTTTATAAGTAAATTTAGGCCTAAGTAAGGGCCTATTCATCATCATTTTTTTTTTTGTGTGTGTTTCATATACATGTACTGTAGGCCCTAACCGTTACTTTACATTCACTCAAACTCATTCTCGCCAAAACAGAACAAATCAAAACACTCAAAAAGCAAGCCAAAGCTTCCTGCCCTTTCATGATCACACTGGTCACTGTCATCATCACCGACATCACCATCATCAATCACGCGTCCGTGTACGATCCGTCCTCCACATAATAAAAACGTGAACAGCTTACCTGGGTTACAGCCATTTTTCTATTGCTCTAAAACCCACTCAGAGCCAGGTGAGTAGCAAGCCTTGCCTCTCTATGGGGTAAAATTCGATCAGTTCCCTGGTCTTTTCACTCTGGTGCCTTTACAATGACGATTTGGGTGAGTGACAAGACTTTTCCGGCTCTCTGGTCTGGCTGTCGGCTTCTTCTTCTTCAATCTTTAGAGCTCGTCCTGACCTTTAATTCGTACAAGATTAGGAGTGACGCTGTACTTATGAAATCAAAATTATTATTTTTTTATTCAATTCCGTAGCTTACAATAAATAAAAAAATATAAAAAATTTTATTTCTCAAAGAAATATGTTGGATGAATTATTTTATTAACATATTTGTTTATGATAAGCAGAACTAATACACGTTAACCTTTGACATCCCACATCGTAAACAATTTTAGTTGTCAGGAGTGAAATTCCTGTGGGAGCTACGATCAATGGTAAGAAAATTTTGCAATTTTCGCTCCACTTTATGTCTTTTTCAGTTAAAATGACATTAAAACGATGGCCAAAGATATTATTATCCAGTAGCAGAGAGCTAATCGTTGTTATGGTAGAATGCTGTAAGACCCCGACTTTTCTCGCAACCGCGCCCCGCCAACGAGGCCAGCCTGCAGTTGCGGTTCGCTCGACTCGGTCGGTCGGGCTGTTCTCCCGACGCGACGCCTCCATGTCGTGTCTGTGCCTTTTGCGATGCGGGCCGCAGGGCCGCAGGCGGCTGCTTACTGCGTGTGCGCGGGCTGGCTGCCAGCTTGAAATGGCGCGCATACTGCAGCAAGGATAGGCCTACTATCACAATTTGCCTCATTATCACGCCGGCTATTCGTCGATGCTGCTGATGCATGTACCATTATCTGCACACGCACGCGCATGTCGTCTTCCTATTTTTTTTTTTTTTTAATTTCATTTATCCGTTAGAGTCTTCTTCTGCAAAGGGTTCTAGACAAGATGACAAGTGAAGGTGATGATCAGATGATGTACTCTGGTACTATCAGTATCACCTCACACTTGTGTTGTGTGTCTGCAGCAAACAAACATGTTGAAGAGGGTTGTTTGCTCCGATTCTAGTCTAGAACTGAACTCTAACATTAGACCAGTCTTGACGACACTGGTCACTTGTCATGACATGAGACTTGTAAGTTGTAACTTAACAGTTAGTCAACATGATGAGCGAAGCCGAAGGACCGCTCTCCCCCTCGCTGTTTTCTGGCGGTGCGGGTGGGTGCTCATGAGGCCTCTTTTTCACTTCTCTTCATTCTCACATCTGACATACAGTCATTAGTGATTACAGAAATTGTCGCAAGTCTGCTTTGTTATTGGTTACACGCACATGTCCACTCTCCATGATGAAAAGAAGAAAAAATTATGTGTGTTCCTTTTTTTTTCCGACAAAAAATTGAGTTTTAAGCAAGTGATGATGTGCAGTTACCCACCCGAAGCATTGCCATTGGCGGCAGCGGGTCTGCTCAATCTAATGCAGCTATGCAGGGCTGCCACACCGACCTATTGCCTTTTTTATGGTAAAGTATTGGCTTGATCCGACCTAAAATTTTCGGTGCTTTTTTTCTGCTGCCCTACAATTCATAATCTGTAATCATATAAATTGTATTACTTTTGTGTATATAACAATGCATATATTTAGACATCACTACTAGTACTAGTATGTACCGTACCTGTTGTGTAGTAGAATCTATTTAGCAAGAATTTCGTTGCCGAATACCCCAACTAATGCCAGGCCATTTCAACGTGCTTGCATGCGTGCATTTACGTGTATACGTGGGTGCACGCGTAAGTATAATGGTATTAGTATTTAGTACACTGTACCTATGTTACGACCAGCGTGCACAATGATGTGATTGAACCTTGGGTATTCTGCCTTGTTCCCCATTAATGCATGCTAAAGATCTTTCTAGATCTATTCTAAGTTTCAATAACTTTGCTCCTGCTGTACTAGTAGACTATACTGTTTTCTAAAGTATGTACCGTACAACTGTGTCAAGTGCATATATTTTTTTCCATTTATTCTTTTTTATCCAGATGCAGCATCTGGCAGTCATGACAAGTTGTTTTTAAGATTGGCAATCAAAAGCTCTGTAAATAATGTTGTAGACTATCTCAAGTCATGATAACACATTCCATTTCTGTTCATTATTCTCAGATGTAGGTCACAGGTTCATAAAATCTTCTTTTCAGGTGCTTAAGCATGGATGTAGCCTCTTGCTGCCAGATGTTTTCATGATTGGGGGCATCATGCCTGGAGAGATGACCTCATGGATTGCTATGAGAAAATCACAACATTGGGACAAGGGGGTGGTGGAGCAGTCTACCTGGTCAGACACAACATCAGCAAAAAGTAAGTTTGTGCACTCATTGAACAACATACAGTGTACCCTATGATGTGGAATTGCCTTTGAATACAAAATAATAACATATAGATTGAATGTGAAATACATTTACACACAGTAGTTAGTAGCATTGCCATCAATGTAACTTGAATTTTTTCAAATGTTACATAAGATTAAGTTGTTTTGTCTGAACATATATTATTTGAGAGAGAGAGAGAGAGAGAGAGAGAAAGCAAGCAATATAAATGCATAATATTTCCCACCATTACTTTGTGACTGTCACTGGCATAGAATTCTTCTTTCCTTCCTTTCTCCCTTCTTTTCTTTCTTTCTTTCTTTATATTTCAAATCTTTCTGAACTTTCATTCATTCAAGTGTATGGCCCAATGCGCCTGGTTGATACCGTTTGCTGACTTTTTCGTGCATGCATCATGGTTAACTCACACACAGGACCTCAATTTGTGTCCTATCTGAGGGGCAGAGTGTTTTTCCTCTTACTACAGGGGATGGAATGCTCACACACAACATTGCTCAGTGGAACTCGGGGGAAATTGAAGCAAGTTCCCTTTGATCTTGAGGCAGATGCGCCACAGACTGAGGCAAATCACCACCCTTCTCTGAACTTATGACCTACCCCTTATTGCACTATCTGTCGATACAAATGATTCGTATTAAAGTAATAATTTGTGTAAATAGTAACTTCAAGACCATCTGTGCAGTGGATTAGGAACAATTACAATGTCTTTTTTCTTTAAAATCTATGCTCACCTTTGCTTCAGACTCCTTGCCCTGAAGAAGATTCAACTGGATGAGAAAAGAAAGACTCGGACCAGGACAGCAGTTGAACGGGAAGCAAAGTAAGTTCTAAAAAAAAATAAAATAAAAATGGATGTGATTGTTTGTTGAATTTGTTGGATTGAGTATGGTCAATTTACTACTATTCCATTAGAGAAATGTTGTGCAGCTTGGTGCATACTTTCTTTTGTAATTTCCTGTGATGCAACTTGTGATTATTAGCTAGAAGGGCTTTAAAGTCTATTTCAAACATCACATTGAATGACGTCTCCAAACATCACATATAAAATATTATGGTAATACTTTTTAGAGTTTATAAATTTTATAAGAAAAAAAAAAAATCTATCCCCATGTGTTTCGAGAATAAGCTCCCCTTTTGTCCCGAGAAGAATGGTCAGAATTTTTTTTTTTTTTTTTGGGTGGGGGGGGGGTGGGTCTGAATGAAGCTACTGGAAATGTATGGTATTTATTCCCCTCCATCTTAAAGAAGTTTCAAGTTTTTTTTTTCTGAGGAAAAGTCTGAATTACCTACCTCTATATACCAACTTATGAAAGGAGTCTTATTTTCAGGGTTGCATAAAGGACACTCAAACTTGAAAGAGCATAATCTACAATGTAGTGGCCAGTAGAAATAGACCGAGTGAAAAATTGAGACTTGCATGAAAAAGCAAACATTCCATCAATATGGTAATTAATCCTTTAAAAAAACATTTGTAACTACTCCTGTGAAATGAATGTTTTGTGTAGTATTCCCTTCAAAAAATAATAAAAAAAAGTTTTGAAACCATGATACATTTGAGTAATGGTATGTCATAGGTAAAGTCCATACTGTCACTGCACCGGGTTATGTTGCATCACACAGGATCTTGTCCCAGTTGAAACATCCCCACATCGTCACATACCATGACTCGTTCTTCGAGGAGAAACCTGAAGCTGTCTTCCTATGTATCGCACAGGTGAGAGAATTCAGCCCGCAGTACAATCATCGCTGTGTCATTGCCATGGAAACTTTTCATGTGCTGCTATCTGTACTCATTGCTCAAGCCCCTAGTTACACATTACTATTAGATACTAGGTCTTAAATTTCATATTAAAAACACATTCATAATCCGTGCATTCTAAAGACACTCTTTGTTTACAAATCCCAGCATACAAAACAAAAAGAACATTAGGAGACAAAGCATTTGTCTGCGCAGCTCCTGGACTGTGGTATCACTTATAGTTAGAGGTTTGGAGATCTCCATCTGCTCAGTCTTAAAATCAAGACTTTAAGACACATTTTTTCACATAACTGTGCATTATTATTGAGCATATCAGAAGCTTGCACCTTATAAACGTATAATCTTGCTATTATGTACATTGTAGCATTTTCCGCACACTAGAAGGGGTAATCTGACAAGTAAATTAGTGAAAACTTTTGAAGTTTTGATACTTCATGATTGACATGTAGTAGTTTGTGATTAAATTGAGAAATCTCACTATCTTTGCACTGACATTAATTGTGAAATTTTATATGGTTGTAAAGGTCAAATAATAGAAGATGTCAGGCACCAACTCCAGCTGCATATATCCCTGTGAAAGAATTATATGCATTAAAAAAATCATAAACCACTAATAATACAGCTGTAAATAGTTGCTTGATGAAAAAAAGAAAATTAGATTTCCTAAATCACAGGTTAGAGGTTTTCTATTATCGATGTAGAGTAAAGATTATATTCACACACTTTATCACTGACAAATGAAATAATCAGACAAACACGTATATGTACATTATTTAGTACCACTAAAGAATGTTCTTTAACGTTATAATAACAAAGATATGTGCACTAAAATCGTTCTTCCAGTTGTACAGTATATGGACGTACAACTTCCCCAAACAGACATAAATAATGTAACTATCCTGTTTAAACATGTACATGTACATACTCTAATGGTTGAGATATAGTTCAGTGACAAGTGTTTATTCTAGTAAATGATAAACATACAAACAACAATATAATAATTTTGAACATGGTAAGGACACATACTTAGAAGTCTTACAAAAAAAAAAAAAGAAGACGCTTATATGATGAATATGGCCTTAACATAAATGAATATAATGCATTCATTTGAATACATATGATATAAGAATTATTATGATATTCTGATAGAATTCTACCACATCTTGCATGGCAATGACTGGGTACTTTCCTGTGCTCAGACTTAACAGTTCTTCATATTCGCCAATAGCAAGCTTTGGTCTTTTCTCTGTAGAGTGGAGGAGGCAACTCGGGGTTTGTATTTTAGTGGTAATTTTGTGATTGCAAGCAAAGATGGGTGCCAAGCTCAAGGGTGAAAAAAAAAATAATAGAAACAGATGTAGGTTATGACCTACTCTGATTTGCTTGATCTTGTTGAACATTGTTGTTATTTCAAGTCTAGGGGGCATACCACTGCTTGTTTTCCTTACACTTTAGGATGGACAGATTCTGGTCGTTAAACCTTTTTCTTCTTCTTCTCCTTTCTTAGTCTTCAAAGGGCTTTGCATCCTGTTATAAAGATTAACTTGACCTGCATGCTTCTTTTGACTGTGAATGTGGTTCTACTCAAGAGCCTGTTAAGAAATAGCCTTTTTAAAGAAGACCTTGGAATTTTTTAGATGGAGTTGGAAGGAACCAAAGAGCTTGGCAGATCCTACCGCTCATATTGGTTATTGAGCAAAGGCAAACTTATCAATACTTTCCCTCAGGACGGAATGTTTGGAGAGTCATGTTATGACTTCATCTTGTCTTGGTAGTACTTTTCAAAGAGAAAATTTTACTTTGGGGTATTGCAACATGCCTCTTCTTGATCTTATACGCCATGCCGAGTCTGCACACTGTGCACCCCATGGAATACCTAAAGCCTACTGATTATACAGTACTAGTCACACTATTTGTCCTTCTGTAGTCAGCTGTGATGTAGCGAGCTGTTTGCCATTGAATTCTTTCAGGCCTCTGAGTTTCCAAGATGGAACATGAATCCCAGATGCGGGAGGATTATTCTACATTGTAGGTGAGGACGCTGATGGTATTTATAAGCAGCCTAGATCTGAATGATTGTGGAATAACCTTATATTACGTCGTGTAAAGCAAAGTCGTTGAGTGGCCATTTTGGTAATTTCTGAGATATCTGCTGACTATATAAAATCACTGGACAGAGTAAATCATATAAAGCCAAGTTGCTGAGCAACCTTTGTGATTTCTGAGATACATGATGTACGTGTTGAATGTTTAAACTTACTGGACACTGTCTAGTGATTTAGTGGACGGAGTAAGTTGTATAAAGCCAAGTTATTGAGTGGCCTTGGTGATTTCTAGATACGTACATGTTTACCATATGAAATCACTGTACAGAGATTAAAGTTCCAGGTATTTTCCATATTTACAATCCTTCTTATTGCTTTATATGAGGCCAGCTGTTGCTTTGTTTCACGCAGCTGCATTATCCAGTCCACTATGTCACGGCTTGGGTAGGTCAGGTTGATTGGAGAACCCCCAGGAGGGCCAAACCTGGTGCACTCGGACAGGATGTGGTCTGCAGTCTGCTCTAGACCACCACAGATTGCAGCTCTTGAGTACCACACCTGCCGAGGGACAAAGGCCCCATCATTGCATGCTGGCTCCAAGACTGCCAACTCCAGTATGCGAGCAGTTTAAAGTTACCCTGTCTTCAATCCAGTATGTCTTTGGATCTTTACGTACGGGTGTTACTTAGTAAGGCTCTGGCTCTTGCCTAGCTTCTGAGATGACAGAATGGAGCTGGCTGGGATAAAGGACCTCCTCCCTGCAAGAAAGACATTTCTCTATGGTTGCATGAATGCTATCTCCCTCATTTTGGTCGTGGTTAGTTTCAAAGTAGTGGATTGTGGTTGCCTGGACACTATGAGCGGATTCTGACGAAACTTGTGACACATTGACGCAACAGTTGATTTTTTCTTTTGGACCCAACAGTTGATTTTTTTTTTTTGACCCTCACATCCATCACAGAAAAGATCCACCGTTTGTTTGCCTTGCTCATCCATGTTTTTCAGATTAATGAGCGAAGAATTGAAAGTGACACATGTGTGAGCACGACGTATATAAATCTTTACTGACAGAACTTCTTTGATTTAACTTATCTTCCCTTAATTCCCTGATATTTGGAAAGGTCAATTATGCTTTTACCAAATTAGTGATAACTTAATAATAATAATAATAATAGTAATAATAATAATGATAATAATGATAATGATACTACTACTACTACTACTACTACTACTACTACTACTACTAATAATAATAATAATAATAATAATAACAATAATGATAATAATAAGAAGAATAGTAAGAATAATGATAACAATGATAATTATAATGATAATAATAACAATAATAATAACAACAACAATAATGATACACATGATCAAGAACTAAAATATCAATTAAATATCATTATAGAATAGGGGAATATTTTCGGCATCACTACTGTCACTTGACAAGTGTTTGTCCAAGTGCAGGCTGAGCATTTCTAGAACTTTTCCTTTTCACTAGTCATTTTCTCCTCTCATCTGCACACACAAACCATGTTTCAGTGTGGACCATGGTCCATAATAATGTTATGCAATGATCCAGAACTAAATGTCAACTAAATATCACCAAAGAGGAATATTTACATTGTCACTAAAGATTGTCTGACATTATATGTTCATCTAAGGGCAAGCTGAATACTTCCACAATTGTTCATTTCTACGAGCAGGTCTGAACACATGAACCCCATTTAAATCTGGTCCGTGGTCCATGATAATAATAATAAAACACATTGTATAATGATCCAGAACTAAATATTGACTAAATATCACTCTTTAAAAAGAGGAATATTTCATCATCGCTATCTTCTGACAAATGTTCGTCCAAGAGCACAATAAACACAACAACTACAACTTCTCCTTTCCACCAGCAAGTTTCTTCCTCTCATGTGAACCAATGAACCCCGTTTCAGTGTGCTACATGGTCCATGCGAAGGACAGAATGGCCAGACTCGATTCACTGACCAGTCTTTGTTTCATTTCACAAGCTCATCCATGTCTGCTGTGGATCAGACAATACATAGTATGGACATTCTCAGTGAGATTACTTGACAGTTGTTTCAGATAGATATACTAACATATTTTAAATAGGTTGAATAAATTTGGATGAAAAGTATTAAGCACAGTTTCATAAACAGCCAATCAAATAATTTTTTTTTTCAAGTACTGTACCTTCTTGATCTAAGAGAGAAGATAAAAATAAAATGTGACATTAATGTGCTTAAACAGCAAATTAGTACCAAAACTCTGCTGAAGCACACAGCAGTCCAAACTAGTGGCCTGCCCAGATGCGGCAGCAGACGAGACCAGCTGGACACAATTTGAGAGGGAGCTGGGCCGAGTCGTTGTATGGCGGGCTGGTGAGGCCAGGAGGGAAGTGTGGAAGAGACACAGTGGAAGCTCCACTGGCCGGTGGAGTTGGGCTGTGGGGTCTGGGAACGCCACCCTCCTGGGTGCTCTCTCTTGAAGATTGTGTGGAAGGTAGCTAGGTTAGCTGATATCCTTTGTAACAACAAAAACTGGTAGCAAAAACTGGTAGAGCTACTGCCTATTACCCGTCATGAATTTGACCTGTGACCTTGGAGAATTCTTTATAGATAACAGATCAATTGTTCTTCCAGTTGTACAGTATATGGACACAACTTCCCCAAACAGACATAAATAATGTAACTATCCTGTTTAAACATGTTTTCAATTCCTGATATTTGGAAAGGTCAATTATGCTTTTACCAAATTAGTGATAACTTAATAATAATAATAATAATAATAATAATAATAATAATAATAATGATAATAATAATAATGATAATAATAATGATAATAATAAGAAGAATAATAAGAATAATGATAACAATGATAATTATAATAATAATTATAACAATAATAATGATAATAATAATAATAATAATAATAATAATAATAATAATAACAACAATAATAACAACAACAATAATGATACACATGATCAAGAGCTATAATATCAACTAAATATCATTATAGAATAGGGGAATATTTTCGGCATCACTACTGCCACTTGACAAGTGTTTGTCCAAGTGCAGGCTGAGCATTTCTAGAACTTTTCCTTTTCACCAGTCATTTTCTCCTCTCATCTCCACACACAAACCATGTTTCAGTGTGGACCATGGTCCATAATAATGTTATGCAATGATCCAGAACTAAATGTCAACTAAGTATCACCAAAGAGAAATATTTACATCGTCACTAAAGATCGTCTGACATTATATGTTCATCTAAGGGCAAGCTGAATACTTCCACAATTGTTCATTTCTACGAGCAGGTCTGAACACATGAACCCCATTTAAATCTGGTCCGTGGTCCATGATAATAATAATAATACACATTGTATAATGATCCAGAACTATATATTGACTAAAATATCACCCTTTAAAAACAAGAGGAATATTTCATCATCACTATCTTCTGACAAATGTTCGTCCAAGAGCACAATGAACACGTCAACTACAACTTTTCCTTTCCACCAGCAAGTTTCTTCCTCTCATGTGAACCAATGAACCCCGTTTCAGTGTGCTACATGGTCCATGTGAAGGACCAAACAACCAGACTTTATTCATTGACCCATCCCTTTTCCACTTTACAAGCTCATCCATGTCTGCTGTGGATCAGACAATATATAGTACGGACATTCTGAATGAGATAACTTGGCAGTCACATAGATATACAAACATATTTTAAATAGGTTAAATAAATTTGGATGAAAAGTGTTAGGCACAATTTCATAAACAGCCAATCAAGTAAAATTCATATTTTTTTTTTTTCAAGTACTGTACCTTCTTGATCTAAGAGAGAAAATAAAAATAAACTGTGACATTAATATGATTGAACAGCAAATTAGTACCAAAACTCTGCTGAAGAGCACACAGCAATCCAAACTAGTGGCCTGCCCAGATGCGACGGCAGACGAGGCCAGCTGGACACAATTGGAGAGGGAGCTGGGCCGAGTTGTATGGCGGGCTGGTGAGGCCAGGAGGGAGGTATGTAAGAGACACAGTAGAAGCCCCACTAGCCTGTGGAGTGGGGCTGTGGGGTCTGACAACATCATCATCCCAGGGCCAAGCTCTTGAGGATTGTGCGGAAGGTAGCTAGGTTAGCTGATATCCTTTGTAACAACAACATCTGGTAGAGCTACTGCCAATTAACCGTCATGATTTTGACTTGTGACCTTGGAGAATTCTTTATAGATAACAGATCAAAATCCTAATTTGTAATAATTAACAGCTAGCAGAGCTACTGCTATGATTTTGACCTGTTCTCTTGAAAGGTAAAAGATCAAATCCTTGGACATGCTATACAATAGGTGTTATTCACTGTTAAATATACAAGTGAAGTGAAGTGAATGGTTTATTTGGTAAAAACTTGCAAACATGTAGCATGAAGGATAAAATACATTGCAATGACATACAAATACCTCCAAATTATTACATCACATAAAATTTCACCAAAAATACAGAAGTATGAATATTATACACCATCCTTCATCACTCTACATAACAACAAAAAATATTAACCTGCCAAATGATATTCTAAAGATATACAACATGTAGCAAGGTGCTGCTTTCATTACCAATGAAATTTTGATTATCCGGGGTATCTATTTTCTCTTCTCCCCCTCTCCCCCTCCCCCCTCCCCCAGGACTACTGTGATGGAGGGAACCTGGATGAGCGGATTCAGACGGCCAAGCTGCGGTCAGAACACTTCAGCGAGGATCGCGTCATGCAGTGGTTCATTCAGCTGGCCATGGCCGTCCAATTCATTCACTCCAAGAAGATCCTACACAGGTCTGCCAGGGCCAGAAAACATTATTTAAAGGGGATGGCGAGTAACTGATCAGTGGGAATCAGTGGAAATGTTGGAGGATGATTGTTTCAATCCTTGTGGGATTCATTTAAGAGTACATTATGTATCTATTGTTGTGTGAAAATTATTTGCTTCAGAATGGTCTCATATTCAAGTAACGTGCAGTTTAATGTTTCCAGGTTAGCATGCCTGTACAGTGACGGGGCGATTAAGCTGCACATTACTGGAATATGAGACCATTCTGAAGCAAATAATTTTCACACAACAATAGATATATAATGTACTCTTAAATGAAGCCCACAAGGATTGGTACAATCATCCCCAAGGATTGGAACAATCATCCCCCAGCATTCCCACTGATTCCCACTGATCAGTTACTAGCCATCCCTTTTAAAGGGGACCTCCGGATGATTTTCAGATTTTTACATTTGAACAACTATAAATTACTTAAACTGAGTACAGAGTTTCAGAATTTATAGTGATTGGGATGAGGAATGAGAATGTTTTCAAAATCTATAACGAATTGCAATGAACAAGGATGATGACATGGCAGCCTCACATAAGAATGTGTGAGTTGGGGCTCAAGGAAGCAGAACAAAAGAAGAAGGCATGCATACATTTTGCACAGGTGAACTTGTTAAGCAAGCGGTATTGTAATGGAATTACACTGCTACATTTCTGAAATGTATGAGGCTCTGATGTCATCAACACTGTTCAGTGTAATTTGTTTAAGATTTTCAATTTATTGGTTTCTCTGCTCAAGGACCACAATAAATTCCACGAATCTATACATGGAGCTGTCGATTTATGTACTACATGATGTGAAATTATGAAAATCGTCCGGAATGCCCCTTTAAATAGTTCTTTGATCATTACACATTGTGTTATCCTAGCTGTCCAAAAGGTTGAGCTGTTCAAGCTTTCTGCTCTCAAATTTAGAATGTGTCATGGAAAGGATACCACATATAGTGAACCTTCAACTCTATACTTTGTTTCGTTGATTTGCTTTGTTTTGGGGTTTGTTGAACTACTGTACATGTCATGTTTATAGCGAGTCTGATTTTGTGCCAGTTGGAACTTCTCGACAATTGTGAGTAGTTAAATCTATGTTTGTGGAGTACAGTACTGACCGGAGAAATGTACATTGTATGCATGCATGTCACATTCATGTCCGCATCAAAGTTGATATTTTTGCATGTTTTTAAATTTGCGATTGGCTCTTGACATACTATGGCCCCTGACTCAAGAAATTTGTGAAAATAAAAATATTGTGAATTATTAATTGGGTGCATACACTGAATAGTTTCCAGAATCACCAGTTCTGTTCATATTTCTTGCTGCCAAACACTCCCCGAGAGGCAGCGTTTACTGTAAAACATGATATATTCACGGCATGAATTTTTCGCGAATTGGAGCTGACGGCCTTTTTTGCGGCATTAAATTTTCGCGAAGTGCCACTAGCATTCAATGCATTTATAGTGCAGACATGAACTTTCCCGTGCATTTTAATTTCACGAATCTTGGCGCTCGCGAAATTAAAATGCACGCGAACATTCCTCGTTTTACAGTACTCTGTGTCTCATCAGTCAACTAATCAGTATTAAAACTTAAAATGGAGATGTATGTTATCATTTGATGTGAATGTCTTTTGTTTTGATAGGGATCTGAAGACACAGAATGTCTTTCTAACAAAGAAGGATGTAATCAAGCTGGGTAAGTACTGGGGTATTGACTAACAACAGTCAAACCTGCCTGAGTGGCCACCTGTCTTTAGTGGCCTCCTGCCAAACTGTATAAGCTGTTATTTTCACAAGGGTTTGATTTTTGCAAATTTCGCAAATCACTGTTGGACTGCGAATCAACAATGTCTGAAAATATCTTGAACTGACAGGCATTAGTGTACGTATGATCACACAAGTGATAATCTTATACTGTTCATGGCCATAAAGGCATGTAGTTAGCCTTGATGGATTTAAACTTAAGTAATGATCGAGCAATGAATGCATTGTAATATCAAAATCTGGCATGATCTGTACTGTTTACCCTGATGTCACACACATTAAAGAAAAAACTGCTATGCGTATAAAACTAGATCCATACATAATTGACATTCAAAATGCTGTAATATTTCATGGTTTAAATAGGATTGTAGAAGACTTAGATTAGACATTTGCTTGAATGGTGGATGAAAGCTTTCATTTTGTTGATATTCTTTCCTTCGTCTTGGATGGACAGGAGACTTTGGTATCTCTAGGACCCTGGAACACACGGTGGACCAGGCCAAGACCTGTGTGGGTACTCCTTGCTACCTCAGTCCGGAGCTATGTCAGGACCAGCCGTATAACAACAAGTCAGACGTTTGGGTGAGCAAATGAAATGCCTCAATCATGAATGGAATTGGTTGATGCAAACTTCACTGTGTGGCACATTATTTGGGTCTATGTATTCATTTTTAATTCATTTTTTTTTTCTCCCTGTTCTTTCATAAACTTGTTCAAAATTCTGACTTGGGGGTAAGTCATTAGCATAAAGCGATGGGTCTGGACTTTTTTTTCTGCGTTTCTCGGGATCACACCATCACTCAACTTGACCCGAACAGGTTTAGCACCTCAAAAAAAGATATTAAAAGAGTCTGGAATCAGGGGCACGTTGCATAAAAGTTACTATTATTGTAACTTTGTCATTCAATGGTAACTTCCATGGAATTCTTGATTTTGATTGGCTGTTGAGTATTGTTACCATGGTAGTTACCATTGGATGGCAACGTTACCACAGTAGTAACTTTTATGCAACGTGGCCCTGGACTGGATGAGGAAGGGTCATAATGAACAACCATAGGTCTTAAAAATTACTGTCCATATTCAAGGGCGTTTGTCTTTATTCAGCTTACTGGACGTTTGTCTTTATTCAGCTTACTGCATTCATTCCCATTTCAACCCCCAGGCGCTCGGCTGTCTTCTCTACGAGCTGTGTGCATTTGAGCCGGCCTTCGATGCTCACAACTTGCTCAGCCTCTACTTCAAGATCGTCAAGGGAGACAATCCTGTAAGTCTCATGAGATTGTGTTTCTGTTGTAGCTCAGTCATATCAGAGTGATAATTGTCTTCACCAGGATTTTTGCTGGAAAGGGAGACAATCCCATAAGTGTCATATATTTCTGTCGTAGCTCAATCACATCAGAGCGATTGTTGTCATCACCACGCTTTTGTTGGAATGGCGTCAGTAACTCTCTGAATACCAAAAGTAACTTCCTTGTCTCTACTTTATATCTGAAGGATTTGAGTTAGTAAACTATGAAAGGTTAGCCCTTTATGTGCCCAAGCACTCAGTTTAACTTGCCAAACGTTTACGTCAGCTCTCATTAATCCATCCAAACTTCACCTAATAAGATATAATGCCCCAGTCACACAGACATCCCGGCTCACCCCGGACCACCCCGGATCTGATCCGGGGAGAGATCCGTGTTGACGCCGGGAGGCCAACACGGCAACTCTTGGAGGTCAAAAACATCCGACGCCATCCGGGGATTGCCGTGTTGGCAGAGCAATCCGGGGTGATCCGTGTGGCTGCCTTGTAGCTGCCGTGTTGATCCGTGTAGCTGCCGCGTTGATCCGTGTAGATGCTGTGTTTGTCCGTGTAAACGCCACGCTCTTCCGGCCTTATCCGTGTAGCTGCCGTGTTGATACCGTGTGTACAGTCATACCAAAATCCCGCATCTCCCCGGATCTCCCCGGACATCCCTGGATCTCCCCGGATCACCGTGTAGATCCTTGAGCATCCGTGTTTGTATGTGACTGGGGCATAAGCAAACCCACACAGGTGAAGCAATGAATCCCAGTCTCAAAGGAGTGGAGTGGTGACATAATGGGGACTAGGATGATTCAAGGTTAGTTTTAATTCATGGACAATTTTTGCCAGACATGTTATATCTGGAGTGCCATTATTTAGTAACTATACATTGTGATTTGTTTTTAATCCAGTAGAGTCTATTCAGTGTTTCCACTGCTCTGTCAGACGGCTGCACAACTATGATCCTAATATTGTCAGGTACCCATTTATACATCCTGCACCTAAGTTTAGAGGGACATAGTGGGTATTAAAAACATCTTGCCCAAGGATGTAGCCACTGGACAGGATTGAAACTTGTAACCTCTGATTGAATCAAGACTCTTATCCACTACACAAGAGTGTCCCTATCTGAATGGTAGTGCTGAGATTTGATGAGTAAATTTGTGACTCGCTGTAGGTTCACCTGTTTCCTCTGCTCTGCTCTTCCCAGACCCTGCCTTCCATGTACTCAGGGGACCTCCAGGGACTGCTGGCAGCCATCCTGGTCAAGGACCCAGATAAGAGACCCAGGTATGGAAACCTCAAACCCCCACCAGGGGGGTGTTTCATAAAGCTGTTCTTAAAGTTACGAACAACTTAAGAATGACTGGTGACCAATTCTTGTGTGCTAAATTATTGAAATTCTGATAAGTATAGCACATCAGAACTGATCACCGGTCATTCTTAAGTTGTTCGTAACTTTAAGAACAGCTCTGTGAAACACCCCCAGGAGGCATTTTTTTTAAGACGGCACAGATTGGGGCATGGCGCGTGTTAAACCTATGGGAAAAACGTTGGGTTAGGGTTTTTGGTTAGGGTTAAGGTTAGGGTTAGGGTTAGGGTTGAGGTTAGGGTTAGGGTTAGGGTTAGGGTTTGATGGTTAGGGTTAGGATTAGGATTAGGGTTAGGTTTAGGGATAGGGTCCCCAATAGATTTTTAGGATCCCCAATCTGCGCCGTCTAAAAAAAACACGCCCCCAGGAGGAACAGTGACTGGGGGGGGGGGGGGGGGGGAATTTGAGATGGGGGGGGAGGGGGAAGGGATGAAAGCAGGCTATGAAATTGAGATGGGGAAGGGAAGGGGGAATATATAATGTGGAGAGTTGGGGGAGAGAAAGGGGAGTATGAAGGGGAGAACTTGGGGAGGGGGGGTTTATGAAGGAGGGGTTTATAGGATGAAGAGTGGGTTTGAGTGAAAGGGGGTTGAGAATTAGAGTTTGGAGGGGATGAAGAAAAGGCACATGAAGTGGAGAGTGGGAAAAGGGGGATATGGGATAGAGCGCAGAGTGGGTTGGAGTGAAAGGGGAAATTGAGATGGAGAGAGTTGGGGTTGAGAAGGTGAAGGAGAAAGAGGGATATGTGAAGGAGGGGTAAAAGGGGGGAGAAGAAAAAGTGAGAGAAGGAGAGAGAAAATGTGAATAAAGAAGATGAGGACATAACGAGGAAGGAAAGGAAAAAAGAAAGATAAAGAAAGAAAGAAAGAAAAGAAGAAGCAAAAAAAAAAAGGTAAAGAAAAAATGGAGAAGATGAAGAAGAAAAAGACTATGAAATTCACAAAAATCTTTCAGTGACAAAATTTGAATGTACTTTTTGTCTTTCCACATTTCTATCATGATCACTTTTTTCCCTTGTGATTTTCACAGTGCCACCACTATACTTGGTCACAGCTATATGCAGCAGCATCTGGGTCACTTCATTGCAGAAAAAGAACTCCTCCAAAAACAGCTGGAAGCTTCACCCACCAAGCCTAAGCCTAGCTCCTCCCCTGTCATTGGGTCAAAGGTCATAGACCTCCCCACCACAACAAGGTAATGATCTTGACAATAATGAGAGTTAGTTCTTTTTAAAGGTCAGTATAAACCCTAACCCAGTTTCCCCACGCACAATGTATGGTGTGAATACACACATTAAAAAAAAAACAAAACAAAACAAAACAAAACCCTAACCCAGTTTCCCCAAGCACAGTGTATGGTGTGAATACACACATTAAAAACAAAACAAAACAAAACAAAACAAAACCAGCAACAAAAAAAAAACAAAAAAAAACACACCAGATAAGCCCCCTTAAAAAAAAAAAAAATGAACAAGCAAACAAACAACTTCAATCATCAAATTGTGCATGATTGTGCAAACACAGAAGTAGGGTGATGGAAGGATGATTTAGTATTTATATTTCAGTAAGGGCATGCAATACAGCTTGTGGTCTGATCACACAAACACAAACTTTATGATCTGATCAGAGATTCAAAGTCCCCCGCCTAAGCTTTTCGCAGGGGATCTGTTGTTTTGAGACCATTTTCACAAAAATCTTTAGTCTCTTCAGCAGTTACATTCGTTGTCATGTATGTGTGTACAAGACATGACTGTTTACGAAAGCTGTGTTTATTTTCTTGAAATATATTCTAATAATTAAATCATTGTTATAATGTACATTGATAATGCCCCATATCTACACGTATTATACCCAATAACCCTGGCACATAAAAGCTCGTCTAAGGCAAAGCATGCTGTGTACACTGAAAACAACAGCAACTAAAGATAAGACACCTAAATTTCATAGTTCTGTGAAAATTAACCAAACTTACAATGAAACAACACTAGATCATTTGATTTTCATGAGAAATGCACAGAAAAAAAGACGTCTAAAAATGTCTTCAGGGGAAGATCATGACACATAAAAGACCATTAATTCATTGCACATGTAGATAGTTTGTAATTTTTAAAAGAGTTCAGCAGGTCAGTCAAAAGTTAAAGAAGATAATTGCATCACCTTCATTGGCTAAAACCCGGATACTGTATGTCTTCCATGAATCCTCTGGGTCGGTACAGTCGGTTTATACTATTTTTGGAGTCGGTTGTGGTTCCAGCTCTAAGGAGATGGCTAGTAACTGTCAATATAGCAATATAAAGAAATTGAAATAAGGGAAAAATATATAAAAATTAAAGTCTGTACAGAAAATAAATTTCTGCTTATGTTGTATAAAATGATAAAATATCAAGATTTTCCTACATCCTGAATTAAATTCTCTTTGCCCATACATCCCCCTTCCCGCCCTTCCGATCACATTCCTAATTTTCATTGTGTGTGTGTGTGTGTGTGTGTGTGTGATACCAAACCATATATATTGAACACACCTGAAACTATTGATTAAAAAAAATGTATATAGTCTAATAATGAAGCTTTCTTAAAACTGGCTTGAATTCAGTGTTTCACTTTCCTTTTAAGTGGAGAAAAAAGAAACAAACAAACATTGCTTTGGTTGGCATCTATTTGTCTCGAGAAACGATGACGTAGCACAGCAATGTAGGCAAAGAAGTTTGCACTGCCTTGAGTGACTGTATAGCCCCACTCTTGAGTGACAATCTCTTGGAGCACATGCAGCAGCTGATGAAGTTCGTTGGGGCCGATACTGAGGCTGCCCGTGCCTTCCTCCTGGGTCTCTTGGTGGTCTGCTGTGTGTTTCTTGCAGTTTCAACCATCTTGACACCCTCTCTGATGGCGCCTCTCCACAGCTGACAATTGTCAGCTGCGCCTTCCCATGTGCTAGTGTTGATGTCAGATATCTTCATGTCGCATTTGCTCACGTCTTTGAAGCAAAGATGTGGCCTTTTCATGGGACGGAATCCCTCACATACAACATATGTACATTGTATCGCTAGATTCTGAGCGCCAACTATCAGGTCCTCTTTTCTTTTTTTTTGTTGTTGAATATAAATATAACACTTAGGTTTATCATATGAAAATTTGGAGAGTTTCTTATGTCATGCGAGTGAATTTGCCAATCATTTGTAAACATACTTGTACAATCTAAATTAGATGGTAGTATGTTTTGCTGAGACTTGAATGTGAATTTAACTGTTTGAAGGGTATTTGAATATGACACCTTTAACAATCTCAAGCACCTGAAAATGGGATCAATATGAGCTAAATAATGGAACCAGTATGTAACGAGTATGGAACCAGTATGTAATGAGTATGTAATCAGTATGTAACTATTTATTGTCTTTAGATTTAGCAATGCACAAAAATAGAATATCGTATAAAATGAATTATGTTTTTAATAACAATTTCCCTAAGCAAAAAGAGTATATATTATGAATGAAATATGATTTTAAATAAAAATTTTCCAGAGCAACAACACCATGTAATTAATGAAATGGAATAAATGATTTGCACAAAAATATGCAATAAATGTGCATTTTTTTGTTGTTGTTTTTAACAGAAACCGTCCAGTATCTGCAAGTCATGCCAGGCAGAGAACTCCCCACCGGCCAACCCACAGTGAACACTTACCTCCCCGGAGTCAGTCCGCCCTCGGTATGCTGCCCTCTAGCCCTCTGCGCAGTCCAGGCGACAGCGGTGAGTGTTTCACAGAGCATTTGGACTTATGGTATTTGACGCCTCAATGCACGAGTGCCATTGGTTTCACCAAGGAGGTTCAAGAGAATGGAGTCACAACCGTCTTATTTCCTTTACTAGATGTTTGATGCAGCCGCTCAAAAATATTTGAAGCATGTGCCAAACAGGATCTGCCGCTCAGATACGAAGACAAGTGACTCGTGTCTCATTCCATAATCACCAGCCACTTTCAAAGGAAGATATGTCTTTGTGATGGTAATTACTTTTCGCTATCCCTTCTTATAAAAGATAGGTGGTACAGACACGAGGATGTGCGAATAGAAATTGTGCAAAAAATGCTGAAATAAAGATGAAAATTACTTGACTGGGCATACCAGGGCACTAATCTGATATATCTATCAATAAAGAATTATACTTGAAGATTATTCCATGCTAGTTTTATTTGTCGGAATGAAATGGAAAAGTGATAAAACTGGCTCTCCAGGATGGTACAGTTTTAAACATTTTCACGTGATACAGCTCTGATTTACACTTTTGAACAAATTTCTGCACGGGATTGACTTTTGTTTTACTTGCTTTATCATTAACTGAAGTTTCATTTCATTTAATAAATAAATAAGCAAAATATGGCCAATATCATGTTAACGTTCCAAATGAATCTTCAGATTGCTCAGCAAGACGGCAGCTTCGAACATCGATCATCAAAGGCACAAATGCACCTGTGAAATTCTTCTGTACATCAATAGAAATCTGACAGCTGTTTGAATAATTGCAGCCAGTTGGAACTCCAACTCTTAAACCTCTTTGGTTTCACCCTTTCGATAAGGCACAACAGAAAAACCTGATAGAGAGATATCTTCGTCGCGACGATGTCGCATTGTGCGTGTTTGATGATTTGCATGTGAACAGGCGTCACGTGCATATGAATAAGCAACCGTGCATATGAATACACGTACTTTCTTTTCATACCTTTGTTTATTCGTCCCGACGATAAGCGACGATAGAGAAAGGATTCCCTTTCACTAATCGTCGCTCTTCGTCCCGACTTACTAGCTATTTTCAAAGTTCGGCTTCTATTGTGCCTTGCGTTTCTTTTGTTAAAAACGTCGCATATCGTTCCCGGCGAATCATTGTTCAACCGTCGGGAAATGTCCTGACTATATGGCTTCGTTTCAACGCCGCTTGTGTTCAAGTTTATGTTTTGTTAAGCTTTACTTGTCACAGCATAAAGCCTATTATCCGTGTGATCTAAAACGTCGCATATCGTCCCGACGAATTACCATTACTGTACCACCGAAATTCAGTCTCTGTTCCATCGTCGAGCAACGTAAAAAACGCGTGGCTACAGCTAATCCGCTGGGTGATGTGATTCGCAATGCCGAGTACGATAATGGATGGGAAGTTTTGTGTTTTCACGAGAAAAAAAAAAAATGTATTCTCGCTGCTATAGATAATTGTGAATAACAGGCCGACTTTCCGTCTTTTGTGCAAATTCTATAAGTTATGGCGATGTGAAAGGAGCCTTGACCGCAGTCGGTAGACATTGAATTTGCATTATCTTGTCTTTACGCGTAGCAAACACGGCGGAGAGATTTTGTCCGGTGTACAAACGAAAACTTGACCATCGTTGCAAAACTTATTTCATAGTCGCGGTTCGTTGTCAAACTCCGACAACTTCTGTCATATTTTTTGCTGTAGAATACATTGATTTTTTTTTTTGTTACTTGACACAACATTGAATATTTAACAACGTGTTTACCTATTTATTATGTTGCGGCATTTACTTCAATTGGTCGTCGGCCTTCGCGTGGTTGTATTAATTGTTACAGACTGTTCATTTATGTCGTCTTGTAAAATTTTAGAGCGGGCGGAGAGATTCTGTCCAACGTTCAAACGGGAATTCGACCGCAGAACTTGTTTTAGCTGTCAATCCTTGCTGACTGTTCTCATGGTTTGTTATGCTAGAAAAGGGGTATCGATTTCATGTTGTCAACATACCATAAAAATGCCAGCTGCATTCGCCTTTTAACTTTTCTGTAAAGGCGGATTTTTTTTTCCACCCACATTGCGCCGCACAGAAACTAGCGCAAACAGATAATTATGCGAATGTTTTCACTTGTATTATGTTTCAGGAGATGATGTCTTGGTTTCGGGCCGAGTGCGAAGAATTGTAAGGAAACTTGACTGTTATCGATATAATTGTTACGCTTCAGGTGGAGAGATTTTGTCCGACTTCCAAACGGGAACTAGACTACCATTGATTATTTCAGTTGGTTGTCTTTCTTTGTTAAACTCCGTTAACTTCTGTCATTTATGTAGCTGCATAGAATACATTGATTTCTGTGTTCTTTAACTCATCATTGAATCAAATCTGTGTATTTTAATACCGGATTTACCTTTTTACTTTGTTGCGGCATTTACTTCAACTGGTCGTCGGCCTTCGTCACGGTTGCAATATAATTGTTAAAATTTATGTCGTCCTGTAAATTTTTAGAGCAGGAGGAGAGATTCCATCCAGCTTTCAAACGGGAATTCGACTGCAGAACCTGTTTCAGCTGTCCATCCGGCTTTTGTCAATCTCTGTTACCTGTTCTCACTGTTTGTTCAACTACAAAAAAAAAAAAACCACATAAAAATAATGTTTCAGTATATGATGTCTTGGTTTCGGGAACAAACAAACAGCAACGACAACAAAACACGAAATTGTCTTTCCCGGCCGAGCGCGAAGAATTGGTCTCTACAATGGTAGATAACGAGTAGTAGACGAGTTGTAAGAAAACTTGGCTGCTACTAATAGCGTTATAATATTATTACAATGTACTGTCGTTTCTCACCTCTTGTTGAGTTACGATATCTTCCATTTAATCACACTTTATTCGTTTATTTGTCTCGCACAGTACATGCATTTTCTTAACGGCGATTTCTCTTCTTTTTTACTGCATTATTGCAGATTAATACCAGACGCTTCGATGTGTTGTGTGATTATGTTTGTGTTGTGAAGAGTGTTGATACTTCGTGAAATTTATATTTTTTATCTCGAGTGATTATGGTGGTGGAGTTTCTAAATGTTGATAGGACAAGGACAAAATGATCTGAGTGATGGTGATGATGATTTTTTTTTTGGTCCCGGTGTAAAATGAATGCTGGTGTAAGAAGGACGGCTAATGAATGCTGAGCGTACTACGGTCGTGTCCTGTGTTTGACTTCTTTTCTCCCTCTTTCACTCTTCTTTTTCCTCCCAGGAATGACAAAAAAAAAATAAGGTCTGTACACATCACAACAAAAAGAATCACGTGCTTGCAACCTTCGTAAATTTTCATTACCAACAAAGAATAAAGAGAAGAACACAAACACGATACTATACAGAAAAAGCAAAAGCGAAATCCTTGCTGAGAATGTGAATTTGCGCTGCTATATTGTGAATAACAGACTGACTTTCCGACTTTTGTGCAAATGGTAGTCACGGCGATATGAAAGGAGGCTTTACCGCAGTCGATAGAAATTGAACGTTACCAATCGTTGCAAACGTGATTTCAATTGGTCGACATTATTGTATTCTTTTTGTGAAACTCCATCAATTTTTCTCATTGTTGTTGCTCAAAAATGCATTGATATTAAGTTTATATTCTTTTCGACACCATTGATTCAAATCGTTGTATTTTAACATCGTGTTTACGTTTTTATTCTGCTGCGGCCTTTACTTCAACTGATGGTGGCCTTTGTCTTCATACTCATACTCTTATATATATCTCAGACCATCCAATTACAAACATTTAGCTGTCTTGGACATCGCGCTTGATTTTATATAATATTATATAAATCTATTGTGTAAGCCCTATATTTTATATGTTGTTATATTCTGTTGGAAAAAGGAGAAGAATATAATAAAATGAAATGAAATGAAATGAAATGAAATATATTTGTTATATGTGTCGTCCTGTAAAAACAGCTGTCAAAGGGGAATATTCTACTCAACCAAAGATATTGATTTAATGGTGTTAACATACAATATGTACATTTTTTGCCATTGTTGCTGTAGTTTGATATCAAAACAAGTATGTTTATGTATGTTTATGCATGTTGGAGTGTGTCTTTATTACATATAGTTATTCTTTCTTGGATTTGTGGTGGCTCTGAAAAGAGCCGTTGGAGTTGCAATTTCACTGCAGTATGGATTCAGCGTTGATGGACTTTCCGTCTGTGATCATCGACGTCCTTTCTACTCGTGAACACGTATCTGCATCCGACGACAGGACAGCGTCCGAGACCCTTGGCGGCAAACTGGGGCAGGTGCTCACATGGCCTGCATCTCGGTGCCGATACCGCCTCCAGGAACGTCATGAAGTGGGATGGATGAGCGGGAGACGGTAGAGGGGATGGAAACATTCGGAGAATGTCCATGTCAGCAGCAGCCAGAAGAGGGGGATTCGTTGAGCAGTGTAGACAAGAGCTGCGCGTGCACTTGGTGAATATCGTCGTCCCGATGCGCTTGTCTATGTGGCCGGAGACAAAACTGTAGTCGTCGATGATGTCACTGTTGTGGAGGCGGCGCGCAGATGACCCGACTACTTCTTTGATGTGATCGAAGTCATGGCCATAAGGATGAGGCTGGGCTCCGCTGGGCTCCACTTCTACGGAGATCTTGCAGCCGGCGAAGCGAACGTTTCTCCAATGAACTTCCTTCACCGCCTCCATCGCTGCGTCAAAGACAAGGTCTTCTTTCCTCTTCCGTTCCTCTGCAGGAATTCTCTGGCGGCTAGGTGGGATGTCTTCGCCAGGGAGTGTTGCTGGCAAGTACACGCTGGTCAGCGCCTGGGTGCAAGGCGCCCACAAGTGTTCTACTGGATTCAGCGCTGACTCCCCGGGGCAGTAGCTGGTGACAATGAAGCAGTCCAGATTCATATCTCTGAAGAACCGCCCGTAGTGCAGTTCGTTCACGCCGTGGCTTGGATTGAAGTCCGGACCGCCGTCTACGAGTAACACCAGCAGGCGTCGTCCCTCAGCGACACGGGCGGGGATCCGGAGGTGATGGACCAAGTCGTTCAGATGAGAGGCCACATTGTTCGGCGAGTGTGGGCTGCGCAACACGACGGTTGCGCGTCCTTTACCAGGGGTGACGTAGTGACTGCGGCCTAGGGGGTCGACGGTGAAAGCTGGTATGGAGGTAGGAAGGAGTTCCAGGTACCCAGCGGGAGTTAATGAATAGCCTGGAATGGGAAAATCATGGTCCAGATATGATGGACTGTCGTTGATGGGAAAGAATCTCCGGATGGTTATTCGACGATCCACTGCTAGTGTATCATCGCCAACACGAATTTTGTTTTTGTTGTCGGCGGAATACACCAGCGCCCGACTGCCCAACTTCGCGGCCATCTCCAAGCAGTAACGAACACGAGCAGCTTAGAAATGACTGTTGTCGTTGTGCTTGCGTCGTCCGTTGTCTTTGGGAGGAACTCGTGCCTGGATGAGAGACTTGTAAGACGCTGCAGCTCGCACGCCTCTGTTTGGGGGCATCATCTTCCTGGCGACGGTCTGGGGATCCAGCTTGGGATACTTGTCGCGAAGTCCTGGGACAGTGGCCAGTAGGTGGTCTCTTATCTGCGGCAGACTTGATCCGCACGATCCACCCTCCTCACGTCGACGTCGATGTGCCTTGAACCCGTTGCTCTCGATGAACTTCGTAGCAGTAGGCACGAACTCCGGGAATTCTTCGTGGGCAGCAGGTCGACCAGGGCGAGAACGTTTCACCGTTGGCCTAGGTACGATGTGCTGAGGTCTCTTCCTCTTTGGTCCCTTCGTAGCCCAGCTGATGTCTGCGGTGGGTAGATCCTTGGCAAATTCTTGAACATCTGCAGGCAGTCTATCCATCTTCGACAGGATTCGATGACGTGAGATGATAAGGTTCAGTGGTTGAGGTCCCGACGATCACAGCTTTAGAAGCTAAGTGCGGTGCGCGGTGTGATGCTGATTTACATGTAGCATGAATGCGGACTTGGAAGAGAACAGCTTCGGCGGATGTGCTTTGTGGTGTAGCAGTGAAAAGCGCCCCCAGAGCTGCGTGCTCATTTGATTTGATTTATATATTGTCTGTATGCCATTTTTTCAAATACATCAACTTTCTACAATTTCATTAACAAAGTACAAAATACCGGTAGTACACTTTAGACAATTTTCATTATTTTCATCAGTCATCTGTAGTATTTTTCACCTTTTTTGTGTCCTCTCGAAGCGTCGTTCATTCATCGCTCCACAAACGATTTAACATTTTACCGTAGCCTTGGCATTGCGACCCTCTATCGCAATCTGCTTTATCACTTAAACTTAGACTGTAATCAGTTGCATTTTTTTTTTCAAGATAAAATCTGCTGACCTCTACATAACTTTGAATGTGCCTTCTGTAAATATTCAAATGTGTGTGTTACGTACTTTCAAAATACTGTGCTGTGAAGGGAGGCAGTTAACTACGAGAGGAGTCCAACGCGGGAGGGGCGGGCACGCAACTTGGGGGGGGGGGGGAGGAGGAGGGAGGGAGGGGCGCTTTTCACTGCTACAGCGGGGCACGACAATTGTTAGCTGTCTTTTGTTGCGGGGTTCGGTGAGCTGATGTGGGCGACGCTTGTATATGATATATAATACATGTTTTGGAATTGTTTTGAGATAGATCATATTTAGCTGGCGAAGTCAGAACTGAAGAGCTAACCCCCCCCCCCCCCCCAAAAAAAAAAAAAAGGGGGGGGGAAACCACAGGAAATGTGCAGCGTATCTTCAATTAACACTACTTGAATAAATGCAAATATTGCATAATACATTTCTTTGTAATATGATTAAAATTATGTCTTCATTCCCGTAAGGATCGAAATCTATCACTAATCGACTTACTTGGTTGTTTCTCCTTTCTTGGTAGCGGTATGTGTCTTTAGTATGCATAGTAATAAATAAAAACTCTTAGTGTGTCCGGACCAAAACACCCAATTGGACCGAGGTTTTTACCCAACGCTAGAAAGCTTTAAAAACAGATATCAACCATGTGGCAGAATGAAGGAATGAGAGAGAAGGAGGGAGAGAAGGGGAAGAAAAAGAGAGTTGATTTGCTAATTACAAATTCAGTAGTCAAGGCGCTTATTCCTGTAAGTGGCGTAATCAAGGAGTTCGTTCAACCCACCCCGCAGAAAAGGATTGACAAGCCAGGGTGGTAGATGGGACCTCCATTACATCCCCATGTAGTATGTGGTTCCAAATTGTGGTATCAGTAGAATTTTCACAGGCCGTTTTTCATCATTATTTGTTGGAACAAACGTAAAAAAAGAAGCCTGCGCGTGCCAAGACTACTACACGTACCATTAGCACTGCTACAGGCGTCAGTCCCAGTGGGCGTGTAGTAGTCTTAGCGCACGCAGACTTTTTCTTCGATAAGCTGGAGTCGGTGTAGCGTAGTTTCTAGCCGTTTTAATTTCGTCTGTAATTCTCCGAATTGCAGCAAGCCGAATGAGAGCGCATACCCAGTGATTGCGACGCCCGAATCGTGTATTTGTCGCAATCACTAGGTGTGCGCCCTCACTCGGCTTAGCGCAATACAGCGGGCTTCTGCACAATACACAAGCTGCAACTCAGAGAAATAAAAACGGCTAGAAATTAGACCAGTGTCGGTGACACTTGTCGCTGTTGCGGTACTCAAATGACAGAATTGTCGCAGTTTTTACATTTATTTCATGAAGATATCAAAACTCCATAAAACATGCTAATGTACATGTTGCTAGAGATGTCAGCAATACAATGGGATACATTGTAAGGTGCAGTATTGTGCATGGTTACCATGGTAACGGATACCTACAGGTGATAAATAGAAAATGTAAACACGATATTATAATGTTATTTATTATGATGGGGGGGGGGCATTTCATGAAGGAACTTGTCGGATAAAATGTCCGACAAGTTCAGAGAAATCAGCCAATCAGACTAAAGAATTTCTCAAAACTTGTCGGATATAATTGACTTGTCAGATATTTTATCCGACAAGTTCCTTCGTGAAATGCCCCCCAGAAAGAGATTTGTTTTATATACGTAAATGAATTCAATGTCTGCACGATATGAACTCAATAAAGACTCTTATGATCTACGTTTAAAGGAATGTAAAGACGAGCAGAGAGTTATTTTGAAGAGAGGTTATTCCAGTATCGCTAGGGTCTGTATATATTATCGTGTTTTAGACGAAATTTTGTCCATGTACGTTGAAGGTGGAACTCGTCACTTAAGCTGGAAGGATAACCATTACATTTTACCCGAACATACAAGTACAAACATCCATTAACTTAATGGCGGAAATGTATACATAAATATGCCGACGTTATAAGTGGATAGAAGTAATGTTATATATATATATATATATATATATATATATATATATATATATACATACATATATAAATGAATGAATAAATAAATAAATAAATAAATATATATATATATATATATATATATATATATATATATATATATATATATATATATATATATGTTTTGAATACGGAACGATAAAAAGATTTCAAGTTGCATTCCCGAATAATAACAATACTATTATTAAGATATCGAGTAATCAAGGCAGAATACAGATTATGCAAAATGTGACCAGGAAAAAATATCTCATAAACTTATCAAGAGCACAGAAGTTTCTAGAGGTAGTATGATCTATAAATAAGTAACATGGGTTTTCCGAGATAACTCCCAACGAAAGAAAAACCTCTAAAAATTTAGTTAACTTAATCAATTTCATTTAATTCAATTTGAAGGGGAAGCGTTTAAGATCGCTACCATTGATATAGATAAAAAAAAGAAAGAGACATTTTGTGAGACAGGTAGAAAGAAAAAACATACGGGAGCTGAAACAGTAAGAAGAGGATGGCGAGAAAAAGAACAAGAAAGGTTAGATGGTGGTAGTATTTCAATGTATGTGTGATACTTGTGATTTGATGTTATTGTGATTTCTCAATTTAACGCATCGGTATTCTTTCTTGGCTTTGTGGTGGCTCTGAAAAGAGCCGTTTGTCGGCAAGTGTATTGCCTACTTCTTCAGACTGAAGAGAGCTCTGCGACACTTGGCATTGATGGCGTTGCGAAGGTCATTCTGGAACATCTGAGAGCCGAAGCAGCCGGGGAAGTCAAAGTCTGCCTGGATGAGGATGGCGCGGAATGCCAGTTTGGTGTAGAGCGATTCTTTCATCACTCGTGCCCCGTTGTATACCACCAATCCGCCGAAGAAGTTCGACTTCGCCAACTCTTGAGCTGAGTATACCACACCAAGCAGTCGAAGGACGAAGTCTTTTGCTCCCTGTGACCGATGAAATGCATCAAGGTAGGCAGACGTGGAGACGAGATGAGCAGCATCCTTGCCGCCGATCAGCACGTTGTCAGCGTCGAAGGCCTTGGCAGTTGGCTGACTCTTCTTCGACGTCTTTCCCTCAACTGCTGCCCTCAATTCCTGGATTTCCAGCTGCATCGCCCTGTTTTGCTCAATGAGCATATGCACACTGCGCACCAGCTGATCAACGGGCAGCCTGCTGAGGTCAGCTGGCCGATCTGTCTCCACAACGCTCGCCTGCTCCCCCAGGTCGCTGACATGCTCATCGCTTGGTGGGCCCCCTAAGTCGCTGAGCTCATCCCCCAGGTCGCTGAGTTGAACATCGCTTGGTGGACTCTCGACGTCGCTAAGCTCATCGCACAGGTCGCTAAGCTCATCGCCCAGGTCGCTAGGCTCATCGCTCAGGTCGCTAGGTCGATCTTCGACGCTGCTCGAAGGACCCAATGAAGTGACGGCTTCTTTCTTCTCTCTTCTTTCTCTTCTCTCTCGCCGGCTGCGTGCAGCTGGAGTTTCCGTCGAAATCTCTTCAGGCGGAGCTCTGTCGACGATCTTCGCCTTGTAGTGCCCGCCGTCAAGCGTGACATCTACCACCATCCCAGCCCCGAGCCTGCCTTCTTCGTTGATTTGTCTTCTGTCTATGACTTCCTCCATACCACGCCAACCTGCATGGAGCCATCTCACGGTGATTTGCTGATCCATTGATTGAAGTAACTTGCTGTCGAACAGTGAACGAAATAGTGATGATGATGCGCTGATTGCTCCCAAATTTATACCATCGAGAAGTGACGCTCGCTCGGTGTCTCATTAATGAACTCTACCACTGATGTTGCCGATTTGAATAGAGCGTGCTGACTATACGAGAGCGGTAGAGGATAGAAGTGATTTGTAGGCGAGACAGAATACAAAGGCGGCGCTCTGACGTAATCTCTTCTTTGTTTGACCGTTGGGCGCAGGTCCCCTTGGGAGGGTCTGCGTTTTGAAGGTTGTTTCTTTGTCCTTTCAGCGGGCTACCAGAATAGATTTATTCATAAGACAGGGGGAGACGCTTTGATTCGAAATGCACCAATATTGGACTCGTTTTTTTCCAGGAGCTAAGGAAAACAGATATGAAACGCAATCAACAATACTCTCTTTGACAGGATACTTTTAGAATATTAAGAATTTGTTTTGGCTTTTTTTTTTTGTTTGTTTGGGGGTGGGGGGGGGAGGGTGGGGGGGGGGGAGCTCTGTGGCACCATGGATAAGAATCATAACTACCAGACGTTATAGGACTCGAGTTCGATTCCCGCCCAGTGATTACGTCCTATTACGTCCAGTAACAACACTAGGGCAATAATGTCAGACACCCTTATAGCTTGAGGACTGGCAGCACCGAAGAGTCTGGTCTAAATAGAGAAGACCGTTTTACAATTATTATCATTATTACTTTTAATGTTATTATTATGATTTAAAGAGAAGTAGGATTTGTCGGGGCGATCTATAACGTGCCGTTAACGATCGATACGACACTGTAAAGGCATGATTAAACCTGGAAACATTGAACTGCACTTTGCTCGAATACGAGTTCATTCTGAAGCAAATAGTTTTTACACAACAATAGATATGTAATGTACTCTCAAATGAATCCACTAACGATTGAAACAATCATCCCCCTGCATTCCTACGGATTCCCACTTATCAGTTAGTAGCCATTCCCTTGAATATTTCATTAACACTTTCAAAGTATCACGAAGAAGGCTATGGACTGAATTCTCAACTCAATCAAAACGATTTCATGTTTTAACACCGTAAATATGCTTTTCTGCCCATCAGAAAAAAAAAATGCGTGCAGTTTGTTAACATGTAGAACATGTTTGATTAGACGAAACTGGAATACTGAGGATATCCTTATTACATGTTTGGATTAGTTTCTTTTTGATAGCAGCGGAATAGTATGCAATGAAAACCAACTTATGGTTGATATGCTAGTTACCGAGTCTAATATGATATACTGTTTTATTGATTATGACAACACGTTCGATAATTACGGACTTACATGTACTCTTTGATTATCATAATTTTGCGATTTCCGTCTTTAACGTTAACATTCAATATTCTATTATACATGAAAAGGGCGTCTGCCATTTTAGACATTAAATCGTGCATGATTATCTCTTTTGGATAGTTTATCTCGACTAGGGTTTGTTTCATTCAACTTATTACTTTTTTACTTTCAGATACGTGCATTCTCCCAACTGTCGGGGCAAGTTTCCAAATATGATTGAATATCTTATGCTTTTAATTGCACCACGTGCCCATCTTATGCAAGAGACAAACTTCCATTTTCTTGTAATTGGTGGACATCGCAGTGTCAATAGAATATGAGAATAATAGTTACGTCAGGTTAGAGGGGCGTATCAATTTTGAACTTTGTGTTTGAAAGGCTATTGTCTTCTTAAAGACGGTTAATGATGTTGCTCAAATCGACTGGAGCAAGCAATCTTATGATGCATGCTCGGATCTATAAAGGCTTAATGGTCTGATGCTACTACATTCCCAGTAAAAAGAGGCGGGACGAAAAAGACATCAGTGGTACACAGGATGTGGTTGCCTCGGCGACGCTTTCTATTGTTGGGATGGGGATAAAGATGATGGAGGTCCTTTTGTAACGTGAAATGTTGAGCGCGTGGCTATCTTAATCTCCTGAAAGTAGCTAGATAGTAGAAGTCCATTCAAAAAGAAACTATACCGCGTTCTATTGAAGTGTATATCCGAGAAAGCTATTCTCGCTGTGTTGAATACAGGCTGGCACAGCTGACAGCGGTATTCAAACTTTTGCTGATCACTTGATGATTTGACGATTACATGTAATAGAATATTTTAAATGAACCCTTGGGAGTTTGACGGAATTTCGAATACAATACTAACAATTCTCCTCCCGTCCGTAGATGATTTTTTCAATGTTAACTTAAGTTTGACAATTATTTACTGCCTTACACTTGAACCTAATTTGGCGATTATGCTTCACGTTTTCTTCGTAAGATGTATAAATCCAACAATGTCCATCAAATTATAAGACAGTTAGTCCTTAAAGGGGAAGGCTAGTAACTGATCAATGGGAATCAGTGGAAATGCTGGGAGATGATTGTTCCAATCCTTATGGGATTCATTCAAGAGTTCATTGTATATCTATTGTTGTGTGAAAATTATTTGCTTCAGAACGGTCTCATATGTGCAGTAATGTGCAGTTTAATGCTTCCAGGTTAGCGTCCCTGGTCAGTGACGGAGCATTAATCTGCACATTACTTGAATATGAGACCGTTCTGAAGCAAATCATTTTCACACAACAATAGATATACAATGAATTCTTGAATGAATCCCATAAGGATTGGAACAATCACCTCCCAGCATTTCCACTGATTCCCACTGATCAGTTACTAGCCTTCCCCTTTAAGTTGTTGATGTCACTGACCATCCGAAGAGTGATGTGTATTGGAAGACGAGGTTTAAACTCTTGCTTGGTTTTGAATTGTTTTACCGCGTAAGTTGCAACATACGAACAGAGATTTTTACTGTAAAATGAGAAATGTTCGCGTGCATGATGATGTCTCGAATTTCCAGAGAACCAAAAGATTAGCATGCTAGTGGAAGTTCTTGCCTACACTATGATAATAATGCATTTCATACCAGCAGCAATGAGAACATTTTCATGCCGCGGAGAAAATTGTCGGCTCCGTGCGTGAAATTTTCAGGCTGCGAATCTGCCGTATTTCGCAGTGCCCTAATATCTATAAAAATCAGTAATCGCCCATGACCTATCGGGTGAAAGATTGATGAATCCATATTTAAATGCATTATCGTGTTTGAGTCTTATCACAATTTGACGGTATTTCAATTGACTATCAGACTATTCCTGACATTATTCATAAGACAGGGGGAGACGCTTCGATACGAAATGCACCAATATCAATTAAGACTTGTTTTTCCAGGAGCTATATAAGGAAAACAGATATGAAACGCAATCAAGAATACTCTCTTTGACAGGATACTGTGAAAATATTAAGAATTTGTTTTGGTTCTTGTGTTTTTGCTTTTGCTTTTTTTTTTTTGATTGGGGGGGGGGGGGCGCTGTGGCACCATGGATAAGAATCAAAACTCCCAGACGTAGGACTCGAGTTCGATTCCCGCCTAGCGATTACGTCCTATCGCGTCCAGTAACAACGCCAGGGTAATAATGTCAGACACTCTTATAGCTTGGGAACTGGCAGCACCGAAGAGTCTGGTCTAAATAGAAAAGAACGTTTTACAATTGTTATCATTATTACTTTTATTGTTATTATTATGATTTAAAGAGAAGTAGGATTTGTCGGGGCGATCTATAACGGGCCGTTAACGATCGATACGACACTGTAAAGGCATGATTAAACCTGGAAACATTGAACTGCACTTTGCTTGAATACGAGTTCATTCTGAAGCAAATAGTTTTTACACAGCAATAGATATGTAATGTACTCTCAAATGAATCCACCAATGATTGAAACAATCATCCCCCTGCATTCCTACGGATTCCCACTTATCAGTTAGTAGCCATTCCCTTGAATATTTCATTAACACTTTCAAAGTATCACGAAGAAGGCTATGGACTGAATTCTCAACTCAATCAAAACGATTTCATGTTTTAACACCGTAAATCTGCTTTTCTGCCCATCAGAAAAAAAAAAAATGCGTGCAGTTTGTTAACATGTAGAACATGTTTGATTAGACGAAACTAGAATACTGAGGATATCCTTATTACATGTTTGGATTAGTTTCTTTTTGATAGCAGCGGAATAGTATGCAATGAAAACCAACTTATGGTTGATATGCTAGTTACCGAGTCTAATATGATATACTGTTTTATTGATTATGACAACACGTTCGATAATTACGGACTTACATGTACTCTTTGATTATCATAATTTTGCGATTTCCGTCTTTAACGTTAACTTTCAATATTCTATTATACATGAAAAGGGCGTCTGCCATTTTAGACATTAAATCGTGCATGATTATCTCTTTTGGATAGTATATCTCGACTAGGGTTTGTTTCATTCAACTTATTACTTTTTTACTTTCAGATACGTGCATTCTCCCAACTGTCGGGGCAAGTTTCCAAATACGATTGAATATCTTATGCTTTTAATTGCACCACGTGCCCATGCAAGAGACAAACTTCCCTTTTCTTGTAATTGGTGGACATCGTAGTGTCAATAGAATATGAGAATAATAGTTACGTCAGGTTAGAGGGGCGTATCAATTTTGAACTTTGTGTTTGAAAGGCTATTGTCTTCTTAAAGACGGTTAATGATGTTGCTCAAATCGACTGGAGCAAGCAATCTTATGATGCATGCTCGGATCTATAAAGGCTTAATGGTCTGATGCTACTACATTCCCAGTAAAAAGAGGCGGGACGAAAAAGACATCAGTGGTACACAGGATGTGGTTGCCTCGGCGACGCTTTCTATTGTTGGGATGGGGATAAAGATGATGGAGGTCCTTTTGTAACGTGAAATGTTGAGCGCGTGGCTATCTTAATCTCCTGAAAGTAGCTAGATAGTAGAAGTCCATTCAAAAAGAAACTATACCGCGTTCTATTGAAGTGTATATCCGAGAAAGCTATTCTCGCTGTGTTGAATACAGGCTGGCACAGCTGACAGCGGTATTCAAACTTTTGCTGATCACTTGATGATTTGGCGATTACATGTAATAGAATATTTTAAATGAACCCTTGGGAGTTTGACGGAATTTCGAATACAATACTAACAATTCTCCTCCCGTCCGTAGATGATTTTTTCAATGTTAACTTAAGTTTGACAATTATTTACTGCCTTACACTTGAACCTAATTTGGCGATTATGCTTCACGTTTTCTTCGTAAGATGTATAAATCCAACAATGTCCATCAAATTATAAGACAGTTAGTCCTTAAGTTGTTGATGTCACTGACCATCCGAAGAGTGATGTGTATTGGAAGACGAGGTTTAAACTCTTGCTTGGTTTTGAATTGTTTTACCGCGTAAGTTGCAACATACGAACAGAGATTTTTACTGTAAAATGAGAAATGTTCGCGTGCATGATGATGTCTCGAATTTCCAGAGAACCAAAAGATTAGCATGCTAGTGGAAGTTCTTGCCTACACTATGATAATAATGCATTTCATACCAGCAGCAATGAGAACATTTTCATGCCGCGGAGAAAATTGTCGGCTCCGTGCGTGAAATTTCAGGCTGCGAATCTGCCGTATTTCGCAGTGCCCTAATATCTATAAAAATCAGTAATCGCCCATGACCTATCGGGTGAAAGATTGATGAATCCATATTTAAATGCATTATCGTGTTTGAGTCTTATCACAATTTGACGGTATTTCAATTGACTATCAGACTATTCCTGACATTATTCATAAGACAGGGGGAGACGCTTCGATACGAAATGCACCAATATCAATTAAGACTTGTTTTTCCAGGAGCTATATAAGGAAAACAGATATGAAACGCAATCAAGAATACTCTCTTTGACAGGATACTGTGAAAATATTAAGAATTTGTTTTGGTTCTTGTGTTTTTGCTTTTGCTTTTTTTTTTTTTTTTGATTGGGGGGGGGGGGGGCGCTGTGGCACCATGGATAAGAATCAAAACTCCCAGACGTAGGACTCGAGTTCGATTCCCGCCTAGCGATTACGTCCTATCGCGTCCAGTAACAACGCCAGGGTAATAATGTCAGACACTCTTATAGCTTGGGAACTGGCAGCACCGAAGATTCTGGTCTAAATAGAGAAGAACGTTTTACAATTATTATCATTATTACTTTTAATGTTATTATGATTTAAAGAGAAGTAGGATTTGTCGGGCAATCTATAACGTGCCGTTAACGATCGATACGACACTGTATAGACATGATTAAACCTGGAAACATTGAATATGATTTCATTCTGAAGCAAATAGTTTGTACACAGCAATAGATATGTAATGTACTCTCAAATGAATCCACCAATGATTGAAACAATCATCCCCCTGCATTCCTACGGATTCCCACTTATCAGTTAGTAGCCATTTCCTTGAATATTTCATTAACACTTTCAAAGTATCACGAAGAAGGTTATGGGCTGAATTCTCAACTCAATCAAAACCATTTCATGCTTTAACACCGTCAATATGCTTCTCTGCCCATGGAAAAAAATACGGGCAGTTTTTTAACATGTAGAACATGTTGTAGCACATTGTTTGACGAAACTGGAATACTGAGGATATCCTTATTAGATGTTCGGATTAGTTTCTTTTTGATAGCAGCGGAATAGTATGCGATGAAAACCAACTTATGGTTGATATGCTAGTTACCGAGTCTAATATGAAACACTGTTTTATTGATTATTACAACACGTTCGAGAAATAAGGACTTACATGTACTGTTTGATTATCATAATTTTGCGATTTCCGTCTTTAACGTTAACTTTCAATATTCTATTATGTATCAAAACGGCATCGGCAATTTTAGACATGAAATCGTGCATGATAATCTCCTTTGGATAGTTTGTATCGACTATTGTTTGTTTCATTCAACATTCACTTTGTATTATTATTTTTTTTTACTTTCAGATACGTGCATTCTTTCAACTGTCGGGGCAAGTTTCCAAATACGATTGAGTATCTTATGCGTTCAATTACACCATATGCCCATTTTATGCAAGACCCGAACTTCCCTTTTCTTGTACTTGGACAGGTGGACATCGAAGTGTAAATAGAATTATGAGAATAATAGTTACTTCAGGTTAGAGGGGCGCATCAATTTTGAACTTTGTGTTTGAAAGGCTATTGTCTTCTTAAAGACGGTTAATGATGTTGCTCAAATCGACTGGAGCAAGCAATCTTATGATGCATGCTCGGATCTATAAAGGCTTAATGGTCTGATGCTACTACATTCCCAGTAAAAAGAGACGGGACGAAAAAGACATCAGTGGTAAACAGGATGTGGTTGCCTAGGCGATGCTTTCTATTGTCGGGATGGGGATAAAGATGATGGAGGTCCTTTTGTAACGTGAAGTATATCCGAGAAAGCTTTTCTTGCTGTGTTGAATACAGGCTGGCACAGCTGACAGCGGTATTCAAACTTTCTGATCACTTGATGATTTGACGATTACATGTAATAGAATATTCAAAATGAACCCTTGGGAGTGTGACGGAATTTCCAATACGATACTAACAATCCGTAGATGAATAAGTTTGACAATTATTTACTGCCTTATACTTGAACCTAATTTGGCGATTATGCTTCACGTTTTCTTCGTAAGATGTATAAATCCAACAATGTCGATCAAATTTTAAGACAGTTAGTCCTTAAGTTGTTAATGTCACTGACCATCCGAAGAGTGATGTGTATTGGAAGACGAGGTTTAAACTTCGCTTGGTTTTGAATCGTTTTACCGCGTAGGTTGCAACAAACGAACAGAGGTTCTTACTCTAAAACGAGAAATGTTCGCGTGCATGATAATGTCGCGAATTTCCCGAGAACCAAAAGATTAGCATGCACGTGGAAGTCCTTGCCTATTTCGCGGCAAAAAGCAAAGTTTTCATGCCGCGGAGAAAATTGTCGGCTCCGGTCGTGAAATTTTCAGGCTGCGAATCAGTCGTATTTCTCATTTCACACAAATTTGTTTTGTGGGGGAGGGGGGGGGGTGTCGGGGGCAAGGGCCCTGTGGTACCATGGATAAGAATTACGACTCGAAGTCGAAGGACTCGGGTTCGAATCTCGCCAAGCGATTACGTCCTATTTCGTCCTATGGCAACGATAGGGCAATAATGTCAGGCACTCTGATCAGTGGCGGATCCGGAGGGGGCGCAACCGGGTCACGCCCCCTTTATTTTTCGTAAAAAACAAAAGAAATAAAAAGAAAAGCAATGAAATGAAACCCGGAAGTGACACCAGAAATATAAGTCACGCCCCCCCCCCCCTTTACAGAATTCCTGGATCCACCCCTGCTGATTGCTATAGCACTGACAGCACCGAAGAGTCTACATGTTTAATAGAGAAGACCTTTTTACATTTACTATCATTTTTATTGTTAATGTTATCATAATGATTAAGAATGTTAATGTTATCATAATGATTAAGAAAAATAAGAATTACATAGATATCCCACACGACAGAGTGATATGTTTCTTATACCGAAAATCAGGTTACGATTATTACATAATACTTTTATTTACAGTGGCCCCAAATTATGGAATTCTTTAGATTGCAAATTACGACGAACTGCTGGTGGCGTACATTCAAACATAAGTTTCAAAATATAAACGTTTTTCGCAGTATTCTGGTGATAATACGAAATAACTTGATTTAGCTGATGATTTGAAATGATGGATATTGATATAGATTATTCAGCATGATTGTAGAGCAGGTCTAAACATGGCTTTATTTTACTATTTTCTTTCATTATTCTGTCCTCTTGCAGCTGCAGGTACAATCGTTTATATAGCTGTCTCTATGAAGGTCTTAAGTTGGTGATTTCTCCTCTTCCTCTTTCTCATTCTCTTCTCCTTGTTCCGCGTGTGAGAGTGCACGCACGCTTGTCCAGGTGTACATGCGTGCGTGCAGTGTGTGTGTGTGTGAGTGCTGTGTTGATGTTCTTTCAGGGAACCTAATCCTACAAGCATCTGCTCCTATGTAGGGTCCCTTCACACACAAGTTTATCTATCCGTCATGAACGACTACCTTTGAGAATAAATTTCAATTGATTTGTTCTATATGTAAATACTATATACTGAACTCATAACTTATAATTAATGTGTCACTTTACATTGTCATTGACGGATGTCAATACTAACAGTTTCTTTTCGATAGCAGCGGAATGTAGTATGTAATGAAAGCTGACTAATGTATGAGTTTTTATACGATACACTGCCATTGATTATTGTACATCGCTTAAAGAAACAAGGATTTACATGATTGTAATCTTTGATTACCATAATTTTGCGATTTTCGTCGTTAGCGTTAACTTTCAATATATCTATTAATATGTATTAAAACGGCGTGGGTCATTCTAGCTATGAAACAGAGTATCATAATTTATGGTGCTTAGATATTCTCGACAATGGTTTGTTTCATTAAACATATCAAAATTGTTTTACTTTTAATTACATACATTCTATCAAATTTTGGGGCAAGTTTACAATGTGAATGAGTGTCTTATGCTTTGAATATTTGCACCATGTGGCCATTTTTATGCAAGAGCAAAACTCTTCTTTTCTTGTACTTGGTGGACACCATGCGTCTCTAGAATATGAGAATAATAGTTACTTCACGCTAGAGGGGCGTATCAATTTTGAACTTTGTGTTTGAAAGGCTTTTGTCATCTTAAAGACGACTAATGATGTAGCTCAAATCGACTGGAGCAAGCCCTCTTACGATGCATGCTCGGATCTATAAAGACTTTATAGTCTACTGCTCCGATATTCCCAAAAGAGACGGGACGAAAAAAATCAGTACACATGGATGTGGTTGCTTAGGCGATGCTTTGTATTGTCGGGATGGGGATAAAGATGACAGAGGTCCTTTTATAACGTTAAATGTTGAGTGCGTGGCAATTTTAATCTCCCGAAAGTAGGTAGATAGTAGAAGTCCATTAAAAAGGAAACTGCCGCGTTCTATTGAACTGTATATCCGAGTAAGCTGTTCTTGCTGTGTTGACTTAAGCTGACACAGCTGACAGCAGTATTCTTACTGTTGCTGATCACTTGTTGATTTGACGATTATTATACCTTTTACGAGAAAAAAAATAGCAAACAAACAAAGCAAAGCAAAAACAAAAAACGAACGAATGTTGCTAGCTAAATAACTGAACAGTTCGTAAACTGAAGTTCCTTCAAACTTTTAAAGATTAATACCCGTTCAGTTTCCATGAACGTGAAATTGTCAGGATTTTGCTGTCTAACTGGGTAATGGCTGCATCACAAACTTGCAGTGAATTTGTCTCGGCAGACAAGATCTTTCATATATTTCTGTGATTTAGTTTTTAATCAAGTGATTAATCAATCCCTTTCTACAGTTCAGTAATCATATTTCACCACTGTTCGTTATTTCTACTATGGGTCCAAAGAAAGGCTATAGAAGCATGATGTGTTGCTTTAATATATAATCATGATCTTCGCGTTGATTCCTTAAACTCAACTAACGAGCTAGTTCCTTGGTCGATATTTCCAGGCTATCTATACACGCTGTTTATTCCAGTGCGCGCATTCTTTCGTCTGGCACCTGGGATCTGGCACCTGGTTTTGTGGCAATTTCCACGAAGGGAGAGGGGGTGGGGTGTCAAATTTCTCGTAAGAATAAGACCAGAGACTGCATACACAATATTTTCGTTTCCCATTTGTTGGTAATGAACATTTAGATTTAACTTTACGAAGGTTGCTAACACCTGGTTCTTCTTGTGATCGAGGTGTATGTATTTTTTTTCATCATTCATGGGCCGGATGGGAAAGAAGAGGTTTGCTCAGCAAGCTGTCTTTTACACCAGCATCAGTAATTATCATCACCATCACGAGGCTTGATTCCAGCCTGCTCGCTTGCCGTGTTCTACATTGTATCATTTTCTTTTGCAGTAACGTGTTTGTATTACTGGCATGACATACTGAATATTATTACATGTCCCAGGAATCCACCTTCCTGCTTGATATACTTTGCAATTCGTTTGCTTTGTACAGCAGGCGACGGTTTTTTTTTTTTTTTTGTATTTCCTCTCTCTCTCTCTCTATCTATCTATCTACTGTCACGATGATGATAGTCGTGTATTGAATGTCATAGGATATTACTAAGTGATCTGAATAGCAATTGCTACTGCTGGCATAAGTTAACTGAACAGATTTTCCTTCTTCTGATTTCACCTCTCCCTCATTTCTCACTCTTGTTTGCCCCCTCCCATGAATGATGAAAACAACAACAACAACAAGGACGACGACGACGACGACAACGACGACGACAACAACAACAACAGGTTTAACCGCACAACATATCAGATAAATGCGTCCTGGCAACCAATAGACTAGTCCAGATACTGGACGATTTCAATTGTCCGCATTCCCCACACTAACACACGCATGCACATGCATGCACCCACATAGCCTTTTGTCAAGGCCCTCTCGCTGTAATGGGCGAGCGAAGCGAGCCCAGCCGAGCGCGCCAGCGCGAGGGCCTTTTGAGATCTGCTTCACACATTATTATTCATGACACGTGAACCCTTCTGAATACTCATTTTAATGGCTTCCGGTCAACCAATGGAATGGCGGGCTCCCCGCATCCTCAGCCTTGGTGGTCATGCCTGTTCGCATGCATCACTGACCACCTGAGGAGGTCTGCCACGGAACTCTACACACTCTGTGTGTAGAGTTCTGTGAGGTCTGCGGCAGCGGCGTGCATTCGCTCTATTCAAATCGGGTTCGAGCAGACAGACACGCTGATTGGACCCCGACTTTTGCTCCCGAAATCGGGGAGCAAAAGTCGGTAATTCAAAGGGCTAACAAAAGGATGCGAAGCAGATCTCAAAAGGCCCTCGCGCAACCCCACTCAGCTGGGCTCTCTTCACCATACAGCGAGAGGGCCTTGACAAAAGGCTAGCACCCACACAATGCGCCCAACTGCTGGTTGCGACACTCCACCAATGGGAACTCCCGAAAAAAAAATCAGGAAGGGTGATCTTGTGTAGTGTACATACAGACACCATCAACGTACGTCCGTACGTACGCGGGGACACTGCATACGAATACAGTCACGGAAGTGGACTACCAATAGACCTACATGACACGCCTCTTTAGGTCAATGGCCACAACAAATCATAAGAGAAAATAATGGCGGGGGAATAAACAAAGACAACATTTCTGGTGTAAATTTGTACGAAAACAGGTGGCAGACAAAAACAGGTTAAAAGCAGTTTGTAAATCACCTGGGAACACCGACCGAACGGCATAATTCTATTAAAATGTCGCCTTATCTTTACAATAAAAAAACACGTTGAACAGTATAGGTGTATTACACATTAATGTTACCACTAAAACAAAACAAAGGGGTTATTCGTCGCTTCATGCTAACAATCGAATCACGTGTCAAAAAATAATATAAAAAGGTCTCGAATGCAGAGGAAAATATCGCTTTCCTAGATGCCGCTGCAACAAGCTGAAGTTTACAGTGTAAGAACTATACCTACCCAACAGTAGGCCTACATATCATAGCAACATAAATTTGAAACTTCTTTCGATCTCACACTCATTAAAATCTGCGTACCACTGCGTGTGAAAATTAAAATGAACATCACCGACATATCAACCAAGAAGTTCCTCTAGATACTTCTTTCTGACTTGGCGATCATCATGCAGTAAAAGACGTGACTATCATTTTATTTGTATCGAATGTAAACCGTTTACCGTAAACGAAAAATACTAAACAGAGTGGCTTCTCCGTTTATTGTCTTTGCCGAAACCATATGGAGCTAAGTACGAAACCAAACAACACGCACACAAGGATGGCACGTTTCACTGAACTTGACACCACGTGTTTCGCACTTCGGCACATTGCGCGAAATGTAGCGATTACATCTTGTTGCGGACTTACTGACTTTGGTCAAGGAGTGAAAATGGAATACATTAATAAAATATTGTAATATTGAAATACCGACATCATGAAAATGTTTGAAAACAACAAATGATTATGGAGTACAGAAATGAAAATACCAAACAAAGATTTTCAATCGGAAGCTCTCCAGAACAGATGAAAGCATCTCCCCTTGTATGGCACTAAAAGTTTCCCCCAATAAGCTGAGGTTAGTGAGGTATACACCAGGGCTCGACACTATTAACGGTGGCCCGAAGGACCGGGGCCACCAAAAAAAGTCGGATGGTTGCCTTTACTATTGAAAATGGACAGCGGAAACAGTCGACTCTGTAAGACGCTAAATGTCGGATGTTTGCTTTTAATTTTGGAAATGAATAACGGTTATATTCGACTCCGTATGATACTAAAATAAATGTCGGATGTTTTCTTATACTTTTGGGTTTAAATAACGGTAAGATTCAGCTCCGTGCTGTGCTAAAATTAATGTCAGACATTTGATTTTGCGTCCGGAAATGGATAACAATAATATTCGACTCCGTACGATGATGAACGATGATGAAATAAATATCGCATGTTTGCTTTGACGTTCAGAAATGACAGCTAATAATTTACAACTCCGTATGATGATAAAATAAATGCCGGATATTTGCTTTTACGTTCGAAAGTAAATAGCAATAACATTCAGCTCCGAAAGATACTATGATATTAATGTCGGATATTTGCTTTGACCGTCGGAAATGAATAACAATGATATTCAACTCCGCATTGTACGATGATAGAATAAATGCCTGATATTTGCTTTCAAGCCCTGGACTTGCGGAAAGATATGATAATGTATGTTCGTCACTTTTTTTCATGATTAATTCTAGAATTTCAGGAGTCTGATAGCCATCGGATCTCATTACGATGTTTTTGTATTGTTTACAGACAAGTATGGCAAACATAAGAGCAAGCCTTCATAGAAGATGAATTACCCCGGTGGCATCATTGAACGACAATTCAGGTTCAATGGGCAATCGTCGGGACCACTCGCGACGTTAGAAAAAAATAAAAACCTCAGTATCGAGCGGCGATTTAAGTTGAATGAGCAATCGTCGGGACGATTTGCGACGTTTGAAACTCATACCAAACGGTGATTTAGGTTTAATGGGCAAGCCTAGGGACGATGTGCGACGCTTTAGCAATTACCAAACGAATATGTGACCAGTGATTGAAGTTGAATGGACAATCGTCGGGACGATAAGTGCGACGTTTGAACAATTATGGATTGACAAACTCGCCATGGAACGGTGATTTAAATTCAATGGTCAATCGTCGGGACGATGTGCGACGCGAAGCCATCACCAAATCCCTTCACAAAACAGTGAGTCAAGTTGAATACGCAATCGTCGGGGACGATGTGCGACGTTTGAACAATCATTGAAACGCCTCGCCGATCAACAAAAGATCTCCTTAATTGATTAACCGCGACGAAAAGAGACGTCTTCGTTCCGACTCGTCGGGACCATCTATTGTTGACTTTTTTAATGAGCGAAAAAGAGCGCAGTAATGAGCACATTAGGCCAAAAATTTAGATCGTCGGGGACGATTGGCGACGATCTTTTGTCTCATATCGTCGCGACGAAGATATCTCTCTAACATAGTTTTTCTCTTGTGCCTAAATGTGTCAATTTATCAACTATGATCTGGACTTGCATATCAGGCTGAGGGAGGGAGGGGGATTTCAGCAAGCATTTTGTCATATTTTTACTTTTCTGACAAACTGTTTTAAGCTTCTGAATTCCTTGCATCTGATTATCTGAGCCAATTTGTCATCTCACACAACACTTGATGAAATACCCCTGTGGTACTAATATGTTGTACACTGTATTTTATCAATATTCGTCAAGTGTACAGTAAATTTCAAACATTTGTTAAAATCTGTTTTAAACTCAATTCGTAGTCTTCATATTGAGGTATATTTGAGAATTTAATGTTTTTCTGATTGGAGCTAAGATTTTCCCTGGTTTGGGTTGAATAAGTGTTTGATACACGGATGTAGACCTAGATGTTTGTAAATGCAACATGCAAACTGTTTCAGACGTGATGTCTGCAGGTAAGAGGGGAGGAACAACAGGGTGGCAAAGCAATCTTTGAGAGAGTTTTGCATTTTCTAAATCTTTTGCTGCAGTCTTGCCGCCAATTCCCCAGCGACGACCTCCCTTGGAGCCAAGCGAATCTGGGGAATACCCGGATGACTTTGACAGCAGTGATGAGGAGAGGGAAAACCCCTCGGAGCAGAGAGGTGTGGAATCACGTGACATCAAGTCTGCAGTGCGCCCTCAATCGGTGAACTTGAGAAAGGACGTCGATGCGGACTTGGACGGGGAGGTGCCAGAGGAGTGTGATGTGGCCTCAAACTCTGACGAAGGTTTGTCTAATAACGTGTCCAATCTCAAAAGCAGCATTGCTGTGGGTACTTGTTCTTTCCTTTCATTATGATGTAGACATTCATTGGCAGCATTTCACGAAGAGAGTACAAAATTCCATTTTATTTTAGGCCTTTCTTGTTCATACAGTTGTACATAATCCTACGTTTTAGTTTCAGAATTTGCAAAAGCCTCTTATAATTTTTAGATTTAAAGCTACTTCTTTTATTTACATTACATTTACATGACAGGAGTTCCTTTTTTGCTCTCAAAACGGCAACTTCTTGTAAATTATCTCTGATATTGGGCAGATTTGATGAAATTAGCCAGTTCCATGTAATCTTTCACCATCAAAAGACATTTGGTGCTGCCAATATGATGATGACGAACTGATGATTTCTGCCACAGATCTTCTTTAGGAATTGCTGGCTTGATGCAGAGTGATGTCATCTCTCAAATGAGGGAATGATAAAATGTGATGATAATCTGGGATCATGCTGTAATGTATTAACCCTATTCTAACTGGGGGGGGGTCAAATTGACCCCCCCTCGACGTTTCGCGCCACGATTCCGCAACGCGCAAAGATTTTGCTGCATCGTTTCACAACTTTTTTCATTGAAGTCTTCCACATATTTTGAGACCAAATTTGCGACATCGAGGTACACCGTTCTGAAGTTACGTAATGTTATGCACATGCATGTCAACCCGAAAACAGCTCAAATTCATGATATCGTGTGCAAATTGAATGCAAATTGTGTTTTTTGGTTAAATTGATATAAATTAGATTATTTCAACTTTTAACCATTAAAATTAATCAATTCTAGTGTAGATAATCCTGAAAAAGTGCCTACAACAAATTTTGGCAAAAAAACAACAGAAAACAAAAGGTTGAAAAAACAATAAAATAAATAAGAAATTAACAAAACAATAAAAAACAAAAGAAATTGATTTTTATTGTGCCATTTCTTTGCATGAAAATTGTTTGATATGTCTTGAGGAATTCTGACTCAAAAATTTAGCAATACTTCAGTCTTTTTAATGGAGTTATAGGTGAAAATATGATTTCATGCACAAATTTGCATAATTAATTTATTAAAAATAGAAAGGCAATATTTTTCTTTTGTATGACCATGTAATCTTGTAGTTGATATCCAGCTCTATGTTCAGGCAAAATTTCGCGGCGATCGCGCAATCGGTGGCCAAGATCTGAAGGGGGGGTCAAATTGACCCCCCCCCCCCCCCCCAGTAAAAACTTGGTCTCAAATAGCCCAGTTAGAATAGGGTTAAATGTCATATGGTCGCTGGGGCGACAAGACCTTGTATCTACAAAATGTCAAATGTTCAGGAGAGCCAAAAAACATGACGGCCAAAGCACTGTGGCAAATGGGAGAGGCTTTCATTTGACATGCCGTGGTGGCTTCATTTTTGGAGTAGGACAGTTGGGATTTGGACAGGACATCACTTCACCCATTATTTGACCATTAATCCAAAAAAGTCATTTTCACCAAAATTGCAGATACAAGGTCTTGTCACCCCAGCAACGATATGTCATTTGGATGACATTCACATATTCTTCAATTTTCTGTTGACAGCAAATGAAGATCTTGCCTCAAGTAAACAGAAGATCACTGTTTTGTGTTTTATTCTTCTCCCTAAATTTTCAGATATTCCTGAAGAGCTGGTGGCAGAGGAGGATGTGGAGGAAGTGATTGACAGAAGAACAGAGAGAAAAGAGGAAGATGAGGAAGGAGAATACCTGAGTGACTTTGAAGAGGATGATGATGAAGAGGAGGTAAAAGAATATTGAAATTCCTGCTTGTAGTCTTCTCACTGGATATACTGTAAAATGCAGAATGTTTGTTTTCATTTAATTCAGGTCCGCATTAAAATTACAATAATCATCACAGATTTGAGTTGCAACATGTGTAAATGTATGTCAATGGAGACCATTGTCAGCCTGATAGAGTTGTTTATTCTGGCTTTTCCGCTCATCCTCTTTTACTCCCTGGAACTTATTTCATTTATTTTTTTATCCACTGTCTCTGCGTCTTTTTCTCTAATATTTCCATTCCAATTTCTCTTTTATCCTTTCTATATTGTACTTTGTTTTATTCACACTGCCATGCCTTTTGTGTTATTCCACCCCGTAGAACCTGCAAAACATCTTGACCAATGCCAGGACGGCAGCCAACGTCGAGATGGACAATGACCACGACGACAGCTTTGAGGACTCGGTCAATCTGTCGGACAGCCTCGCAAACTGCAGGCATCTTGTGGCAGAGTAAGTCTTGACACATACTGCATATGCCGAATATTTCGCAAGGCTCTTATTTTCGTGAATTTTGTGAGTCCGGTGCTATTCGTGAAAATAATACACGTGAAAATATTGACGCTGGGCCCCGTTTTATCAAAAGATAAAATCAATTTTAAATTTCCTTACCACACAAGCTGCCATAGACTTACAGTTGAAATCAACTATATAATAATTTTTAGTCTTCATAAAACAGGGCCCAGCTGATAAAGCTACGAGTGTAACGTACGCGTATACATTTCTCCATTCGGTACAGGACTCCATGATCGCAAATTTAGCCACTTGCGCAATCGTCTTGAAGTTCTGATGGATTCGCAAAAATTAAGACTCACTAAATATATAGTCTATACAGTATAAGAATTACTATAATCACATATACCGTTTTCATGCCTAAAAAGAATGACGTGCTCCTTTATTAAGACTCAAAAACACATTCACCCTTTCCCAGAGTCTAGATCTAGCTCTCCTTTAACTGGTTCCGTGACATTTGTTCGTACAGCTATTGCTCCCATGAAATATCTGCACGCTAAGCCAAACATTACTTCTACCCACAAACATATTACCTTAACCCTTGTCATAATCCTCACATCAAAACTAAACCTTAGATCCTATCACAACCCTAATCCTAAGTCCTTTGAGAAAATGAGACAGGAGCAAATGTTGTGTCACCCCTTTAAACTATACATCTGTACTATACACGAGGATTAACAGTCAACCCTGCTGAAGTTAATTCTTAAAGTGATTAGAGAAAATCCTTCGCCCTACATGAAGTTTGATATGCACACACACACACACACACACACACAAAAAATAGCCGTCATGTTTATATCTATCTTGGTCTAGAAGTTTTTCTTTGACTTACTGTACGGAAAGGGCAATAGGACGGATGGATGAAATGTTAAAAGTTGGATGATTTCCATGATGCTGGTATTTCAAAACCTCGTTTGTGTCAAGGAGACAGGTTAGACAAATATTCCAAGAAATTGCCAAAGAATTGAAGGAAAAAAAAAAGTGTTCAAGGGTTGTTGTAGTATTGCTGAGGAACTTAGCCAGATCTACTACAGCTGTACAGCATTAACTGCTTGTTGAAAGAAGAATCCCCCTTCCCCACCCTCCAAGAAAAGGTGCATCACCCTGAATTGGCATAGAATATTACATATAATACATTTAGTGTTATCTCTTGCACTCATTCTGTCTGTCTGTTTGTTTGTGTGAGTGTTTATTTTTGTCTGCTAAATTTCTGTTAATTTTTTGTTAATATTTCTCTGTTATTATCTACAGGGAATGCCGTGATGTTCTTGGTGACGGGGTCTTCCAAGAAATCGAAGCCAAAATCAAGGAGAATCGTGGGAAGGGGCTCGATCCACATCAACTGAGGTGAGACACAGCACCGGGGGCATATGTACCAAATGTTTGACTGGAATAGATTTTTTTTATGTACATGCATTTTAGCGGACTGTACTGCATTGAACTTGCTTCTGTGGAAAGCTTGTTAAATGCGCAATTGGTGCAGTGATACGAAAAAATATGTATCTGGGCAATTACCCCCCGGCTAAATACTGATTAGTGATAAGGTTAGAGTAAAGAATAGGGTTAGGGTAAGGTTTAGGGTGTAGAGTTTGGTTTAATGTTAGGATTAGGTTCAGGATTAGGATTAGTATTTAGGGTTTAGGGTCAGGAGAAGGGTCTGGGTTAATTGCCCAGGGGGTAATTATCCGAGAACCCGAAAAATATGGTGCATTGTATTCACCACGGATTTTGCAAGTATGGGATTTTGTGAATTTTGGACTTGTGAGACAATTTTGCTAGTGGTTACATTTGCACTTGAGAAGAACAATGAGGACATCAGCTGATTTGCAATTTGGCAAAAATTAAGCACTGACTGAAACGTACAACATTATATACAGTAAATGGAGTAGCCATTGGAACTTTAAAGGTAATTGAAAATTGTCTCCCACATGTTAATGTAACTCACTTTGCATAAAATGATTTCACTTTAAAATCAAGAAAACAATACATTAAAGGACAGGTTCACCTTCATAAACATGTGGATTGAGTGAATGCAACAATATTAGTAGAACACATTAGTGAAAGTTTGGGGGAAATCGGACAATCCGTTCAAAAGTTATGAATTTTTAAAGTATATGAGCAGTTACTGCTGGATGAGAAGACTACTACAGTGTAAGATGTCATATGCGTACAACGACATAAAGAAAATAAAAAGAGAATTTCACAAAATTTTACTTTCTGAAAAAAAAGTGTTCATTTCCTCAACGTGTCACGGAGGTATGTTAAGGGTAATATTATTCCCCTTGCCTTCTGAAAGAGGGAAGTCAAAAGACCTTTTATTAAGCGAGGAACGTGAAAATATATTGAATTTTCTTCATATTTTCCTTATATCGTTGTACTCAGGTGACATCACAAGCTATAGTAGTCTTCTTATCCAGCCTTCAGTGAGCAGAAACTTCAAAAAGTCATAACTCTAGAACGGATTGTCTGATTTTCCTCAAACTTTCACTGATGTGTTTTACTTACATTGCTGCATTCACTCAACCCACAACTCTGTGAAGGTGAACTTGTCCTTTAAGGACAGGATAGAACAGCAATGTTAAAAGTACAGACAACACAGGAAGAAGTGATTATCACGAACAATAGTTGTTCAGAATGATGTTTGATTATATTTGTGTTTTCATCACAATAAATACTTGTACATCTTATGTCCATCACCATAAAATCTTTTTGATGATGTACATTGTTACATATTGTGCACAGGACAACTGTTTATCAACCACTGTAACATCAGTGATATCACATCTACGTGAATGGCATGTAATAATGTGTCTTTTCTTTATAGACTTGCATTTGTAGTATGAACTTTAAACCATGTTATGTGAAAGTGAACATTTTTGCGCGACTAATTTTTCGCGCTCGACGGGGTAAGAAGAGTTTCATGTGTTTTTAATTCCGCAGAATCAAGTCATCAACTGCTGGAGCATGGCAAAAAAAAATATTCATGTGCTTTTATTTTCGCGCTTGTTTTGGGTCGCGCGAAATGCGTGAAAATTTCAACAGCGCGAAAATTTCCACTTTTACAGTATTTTGTTATTGATAGTCGCTCTTTTGCTATATTCATGTTTTCTTAAGTTGCAAGTTTTGCTTTCATTTTTCTCTCTGTGAAACATATATTGTTGATTTGAAAATAAATTTTAGTACCTTAATGAATTTCCCTCCATATTTTTGCTTACACCCCCAGATTGCAATTTGAAGCAGCCATAGGCTCTGAGAGAATGGACACATGCTACCTTCTCACTGAGTTATTAGCAGACCTTGACAGCATTAATATCACAGAGAAAGGAGCACAACCAGTCTCATGATTCCAAAGCAAGCATTGGTGTGGAGAGTGGTGTCAGTACCTACTCACTGAGTTATTAGATAACCTCGACAGCATGAATATTGCAGAGAAAGGAGCACCACCTGTCTCTTGATTGCAAAGCACACTGGCATGGAGAGTGGTGTCACTACTTGTTCACTGAGTTATTAGTGGACCTGGACAGCATGAACATCGCAGAGAAAGGAGCACCACCAGTCTCATGATTACAAAGCAAACTGGCATGGAGAATGGTGTCACTACTTTTTCACAGAGTTATGAGCAGACCTGGACAGCGTTAACATCACAGAAAAAGGAGCACCACCAGTCTCTTGATTCCAAAGCAGTGACATGGAGAGTGGTGTAGCTACCTCCTTACCAAGTTATTTGCATTCCTTAAGAGCATTGATATTGCAGAGAAAGGAACATCACCAGTCTCTATATTTTACAGTGAACAGTAGCATGGAAAGTGGTGTTGTGCCACTTAATCAAGTTGCACTGGTGCTGGTAGTGAACCATTGCAGCTTTGTAACAGATGAAAATAGTTTCATCATCATCAAGAGTTATCATTATCAGCAGCTGCATTTAATAGCCGTATCAATATAATCATTGTCTCCATCATTGACATCATCTTCATTATCATGATCACACTTTGTCATTACTGTCGTAATTATCATCATCATCATCATCATCATCATCATCGTCATCGTCGTCGTCAGCTTCACCATCATCATCTTCATCGTCATCATCATTATATTAATCATCATCGTCATGCAACTGGAGGTCAATCATAGTAGGAGGGAACTCAGCAGTCCCCTTCCCTGGAGAACAATCTTGTCATGTTCTTTGGCTTCCTACTTGGATAGCAATTTGCACTTTGGGTCCTACTCTTCCATTGCTCCACTATATTACGGTTAATATCTGCTGTCATTCGATTTTCTCTTTCTCTTTCTTTTTTGTACCTGTGAAATCTTCTTCCTCAGGCATCATGTGAGTTTGTTGTCTTCCTGACCTGTCCTATGTCTGTACCACCACAGCTTATTTCATCTCTAAACTATTCTTTTACTACTCACTACCACTTGCACACAGGAAGTTCCCCCTTCCCCCCCCCCCCATTCTTTCACTCATTACCACTTACACACAAAGTTACCCCACCTCCTGGTCGCCTATTTCTTATCACTACCATGAGCACAAAACATTCCCTCTCCCAAACCCCTGAAAACATTCCCTCTCCCAGACCCCTGACTCCTGCCCCCTGGCCCCCTATTTCTAATTACTGGTACTACCACCTGCTCTCAAGTTGACCTGTCCCGTCCCTCAGTGCCCAGCCTCCCGAGCCCCTACATATATTTCTAATTACTGCCACTTGCACACAAAGATCCCCTCCCCTTCCCCTCTTTTTCTTCTCACTACTACCTACACACAAAGTTACGCTTCTCCCTCCCCTGCCCCCTTTCCCCTTCTGCTGCTCTCTGCCAATCAGGTATAAGTACGGGATATTTCCGTAGCTTATAACACTCTGTAAGAAAAGATATCTGACAAAATTCTTCATGAAATGCCCCTCTGGTGTGATGTGCTATCACTTTATTTTTCTTTATCCCAGAAATTTGCTGTACTTTTATTATACACTGTAAAACACAATATATATTTGTGGCATATTTCACGAATTGGAGCCGACGGCCTTTCTCGCAGCATGAAATTTTTGCGATTTGCCACTGGCATCCAATGCATATTGTGTAGGAAAGAACTTTTGCGTGCATTTTAATTTTGTGCGTTATTGCCGCTTGCGAAATTGGCGAAATTAAAATGCATGCGAACTTCCTTGTTTTAGTACAATTTACGTTACTATGAGTTTATGACCAAATGTACTTAATGTCAGATGATAGGTGCATATATTTTTGAAAGCATTAGTACATTATCAAGCTCGTCCCAAAGGAGTGAGTGCTTATGCACTTTTGCTGCTCACACAGTGAAAATTGTCACCTTAGAAGCAGAAGGGATTGACTGCTCAGTGTCACACTTTCTGCATATAATGCGTTGTATGGATGTGCCACTGTCATTTTGTTATTATGATATCAGTATTTTATGTCATACTGACATCATCATGTACAGTCTTTCAACCCCCTGGAAAAAAATGTTGACAACCCAGAGTTTATATGTTGTGTTTTACAATACTTCGAATTAGTAATAGGGTATTATAGAGTGAAAAAAATATATAATTCCTAAACCTGTTTATACCGCTTTATATTATGAATAGAAATTTGTTCTCCTTTGACCACATACCAATTTCATTTTTTTTTTCTTCTTTTTTTTTCTGGGAGAAATAATAGACATTTTTGTCAAAAGTTGAAGGCGATCTCCAATTATCTACTACGAGAGCTTCGGTGCTTTCGATTTTGTGTTGATTTGTGGATCTTTTGTGTGTTTGATATATTTGGTAATGAAAAGCTTCTTTTACTTTTGTGGATGCGCATTCACAATTGCTTTATTTCTCTCATTAGGAAAGAGTATTTTGTATCTGAAATCCGTCCATGATTTTCCTATTACATTGAGTGTCTGAATTTGCAGACTAAGATCAGTTCTTCCTCCTCCTCCTTTCTACTTGCTTTGCTATTTTGTTACTGATGTTGTACTGAATGATTTCTTCTTGCTGAACTAGTCTTTCAATTCATACTGTTGTCTATCCTTTTGATTTGTCTGAAGTCTTTCATTAGCACTGTGTATACTGATTACTGTGTAAATAATAATAATAATGATAATAAAGATGGAAAAGAAACAGGCTTTGACCGATGAGACAAATTTAGAGGAATAATGACAACACCCTTTGATGAGGGGTATAGCCTGTAGCTGCCTAGTCTGGCTTCCAGACCATCTGCCTGTACTATTTTGCTTCCCAGTGTATTAACACCCTCCCTTGATGAAAGCACTAGCAGGTTTGGTTGGATAGTCCTGCAGACTTCTAGGGCACATTTTGTGGAAGGGACTACAGTTCAGTAAAGGATCTCGAAAGCAGACTAGTAGCTGCCATTTTGGTGCCAGTCATGAGCTACATGCGTACAATTGTACAAGGGATGGTGGAGGGGTGTAGTCTAGAGTCCTAGTCTGGAGTACATATTTAGTTGGGGAGTATGAAATAGTATTGTGTAACTTTAGTCAGTGAAATTTTGTTATGAAGAGGTTGGATACAACAGAACCCTAGTGCAGCAACTAGAAAAAAATTGTGCAGGTTCCAACTCTTCACTCACCAGTTAAGGAATATCGCAGTTTACGGATAATTGTTCTGTCACACCTTTTGATTACATTTTATGTGGAAACTAATGTACAATTTGTACAGGATTAGCCAATACGTAGAAAAATCAATGTTACCCCCTATCTTGTGTTAACTATGCCATGCACTGAGCTGTGCCATAATTTCAATACCCGCAGTATTTTTTTATTTCATGATCTTAAACTGATGAATGTCTTGATAGATTGTCATTATGGTACATTGTACTGCCAAATATATATATTTTTTTAATATCATTTTTGTGAATTGTTTTCACGTATTTGTTGCATTTGAAATTTCATTAATCATCTTCCCTAGAGACAATTCTTTCTCTCATTGTTGGATTGATTTATTTGGGTATTTCAAACAGAATTATTCCACCTGTCATTAAAGCAATATGATTCTGGATTTCATGTCTGCTATTTCATACGTATGATGCAAATTCAATCAAAATTTTATAAATTTGTCAAATATATTTTGATAGTACGTGTACAATATGTAAAATGCTGAAGTTATATGATTTATATTAGGCCTACAATATGAATTCTATTCTCCTTGTACTGTACATACATGCATCAGGGCTTGACGCTTCTTTCTCTCTCTCTCTCTCTCTCTCTCTCTTTCCTCTGGTGGCCCATTGAGGCCACTAAAATCTTTAAATATGAAATTTTGGCGATCCGGAAAATGTATTTGCCAGAAATATTAAAGGAAACATAATAAATTTTGAATTTTAGTTGCCCAATTGAGCTTTGGAAATTTGATGGCCCAACATCAAATTTTAGTGGCCCCCAGGCCACTGGTCATGTCGAGCCCTGCTTATGAAGTACATACCTTACATTTGTACATAAATATTATGTGCATACACATACATGTATATCACACATACATACAAACATAAACACACATACATAGGCCTACATACATTTATGGCATTACATAGTAATACATAGTTAAATACATGCATGCATAAATACCTACATACACACACATATTATGTACATACATAAACATATAAACAGGATTGTGCACTTACTTTCATGTACATGTATGTATAATACATACTGTCCAGTATACATACGTACATGTACATACATAGGCCTACTAGAGTACATACCTTCCTGTTAAAGCTGAGCGATGTTTGAATTTTTTCTTCTTTTCTTTTTTTCTTTTTCTTTGCTATGTAATAGACATCAAATGTTGTGCATGTGAGCTTATTCTTTTGTGTGTCATGTGGACTACCAGTACTGAATAGTGTATGGAATTAAATGTTGTTTATTTTGCAATAAAAGTTTCCAATAGCCTTGTGATTTTGTTGTACTGTACCTTTAAATATCTATCTATTTATCTATCCTCTATCTCTCAATGTTTATATATATATATATATATATATGAAGAGTTTGTTTGCAAAAACCGATAAGTCCATATTTGCCAAATGGAGATATTTGCGATTAAAGGTCAAGGAAAATAAAGAGAATAATAAGAAAATTTTTGCTTCTTTTGACCATAACTTCAAAAATATACCTTTATATGTAGTGACCAATATATCATTTAAAAGGTATTATTTTGAACTTTATGACAAATATCGTATTTCAAAATCTTCAAAAATGGACTTATCGGTTTTTGCAAACAAACCCTTCATATATATAATATATAAATATACAGGCTTTTTGCCAAGATTTTTTTTTTTTTACCTTTGTCAGGGATCAATATTTATATTGGCACACTAGCGCTTTTCTGGGGGGTGGGTACAGGAGGGGTGTTCCCCCAGGCCTCCCGCGCAGCGCGAAGTGTTGAAGACTTTGCTAATGCTCAATAACACACAGACAAATTGCAGCTAAAATGCCGCTAAATGAATAAATCCCAAAGTGAAATGATAACGTATCTGAATATAAGAATGACTCGAGTCCATGGAAGGCCATTTCGAGTAAACTTAAAAAAACTTCATATCTTTTTTATTTCTCCAATGATATTCCATTCAACTGTGATGGGAAGGCAACATTGTATATACAAATTTATTAGAACATATGAAGAGATTGTTTGCAAAAACCGATAAGTCCATTTTTGAAGATTTTGAAGTACGGTCTCTGTCATAAAGTACAAAATAATACCTTTTAAGTGATGTATTGCTCACTACATATAAAGGTACATTTTTGAAGTTATGGTCAAAAGAAGCAAAAATTTTCTTATTATTCTCTTTATTTTTTCTTGAACTTTAATTGCAAATATCTCCATTTGGCAAATATGGACTTATCGGTTTTTGCAAACAAACTCTTCATATATTATTATGACAATTAATATGTACATTAATTGTGGAGAGGCCGTTTTGTGTGATGGACTTGGGTTGTTCTTTTAATCATAATCAATGGACTGAGGTTGTTCTTTGAATCATATGCAGGATTGGCTGCTATATGAGATGAGAGACGCGATGAGAGAGGGCGCTATAATATGAATGTAAAAATGACCTAAGTCCTGGAATTGGGTCATTCTTACAGTCATATAAGATTTCACTCATTCATTTCAGGCACTTCCGGGGGTAATTAGGATTTATCATTTATACACAAGATGAGTCCATGCATAAGCTACAATTTCCCATGTCAAACAGAATTTGGCCAAAAATTGGACTTGGGTCGTTCTTATATTCAGGTCTTCGATTTGATACTAAGTACTCTGAAGTTTCGTGGATATACACAATTTGTATATATATATCATATATATATACAGTGCATATAAGGATATTAAAAGATAGATAGATAGAAAGATAGATAAACTCAGCCAAAAAAGGAAGTAAACACTTTTTCAACTTTATGTTTCTGATAGACTCTGAATGTATTAGTTATTTTATAAAAGATGATTTAATAGGCTATCTGCCTGGTATGTCAACAAAAAGATAAACTTTACGCATGAGTTAGCACCTTTGTTTTTCTCTCCAGAAGCACAAAAGTAAAAGATTGCAAAAAAATAATGAATAAGATGTCATTCATATGTAAGTGCTCTTCCAGAAAAAAATTAGTAAGAACAAAAGACAAATTAAACACAATAAGAGACATGAATTAAACAGTTGCAGAAGTATGCCTATGATCTCTTTAATATCTTTGAAGTCCTAAAGATCAACAAAGGCTAAACAAATGAGGAAAATCTAAGAATCTTCAGTCAAATTCAAATTCATCTGAGATAAGAAAGGAAGCAATATCAACAAACAATGACAGAAATTTGATTTTTTTTTTTCAAATTAGGAAAATTGTAAATCGCATTAGTTCTTACATTTGTCTCATGAATTCTTGAATTAATAGATAAAGAATGAACATAAGAAATTCTGTTCATTTCATCATCTTCGTGCCTTTTCTCAATATACCATTGAAGTTTGAGCTGACAGAAAATTTGTATTTTCCAGGTTAAGTTTCCCACTTTGCTTTTGTTTGAAATTATGAATAAACAAAAAGAGAATGACAATTTTGCTATTTCATTCAGTTGTCTCATTGTGTTAAACTGTAATTTGTTTTAGCTATCTTGACGGGCATGTGCAAGTGAAAAACAGCATATATATATATATATATATATATGTATATATGAAGAGTTTGTTCGCAAAAACCGATAAGTCCATTTTTGATGATTTTGAAGTACGGTCTCTGTCATAAAGTACAAAATAATGCCTTTTAAATGATATATTGGTCACTACATATAAAGGTACATTTTTGAAGTTATGGTCAAAAGAAGCAAAATTTTTCTTATTATTCTCTTTATTTTTCTTGACCTTTAATCGCAAATATCTCCATTTGACAAATATGGACTTATCGGTTTTTGCAAACAAACTCTTCATATATATATATATTTATATATGTAAATAATATATATACATGTATTTTTTTTTTCCAATTTTTACTTGTGTGCTTTGGAGGACAGGAATGAATGTGTGTTCCCTCATTCTTAATTTTCCCCTTTATTTTATACTATAGGGTGATTAAATTACCTATATGGCTTATAAATGATACATAGATTTTCATTAAAATTTTGTAAGGAAAATATGGACTCGAAAAAGTGTTTACTTTTTTTTTTCTTGTTGAGTGTGGATAGAGAGATAGATAGATAGATAAAATGTATTCATGAATATACAATATCACTTGACAAAAAGGAGGCACAACATTTTCCAAATCACAAGAAGAGATGCTAACAAGTTACTGTAGGCCTACACTTGCCAGTCATATCTACAAATAAAATAAAAAAAAAACAACAACACAAAAAACATGTAAATTGTAGAAGGAAAAAAAAATGATGGGCACGCATAGTCGAGATAGTGGGTATCAGCTATCTCACTCCCATTTTGACCGGCTGGTCACTATAGTCATTCAGACTACGCTCATGCGTTTCATCTTGCCGCAAGCTCTTTTCCGCTACCATAGCCTTTTCTTCCTTTTTGTTGACTGCAGCTTGGGGGATAGCTTCTTTCAGTACAACTAATTGCGGAATAATCGTGATTCCGATGAGCCTAGCGGACATTTTCAAAACGTAGCAACAAAAGCTCGAACGAAGACACGTTACGAACTTATCAACGAACGGCTCTGCTGCAAGGGTTTGACTTCTGCAAAGAGAATTTAGAATTTAAGAAATACTAGATCTAAGTGCACTTTGAAGTTTCAGCTGGATGTTTTCGGTAACCCGACCTGTGTGCTAAACAGCATAAAAAATCATCATCGCAACGCAGCTGCCAATATCAGTTGGCCTATCGCTTGTTGTGTCGGTGGACCATCCAGTGCTGCAGCTGTGCAGGCTCGCTCGGCCTCGGGTAAGCAAAAATCCGACTCGGCAAACTACTAACGTCAAAAACTAGGAACGTTAGACACTGTAAGTTTCTTGATTTAACGCTATATGAACAGTTAGGCAATCAAAACCATTTCGTTGGGAACGTTGCTGTCGTTAATGGAGCACCATCGACAAACGGATTATGGTTTGTGTTTGGGGTTAGCGAACCGTTTTGGCGACTGCTTTTGCCTTTACAGCATGCAGCTGCTCATCACACAATTCACAATTTGAACGTAGGGATATAACAGTGGGGTAAATACATACGTGGGGTACGTGCTAAACAACGAAGCAAGCAATCTGTGCTGTGCTGTGCTGTGCAGCGCAGCGGTGGCGTCCCCTTTGAAGGTAGCGGTCAAGGACAAGGTTGATCGTCAGCCTGGTGTGTTGGCTTCCTTACAAGAAAAGATGAAGTTCTTATTTTTTGTCAGTCTAGTACTACTGAGTACTAGATCCTATGCCTAATAAATGAATCGTTCAATTGTTTTGACAGTGTCAGGGGAAATAGGTAAATTCAGTTCATCATAACCAATGATAACGTCTGATGTTTAGTTTGAAAAGGGAGAAAGGTCTGCTTTAGTTTGACCATATGGTGTCACCGCAAACCTTTCTGATCCTTCCTCATTTAAATGATCTACTGTATAGAAACTACGCTGTTTTTTCGCGTAGGCCCTACAGATATTTTCGTTAATGTATGACGACGCCACAGACTATTTCGCGAGATGTTGTTTTCGCGAATTGATGCCGACACTTCATGAATGCATTAACAGGGCGCATGGAGACATTTTCGTGTGTTGTTCAATTCCAACTGTGATTCGCGAAATTCGCGAAAATGAAACCCTCGCGAAAATAACAGCTTATAGGGGTCTATAGTACTTCCTCATGCAAACCTTCAGGCAACACAAAATACAGTTTTGCTTTTATTCTAAGACATTTTTTTTTTTTTTTTTTTTTTTTTTTTTTTTACAATTCACTTTTCACTTCTTCCACAGACCTCTTGGCCTTCCAGAGTAAAGTAAGCCGCCCATAGGCCTACACCTTAATTCGAGTGCCCACTACGACAACATTATGCAAAACCTGGAGAGTAATGCCTTTTGCTTGTGGTTGAATTTTGGCACGGGAGGTCGAACCTTGGTTTGGACAATTTGCGTTATCACAGAATAAAAGATCAGTAACTAGTCTAGTGTCAATATTCAAATTAATGTTAGATTTCCATTTTGTATTTTTTTGTTGTCTCATTTCTCGATAATATTTTGCCTAAGTTTATATACTTTGTGCAATTGTAGAACTGCATAAAATACTGCACTCAAAGCTGCATTCATCTTTGATGTACAGTAGATCTACAACTACAATGTGTAATACCCTGCTACTTACATGTGAATTAGCCCGTCCAGACTACAGCGAGTGGGCTGTGTGTACATGTGAATGTATTCTGTGTTTAATATTGTACGTATACTATGTAAAAGTGATGATAAACATTCTGATAAAACCAAAGCTTTGCTGTGTGCAATTTGTAAAGGCACTTGAGAAAAGCTAGTCAGGCTTTGAGTCGAGAAGGAGCCTTGGTCTAGGCCTACATGTGTGTCAGGTCTTTGAGATGAGTGGAAATGTTGACTAATTTTTACGATTTTTCTTCTTGTCGACTCAAAGATTGTCTCAGGTAACATGCGAACGCAAGGAGAATAGGGAAAGCAACAGGTGATCTGGACTGTTCTGTGAAGGTCAAAATGTGATTCTTGTGCCACAGTTAGGAGCATTCTCTCACAAGAGGAGGACTCTAACAAATCCCCCTGCCTTTTCCAGTGGTTGGGACTAAGCAGAGGCTTTGCTCAAGAACTCCCAGCAGCCACAATATCAGGTGGGACTACACGACGTTGCTGCCATCAAAAAGGATCTTGGAGCGTGTTACAGTGAGACAGGTGTGATAGACAGTACCAACTGTGATTGATTTTGGAACACTAATCTCAGTGTCTTTAGAGATGGCTTACAGACAACCACCACCACCATTACACGATGAACAATTCCAGGCAGCGGTCAGCATGGCTGCCAGTGTCAAAGGGCGTCTCCCGCCCCATGGGGTGTCCCCCCGGGGTGGGGACGGCCTGCACATGACAGACCAGAGGGCAAAAGCCGTGCTGAAGGAGGCGGTGGATGCGGTTGTCAACAGCTTCGCCAAACATACGCAGGGATACGGAAGAGGTAAGTCGCAGGAGTCAAGATCTGACAATTTCTTACCACACTTTAACCTAGGTACATGTTAAGAGGTACAGGTTTAATATACTGTATACATGTGCCAAATATTTTGCAAGATTTTTATAGAATATAAATTTGCGAATTTCACTAGTCAGGGGCTATTTGTTGATTTTAAAACATGAAAATATCAACCCCGATCCAGACATGAAGCATGTGAGGTGCGCACATTTCTCTGTACATCCCAAATTTAACCACTCGCGAAATGGTCTGGAAGTCCCTACAATCTTGCAAAATGTTAGACTCACTATTTATTGTAGTGTATACAGTACATTTGTTGTAGAATGTGCCATTATGCTGTTTTACCGTAAATGGTTGGGAAACAATATTTTGCAAACTCAGTCTTCCAGACAATTTTGTGAGACTTGTTTAATCTCATAACAGAACCAGAGTGACTTGTCTGTCTTTGAACCTTTGTTTTTAGTTTTCTGCTGCCGATGTCCCAGGTTCTTGGGTAGGCAGCAGGCGGAGCCTGTAAAATCTAGCACTTGCCCTCCATGTTGCCCTGTCTAGTGGGTCAGGCCACGTAGTCAGCCCTACATAGCACATTGTAGACCAAGTCTGAATGATATAATAATAATTGTTTTGGATATAAACTCCAAATTTTATTGTCCAAGAAAGGAAATTCTTTTTGCCCAATTGATCGTGGGCCCGGCAGCCACTGAGCAGCGCCAGATCGACGTTGCTCTAACCTTTTCAACTGTTGAACGGCAAACAAGGTAGCAGCAACTCCCATCTTTTAACGTCTTTTGGTATGACGCGGCCAGGGTTTGAACCCACGACCTCCCGATTGTGAGGGCAGCCGCTCTACTCACTGAGCCAACACATCGGTCAATGTGTATGTACCTGATGAGACCATTCACGAGCCAAAGAAAATTTTTAATCATGGAGATGATTTGTACATGATGTTGATAGCATGGCCCTGACAGTTTAGGAAAAACAAACAAATAAACAAGCAAGCAAAAATAATTTACAATTTGTAGCTTCTGTGTTGACATACCATGTGTAACGTAGCTTCTGTGTTGACATACAATGTACCATGTATTTACTGTGTAATAGTGCATACATTGTAGGTTGTACAAATTTTACTTGGGAGATGTAAAGCAAAGCAAACTTTTCATTTTAAATGTGAGTGTGTGTGGAAGAGTAAAGTCTTCTCTCTGTCCCCCCTCTGTTGTATGTTGTAGTAATGCTCATGAACATTGAGCCACACTTTGTATAGCATAAACTTTTTCATTAACATCTAAATTTCTGTGATGTTGTCCTAGTGTTGACTCCAATATGAATATTATCATTTATAATAATGACTATTTATGTCTGTACAACATGTAGGGCCTACAGTTGTACATTGTACAAATGAACACACACAGTGTACATGTACAATGTATATTGTGAGAACCTATGGTAGTAATTTGATAATAGCCCCATTACTTCGTAAGGAATAATTTCTTTTTTTTTTTATGCCTCCGCCAACGAAGTGGCCGGAGGCATTATGTTTTCGGGTCGTCCGTCCGTCCCGTTTTGTTTTTGTCGATATCTCAAGAACCGTGTGGTGGTTTTGCATCAAACTTGGTATGAGGGTATATCCTTGGGGGATGATACTTTGTGTGGATTTTAGGGTCACAGGGTCAAAGGTCAAAGGTCACAGGTTATTTTGTGAAAAAAAAATTGAAATTTCATGTTTTTCTCCATATCTCGCAAATGGTTCAAGGTATTTTCATGGAACTTAGTATATGCTTGTACCGATGGGCAGTGATTATCTAGGGAAGTTGGGGGTCATGGGTCAAAGGTCTGGGGTCAAAGGTCAAGGTCAACTCCTCAAAATATAACTACTTTCCTTATATTTATGCAGTGCCTGAAGGATTTTTTTAAAACTTGATGTATGCATGTATAACCCAATATATATTCTGTGGGAAGTTTCTTGCCAAAAGGTCAAAGGTCAAGTGAAAGTGCTAAATTGCACTTTTTCCTCCATATCTCAAAAATAACTCAAGGTATTGTCATGAAACTTACATAGTTATGCATGTTCTACCTAACAGTGATTCTCTTTGGAACTGTGGGGTCAAAGGTCAAAGGCCAGGTTTCGATAATACTATTTTACC